>NC_069730.1:3358228-3673228 GCF_027358585.1 Pangasianodon hypophthalmus | reverse complement strand
CAACATTTATTAGACTTTTTAAAAAATATATCTTAGACAAAATCACATCGTATAATTCAACCGCTGATGGAAAGCTCGTTTTTTGGTTCAAGAATAAATGAGACAACAGCTCCACCTTGTGAAGATTTATAATAAAGCATTTATAGTAATAGACAAAGCATGATTCATTCATCACTATACATATCCATCTAGAACTTTTTAGTTCCCAGAACAAAGCTTGAAAGTATGTCTTTGGTGTTAAATTTGTTATTTATGTAAATAAAGGTCACATTATCAGTTCATCCGTGTATTTCTCAGATGCTACAGCTCAGCAGTGTGTGCAGTAGGGGCAGTAGTGTGTAGTAGGGGCCGTAGGGGCAGTAGTGTGCAGTAGGGGCAGTAGTGTGCAGTAGTGTGCAGTAGGGGCAGTAGTGTGCAGTAGGGGCAGTAGTGTGCAGTAGTGTGCAGTAGTGTGCAGTAGGGGCAGTAGTATGTAGTAGGGGCCGTAGGGGCAGTAGTGTGCAGTAGGGGCAGTAGTGTGCAGCAGTGTGCAGTAGGGGCAGTAGTATGTAGTAGGGGCAGTAGTGTGCAGTAGGGGCAGTAGTATGTAGTAGGGGCCGTAGGGGCAGTAGTGTGCAGTAGGGGCAGTAGTGTGCAGCAGTGTGCAGTAGGGGCAGTAGTGTGCAGTAGGGGCAGTAGTGTGCAGTAGGGGCCGTAGGGGCAGTAGTGTGCAGTAGGGGCAGTAGTGTGCAGCAGTGTGCAGTAGTGTGCGGTAGGGGCAGCAGTGCGCAGTAGTCGTGGCCGAGTGGTTAAGGCGATGGACTAGAAATCCATTGGGGTCTCCCCGCGCAGGTTCGAATCCTGCCGACTACGACTCACTTTCTGTTTGTTCTCTCAACATGTCCAGATTAAGGGACTCACAGGGCCCTGGGGCTATGGTAATACTAAGGATCCCCCCCCCCAAATCAATCATGGGACCCTATGTAATTCAAAACACTAATTTCAAGCATTCACAAATGCAAATTACTTCTGGCAGTGTCTTGTCTTTTCATCTGAGGTTTTTGTTTTATTTATTGATTTTTTTTTTTTTTATATAATACATATGCTGGGCACTAGGGTACCAAGACTAGGGGGTCCTTGGTGTTAACATAGCCCCCAGGGCCCTGTGAGGTCTTAATCTGGCCATGCTGAGAGGACAAGCAGAAAGGGAGTCGTAGTCGGCAGGACCCGAACCTGCGCAATGGATTTCTAGTCCATCGCCTTAACCACTTGGCCACGACTACAACATACAAGAGCACAAGAAGCAGCAAACAGCAATGAAATAAATAAAACCAGTTAATAAATAAAACAATAACAATACGAAACCACAGATGAAAAGACAGGACAAAACGAAAGGCAAGATACTGCCAGAAGTAATTTGCAGTCTACCCTTTGGCTGTAATTGCATTTTGGTTAAATGTTTTACTATAACCTAGTATTTTATTGTATTTATACCACTTATATACAATACAGTTGAAGGTGTATAGGCTAGGACTATTAGAAAGTCTGGATTATACTGTAAAATACCTCACAGCATAAAGAGCACTGAGAAGCAGGGGCTAGGTACCTATAGTTTTTTTTATAATATACCCACTCGTACCTGAAATTTAGTGTTTTATTGATTCAGGGGGTCCTTGGTGTTAAAGTCCCAGGGCCCTGTGAGTCCCTTAATCTGGACATGTTGAGAGAACAAACAGAAAGTGAGTCGTAGTCGGCAGGATTCGAACCTGCGCGGGGAGACCCCAATGGATTTCTAGTCCATCGCCTTAACCACTCGGCCACGACTACCACACAAGACAGCCAAGTGCCAGGATCTGAAAATACACATGAACTGATCAAAGTAACTTTACTTACATATAAAACGAATTTAACGCCACGTGCCTGCCAAAGTGCTTTCCAATAAAATCAAAAGCAGCAACAGCAATGAAATAAAATCAATTAATAAACTAAACAATAAAACGACAAAACCACAGATGAAAGACAAGCTACTGCCAGAAGTAATTTGCAGTCTATCATTCAATGTCAGTCTGCTATTGTTGGAAAAGCATTTCACTGTGCACCCATTTTAACAGGAATCTGCCCAATTCACTACAAAGTGCACACAAAATGCTCTCAAAATCAAAAAATTACAAATTACAAATATATTACATACATACACATACACACTAAATAGTCCTATATTAGCGTAATTGATGATTGATAAACATGCCATCATAAGTTATGCTCTCTGTTCCATTCCAAGTAATACCTATCCCACTAACTAACATGAAGTTGTAGATTTGCCTGATATTTACTCTGATATTTGCCGACATGACTAAGACTGGAAAACCCAGCGCTTACTGGTCAGATCTCCTGCACAACTATGCCCAGGGGAAGTACCGGTTTACTACAGGCAAGAAGCCAGGCCTCAAGAAGTGGAAGGATGTGTTACAATGTATTGGTAACTGTCCATTACACAACCATTCGACATCTTCGGGAGTAGAATCCCTTGCAAATGTGGTTATCATAAGGTATGTAATGACTTACTTATATCACACTGGACCTGCCCTGGTGAATGTTGCTATAATTCATTTTGCTACAGTTGTCAATATTTTAAATCTCATAACAGGAAAATGCTCATCATTTGTGCTTGAATTGTGTCACTTTAAAATGTATGTATGAATGAATAATGTGGTTGACACTTAACTGGCAGTGTTTTTAAGATCTCAAGAAAACTCTTAACACTTATTTTCCAGACAGCTCAGCAGACAGGGTTAAGTTCAGGGAGTCAGCCTAAGAACCACAGAGTGAAAAGGAACAAATCCCACAGGCCAGTACAGGGAAGCACCCAGTCCCACAGGCCAGTACAGGAGGCAGCATAAAACCCCACCCCTGCTGACCAGTAGAGCGATTGTGCCTAGTGAGTCTGGTACATTAGAGTGCTCTCTATGTGGTAAAGAAGTTAATGCAGAGTGTTTCACTGAACAACTGTCAGACTATCTGTCTGGGGTGCAGTTTGTACGCTTCAACACATTGAGACTGACCATCTTTTGACTAGTCTCACAGACCCACACAGAAAAACTGTGGATCCACCTACAGATCCTCCCACAATGTCACTTGTGAATCATCCTGCAGGTGGCACACAAAATCCCAGTTACACACAAGAGTGGAAAGAAGGGCCACAAAATGCACCACACATCCACATACACACACACACACACACCACACATTAATATGAGGTCACCAGAAGTAAACTGGCTGAGTTTTCTTAAGCAGTTCTGTAGAGTTATTAAACTAGCAGACTGGAAGGGGATTGCACAGTGTCTTTAGGACAGGAAGGGACAGCTGAAGCAACAATTCTCACAGAACTGGTTTCATCCACCAAGGCCTTGCAAAGCCACATCATCTCCTCCTGATCCACACATTTACTTAAGACAGCTCATGTTTCTGTGGGCACCAATGCCAATATGGGGCATTCCTTTGAAATGCACACAGTGTGAAGATACACCACTCAGGAATCTACACAAAAGTGAGGGAAGTCACCAATATCGACTCAAGATATTACCTAGTTGGAGGGGTCTATCCCTGTTGCAGTAAGTGTATGATTTCCATCTGCCCTTGGAGTGTTGAGATTCTCAATCAACTCAATCCTTCCCATAGAAACAAATTCCCAGCTGTTCTCACCACTCAGCTTGCTCTAGACAGAAAAACATATGACTTTATTGAAACCAAGAACTATAGGGAACAGCTCAAGTTACTTGCAGCAAGCAATGAAGAAATTCATACTGAGGCATGGGCAAGACAGACCACAGACAACCTGTTGGATTGTGAGCTTATACTTTTTTAATTTTTGAAATCTTTCATATGTGGCCACCACCCTTTTCGCCCCCTCCCCGGCTGCTTGACCAACAAAAGAGAACTCCAGGACTCCTTGTGGCAAGGAGTGCAGCTTCCCCAGCAGGTCCATTTAGCAAAAGATTCCCTGCCAATTGCTAGGTGCAATCACCTGTTGAGCAGGTCATGGACATGCAGTCATGGAGTTCCAGGAGCATGAAAACCATGAGGGTGAGGCAATGATTTGCCAAGATCACTGTGGCAGAACTGGGAATGCAGTGTCTTCCACCATGCATACAGACACTGGGGTAGGAACAGCAAATGATGCTGGCTCCAGTCATGCAGTGTATGGGCATCTTTAATGGCCTGGGGCACAGGACTCTCCTATCTGTAGTCTGCATATACAGTATATAAAAGACTAAATCACATCCTGTAATTCAATAGCAAAGGAAAGCTGGTTTGTTGGGGTGAGAATAAATAAGGCAACACCGCCACCTTGTGGATATTTATGATAAAGCATTTATAGTAATAGACAAAGTACAAAGTTTCAAACTTTGTCATTATGCATATTATAGTTATATGATAAAATTTTCAGGCTCTCTCAGGTACAGATAAACATTTAACATACGCAGGTTTACAACTAGAGCAAAAAAAAAAAAAACAAAAAAAAAAAACAGATTAAGTATACTCTAGTAGATAAGTGGTATAAAGAAAAAGAAAAAAAAACCCAGTATGGCAGTGTATTAGAGTTACATTATACACAGAAAGCAACACCTTTTCAAAAAGTAAACACTAATGTTCAATTTTAAACTTTCAGGCCTTTATTCAAATAGGTTAACACTTGTTGACATTGTATTATATATAATCAGTTTATCAAAAACTGATAGCTGGTTTTTATAGTTTAGCCTGGTGAGCTTGAGCTCACAACATAACAGGCACTGAGAGGACAGACAGAAAATCTCTCAGTCAGCAGGACTCAAACCTGCATGAGGAAACCCCAAAGGATTGCTAGCCCCTCACCTTAATCACTTTGTCTTAGGTCCTCTCTCTTGTCCCTCCACTTTCTTTCTGCTTTTCTTTTCAGTTTCTTTTCTAATTTTTATTATTTTTTTAAAATCTTCCTTCATCTTTTTAATCCCCTTTTCCTCTTACTCTTACTCTTACTCTTACTCTTACTCTTACCTTGGGCAAGCCCGGACATACCATACCAGTCACCCCTCTACAAAGGCGCAACAAATAGCTGTGTCAAACGCTGGCCTTAAGTATGCTCCCTGGCAGGTGCAGGCAATCCAGGATGATCAGCCTGGAGAATTCTGGGCAGCTGAGTTCTCACGGATGACTCTCACTGTGCCCCACTGTCGCCCTCTGCTGGCTGCTGGCAGTGTAGCATGGCCTCTTACATTTGCAGATTGCAGCATGACAAGCTGCAATTTTTCTTTGAGACAGAAAAACAGAGGCTGGTGAGGAAACCAATGTTTATAGCTATTGTAACGTAAGTGATAACAGGAACTCACTTGTTTTGTTGACATTCCACAGCATAAAATGTAACTATAAGTGGATAAAAACTGACATGTCTTTTATTAATAAATAAAAAATTGTAATCATTGAAAAATTGCTGTGATATAAATTCCCAATTGCCGTGATATAATGTGATTTATAGAATAAAACACTTCAGAGTGATAAGAGTAACTGCTTTGTGCTGGGTCTCATCACACCACACTGTTGTGGATTATTTTCCTATAACACCACACATCACTGAGTGTTTTATTATTAGAGTTTTTAGTAGTGTTTTATTCCTTATCTAATGTAATACACAAAATTAGCCAGTCAAGTGAGAGTAGAGGAGACAGCATGAGATAGCAAGTGAAGACATGCAGCTTTTAGAGGTTTATGTGATAATAAAGAGATATTTGAAGAGGCCTAGTGACCCTGACCCACTGGCTCGTCCCCTCTCGCCAATCAAACAGAGATGGTTGTCTCTTATACTTCCAAGGTGCACTCAAGCACACATTAACCTGGCCGGACACACACACACAAACACACACCCTATAAGGTTTGTTGACATCCTCACTCTCTAGAAGCAGCGAAAGCCTAATTGCCCCTGGACTCTAGCACTTAGGTTTTGAAACCTTTCGAGTGCGACCCGGGGCACCATGAGGGCATCACTGATTATGACAGCGCTGCTATGCTAAATGCTTTGACCCACCACAGAGGTCAGCTGGCTATCACATGCTTATCACCCACTTTGCACCTGACTGGACAAGGAAGCCAGGCGGAGTGTGTATATTTCTAAAATCAATTTCAAACCTAAACACTTAAAATGAAAGGATTTGATTGAGGTTTTAACTTTGGACCTTTGGTCAGAGAATTTCCATTGTGTGTTTAAGGTGGTTTATTTGCATGTGCATTTGCTGAACGTATGTATGAACCTGAGCATGTGTGTGTGTGTGTATGTGTGTGTGAACATGTCACTGACTATTGCTCCACACCTCATTTAAAGAGAGAGAAAGGAGTGTAATACCTGTGAGAGTAATGACTCAGATAAGGCCTAACAACTAAAAGACTAATTTAGCAAATTTAATTAGACAGGGTCATATATGACTCTCGCACATCTTGCCCCACTTGTCAGTTTCTATAGTGACTCTGCCAGACATGATCCTTGATGTGTGTAGTTACAGGTTAACACGGAAGTACATATAGTCTTCTGTTACTGATTGTTTTATATACACCTTGAAATCCCTAGTTTTCAATGTGGGATCAATGGTTTTCCCATGAGTCTGTCACTAGGCATGTGGTCTGCAATTATTATTATTACTATTATTATTATTACTACTACTACATAATATCAAAGATGTTTTAGTTGTTACAGTTATTATTTTGTTATTATAGCTACAAGCCAAACCAACTGTTCCCTAAATTTTACTGGGTTAAGCCATTTTTTAAAATAGGAATTTCAACTTTTTTTATTTTTATTTTTTATTTAAGGTTACTTTGTGTTACATATTTTGTAATGCAACTTTGGGTGTTGGAAAGGCGCTACATGGTCTCTTAGGTCCCCCAAGGTTAGAAATGACTACTAATTAATTGGATTGGTTAATTTTCCTAACCCTAGAGTAATAAATGTTCACCTAACACATTTTAAGTGTTAAGCTAGCAAGTTAAGCTATGACAACAGTAGTCTGTTGACTTTATTTTATTTATTAATATAATTTACATGTTTAGAGATTTAATTCCTTTATTAAACTCAAGATAATGAAGTATTCATTCTGTTCATTCTTGCATGTAAAATAATGATTGGTGAGGGTGGGGAAAGTTGTCGCTTAGGTCTAAGAATGGTCAGAAACAGCCTTAAAAACATTACAGTGCTGAAAAGTCAACGCTTTGCATCGTATGAACAGCATGTTTCCTAGTTTTAGTAAAATTACAGATTCATTTTGTAATCTAAAGCTAATATACTGAAAGACACATATGAATGATGTCAAATTTGAAGTCATCATTTTAATAAAACTAGCAAAAGTGCAGTTCAGATGATACTTATTTAACACTGCCATTTTTGAGTTTTGGGTTTGCATGGAGTTTGCCTGTGTGTGGAGTATGCATGTTCTGCCCATGCTTCAGGGGTTTCCTCTGGGTACTCCAGTTTCCTCCCCCAGTCCAAAGACATACATTGTAGGCTGACTGGCATTTCCAAATTGTCTGTAGTGTGTGTGTGTGTGTGCAATTAAGCCCCTGTCCAGGGGTGTCCCCCACCTTGTGCTCCGAGTTCCCTGGGATAAGCTCCAGGCTTCCCCGCAACCCTCTGTATGATTAGCGGTACGGAAAATAGATGAAAGGGTAAATACACATTTGCCTAATGTGTATACTATTTTAATACTTCGATTATGTTTAAACAGTAAACCTCTGCTGCAGTCATAAGTGAAAAGGGTCATGTGTTTGCAAAAAATCTGTGGATACAAAAGAGTGGAAAAATATACAAGACAAAAGAGGCTAAAAACAAAACAGCCTATCCTGTTTTTGCTTCACCTTTTACGAGAAAGTGAATAATACTGGTTACTTTGTACAATACCATGCCAACACTAATAATAGAATATTTGTGCAATGACATGTCAACGCTGATAGGCAAGACCATGAAAAATTGCTTTTCAATGTTGCGAAGGTGTAACTGCTGCGTTTGCAGTGTGGGTGGGGGGTTATTCAGGACCGCGTTTCAGAACTACTGCTTTCAAGCTCGACTGATAACATGAGTCAGGGTGTTTTTCGATTTCTTTCTAATACAACATTTTTGTTCATATGTGGACAGTCTCAAGTAATCCCAACAATGATGCCATCTTTCAATGGGCTAAAAACAGCTGCATATAGGCTTTTAAAGTGGTATTTCATGTTGGTACATTTACATACAACAGATTTATTTGATATATGAGAATATTTGATGTTACCCATAAAAGCTTTCACTAGTTAACACTTCATTACCAGTTATTAGGAGGCCAAGCACTGAAGATGTGTAGTCACCCTATTGTAATTGTAGTTTTTTTTTTCATATTATTTATTATTATTATTATTATTATTATTATTATTATTATTATTATTATTACACTTTGATCAACCTGAATAAAACATACTTCTCATTTTTTGATATCCAGAACGGTTTGTCCTTAACACGCAATTTAACAGCAAAGTCGCCAAATAGGAAGTGAGGACATATCTTGGTAACAGCGTGACATACTATTCTTTATGATGATTCACTGGTAGGTGTTCTTGATGTAAAAACAGGAAGTCCACCATTTTAACAACACCTGCTTTCTTCCTCCTAAACCATAATATAATCTTTGGGAAATTTGAAACATTGCATTGTCTGACCATGCTGAAAAAAAAAAGTATTTCTTGGATTTTTGATATTCAACACTGTTCGTACATAATGCGCAAACAAATTTGATTGCAAATTCAACAAACAGGAAGTGAGGCCATATCTCAGCACTGAGCGTCCTAATGTCTTCTGGACTTTTACCATCACTAAGGGGTGGGGCTAGAAAGTGCTTGGTCCCTTACTCGCTGCATGCAGCTATATTTATTATTAACATTATTACTGAACTTGTTATTGGCTTAATATGAGTGCATGACTTTAAAGAATGCCTTGGAAATCCATATACACTTTAACACCCTCATTTCTGATATAATAATATTGGTTTAGACAGCCTTTATGCTGCAGCACTGTTGAATTCTCAAGATCAACTGATTAGAAGGTGCTGATTAATTTTCTATAAGAGCAGCTCTGACAGTAGTTGATTAGCAAAATGGTGTTGCTGAGCTAGAACGACAAGGCTAATATAGCTAACAAGTAAATGTTTGGCTAGTAGTTTAGCATTGTGCAAAATGCTAGACATGCATGCCAAACCATCACACTTGGCTGAAACATCTTTGTTAGTATTTCAGACCTGTTTATGTGACACTGTATAAGATGCTATTATCTACAGTATAAAAATGGATGTATAGCAATGCAGAGCAAAAAAACAGACATAGCTGCCATCTTGAATTCAAATCACTTTCTGCATCAGTTCATATCGTGGCATCAGACTCTGATAGGAGGTGCGGCCTAAAGTTCGAAAACAGAATTGTATGTTAGAAGTGATTTGGATGATAATTACTGGATATTCTGTTTTTTTTTTTTTAACAAAATAAATGGCTGTGCAGCATGTTTGTTTAGCATATCAAGTCTCATTGTTGCAGTCTCATTGTCCCTGTCTCTGTCTGATCTCTGATCTCTGTTTGACCTCCAGGTGGAAGGTCACAGGGCATGTCCACATCGTCTCTTCATTTTCATCCTTCATAGCTGATGAATTTTTCTCCCAGTCTTCCACTCTCTCCCTCTCTCTCTGTCCCTCAGCCTGCCGTACTGCGTCCTTCATCGCGTCTCTTTCTCTTTCACCCCCCTTTCCTCTGTCATCACTAAGACCTCAGTGTCTCCCTGTGACACCCCCACCCCAGTTCCCATCCTGTCTTAGGGGCTATCAGAGTCATCAGGAACTCCATCAGCAGCCGTATACATCACACAGCAGCTCTGCACCAATCACAGCCCTCCTCACAAACGCACGGCCCATCAACCCATCCGAGCACAGAGGCTCCTTCTGTGGTGACTAATCCGTTAAGACTGCTGTACATTTCTCTATATACACACAAACTTGATGCAATCATGATCTCTTGAAGATTAGCTGCAGAACCTGAAGTGTTCTTGGATAACTCATGTTCTAGGACAGGACAGGACATACGCCGTTACTGGAAAGTACATTTAGAAAAGAAATAAATCACAGCAGTAATGCGTCATCAAAGTGCCTCTTCTAGGCAATGACAAAGAACAAGAACCCGTTTAAGGAGGGTAAGAAGAGCAAATAAAGATTGCAGGAGCCAGAGTGTTTTCTCTGGTTGCACAACATGCACTAAATCAGTCAGAGATTTTCAAAATGGTGCCGTATTCCCTGAGCTCTAAACATCAACTGCACAAGAACTCTCATCATTTTTATTCCTTCTACAAAATGCATAGCATTCTGTCTTGTAGAGAAAATCAAGGATTTTTCATTGGGTTCTGGTGGGTGCAATACTATTGATCATGTAAAGAGTCTGTATGGTTTAACTGGGGACTCATTTTAATTCAATAGGATTAAAAGATGTCCTACAGGCATCTGGACTCAAATGTTGACATTTTTGACCCTGGAAACAATACAGTGCTGACATTTGGCATTCATATTTAACTGCCAAATATTCCATCAAGGTATGACAATTCAGTAAATTTCACACTGACTACTGTATATGCTGGACAATGAGTGGACTCTTAGATGAAGCTCATACTCTCGTGGAGTGTTTGGACTTTGACGTGTGTCCAACCCAGTGTCCTCTCTGACACAAGACTCACCTTCCTGCTGTGGTATCACCTTTCAGAGGGTCGCAAGGTCAAAGTTCAGCTATTACTGCTCCCCACTCAGCTCCTGACAGGGCTGCTAGGGGTCAGGCCGAGCTGGACGATAACACGGGCGACGGCGGGGCAGGAACCGTCATCACTTTTCTGCCGAGCATCAGTGGCCTCGGGGAGTTTGGATGCCCCTTTGCCCATACCAATCCTCTCCCTGTCACACATGACCCTATGAACTGAGAGCTTATAAATGCTTGGTAGACATTCTGCAGATTTTCTCTAATTTAATCTCAACCTTGATGAGAGAAAGTTTCAGACATGGCAGACTTGAAGACAATTGTTTTTACAATTGTAGATAAATTGTAGTAGTGAAATAGGACACGTGTAAAGCTGCTGGTGTAAATAGGTCAGTTTGGCCTATGAAAACATTTACACACTATTAAAATCTTGATAAGTGTGTCTCATTGTACATATCCAACCATGAAACCTATAGACAGGCAACCATACGAGTGATACATTTATTGCGTATTCTCTCCGTCATTACACTGTTATACTCCAGTGAACTACTGTGATTCTAGACACTCATTTCCCCACCGTATTAGTTCCTGATGGTTTTGTAATGATTGTTGATGGTATTTTGTGAGTTGCTATCACAATGTAAAGGGTCTTAATAGTAATCCATTGACTGATTTTAGACATGTCCAGTGGTTTTCTGGTGGGATTTGATAGTCCCACATGAGTCTGCTGGTTACTGTTTGAGACTCTGGTAATAGACTGTGGTTTAGTGGTGATATAATGGACTTAAATGACGTCTGAGATATTCACTTCGGTAATGAACCTGTACATAAAAGTGTTTTCTAGATAGATATTTATAGAATATTTTTAATATGTCGAATTCTCTATTCTGATTGGTCAGAAGGTGTTGATTAATTTTCTATAATAGCAGCACGGACAATAGTGAGTAAGCTTTATATCAATGCACTCATTCAAATATGTTATTATTCCTATAGGAACAGCTTATTCAGGGAATTATGGCAGTTTTACAACACAGAAAAGACTTCAAGAGCGAGAAGGAATGCCTGTTTATACCTGTTATAATATTCCACAACATTAAACGTAACTATAAATGAATAAAAAGTATGACATATTGTAATTTAATTAATAAAATATTGTAACTGTTGACAAATTGCTGTCGTATAAAAGGAATAAAAAACACTTCTGGATGTGCTGTTATTGGAATATAGTACTTTACAAGTATTTTGTACCTCACATATACAACTTTTTAATTAATTACATTCTGAATATTTGCTAGATCTGTAAATGAATCAAGAATGTTTGGAATATTAGGCACTATTAAAACCATTAGAATCAGATAGAAGCATGTTTACAACTGCTACACCATTTCCCATTAGGAAATACAACATTATTTTATCTTTTTCCCAGATGTGATTTAATACTGAATCAGTAAATTCCTTTCTTTCATGGGAAATACCCTTAAACATGCCACTCATTATCATATAAAAACTTAAGCTAAAATAGTCAATAAAATCCATTTAAACTTCCAAAAAATAGTAAAATAAAAACCAATTCCTAGTTCAGTAATCAAAATCATCACTCTCTTTTTTAATTAAAGTACATACAAACTGAATAAACTGATAATTTCCTGGAGTATTTCCTGGAGTATATAAGAATTTAAAAGACCCTCCTCTCACACATCATCCAGCCAAGTGAAGTGAAAACGTGGACCCATGATGCCATGTGAGTGTGAGCGCCTGCAGTGAAAGCCTTGTATCACTGGCCTGACAGCGCCGAGGTCCAGCCCTGATCTTTGGCTACAGTTTAATCTGGCCTCTAGGGTCAAGGAGGGGTCGAACCCAACGTAATGACTTCCTCCTAATAATAGTTTGATATATGGACTCTGTGATATGGTTTGCTGTTGACCAGCATGTCACCCCATCGGGTTCCGGGTTGAGGTGGAGGTCGAGGGGCGAAACTCAGGGCGAATAAGAGCACCCACTCATGGCTGCTCGTGCCCTCTGATTTCAGCCGGAAACACAAGTAAAGATGACTGAAGATGATAATAATGATTGATTCATTGGTTATTTTTTATTATATAGATCCTGTCAAATGTAAAATACAGCAAGTGAACAAACAAAAATGCAAAAAAATTTTGAATAATTACTAAAAATAACCATTAAATTCTAAAACAATGATGTCATTATTGTACAAGCTAAAGAATTCAACAGTTCCCATAAACACGGTGGTAATTCTGCCTCATTGCCAAAGTCCCTCTTATTATTAGGCAGAACAATGTGACTCTTGACAGGCCGCTTCCTGCCACCTCTGAAATACTCATTAATGTGCACGCACACACACACACACACACACACACACTCGACCCGCAAACAGTCAGATGTTTGCCTCAGCCAGTCCAGCTCTTATGAGTAGTGGTCTGGCGTGTGGCGTCATGCTTGTAAAGTTTTATCACTCCCGCGTCCAAGTGTGTGTGTGTGTATGCAGTTGCGCGGTGCTTGTGGGCAGACAGAGAGAGACACTGGACGCAGACTCATCACTCTGGCAGCCTGACTATTTACCAAGCATGTGATTACCCCCCAGATCTTGGTGTTAATGAGAGAGCCAAGGAGAAGAAGAAAGAGAGAGAGAGTGTGTAACAGATACTAATGAGGTCAGATGAACACAAGGCAGATGGCTGCATTTCCCAAAAGTGCCATAAGACAAAAGAGTGACATACGTTGGTCGAAAGAAAACTTTCGAAACTTTGAAAACTCTCTCAGTTAAGATGAGGTTAATATTACAGGAAATAATACTTGACTGGGAAGTGATATGATCGTAAATATGATATGATGGGATGCATGTGGATTGAATTACTGTTACAGGATGTGTATGAGTTTCCAGTAGAGGGCGACATGTCATCTCTCTCTCTCTCTCTCTGTCACACACACACACACTTTTTCTTCAATGAATGAATGGCAGACAGCCATGCTTGATTTGGCTGTGTGACTCCAACTGGTCAACTACCTGTTGAATGTATTCTGTTTTTTCCTGTAGTGTCAGAAATGCTCACACACACACACACACCTGCAACCACTCACAAGCTATAACACACACACACACACCACATGTTATCCACAGCTGTAGAGAAAGCCAGCCACATCCTTCTCCTCTTCCGCAGAAACAATGGCGGCGGCCTGAGAACACTGGGAGAGGCAGGTGCGGAGAGCAAGCGAGGGAGGACGGAAAAGAGAGAGAAAGGGATGGAGAGGGGGAATGGGGGATCTACTTCCTTCACCAAACATACAGATGGAGAACAAACGCTGTGCGAGAACACACTGCTCAATGTGTTGTGTGAGGCTTCAGGACTCAGTCTTCTCATGGG
Source organism: Pangasianodon hypophthalmus (assembly GCF_027358585.1). Classification (NCBI taxonomy): domain Eukaryota; kingdom Metazoa; phylum Chordata; class Actinopteri; order Siluriformes; family Pangasiidae; genus Pangasianodon; species Pangasianodon hypophthalmus. The sequence continues at coordinate 3,659,099 of NC_069730.1, read as the reverse complement.
ACAAAAATAAAATGTGTGGGACAGACGGTGGTGTTACAGCAGCCGAAGTCAGTTAACATTTCTGAAGGTCCAGATGCATATGTTTTTTTATATATACATATATATAATTTCTTGTCTGGATAAGCTACTTGACAGAATGGTGACAACAGTTACCTTTTAATGCTTAAACATTAACAATTAGTTCATGGTTATCAGTATGAAGATTTAAAGTGGACATGTTGTTTTACACTCGTGCGTCATGTTAGCGACTTTGACTAGGTGCATTCTTGTGATGAGACATTTGTTTTGAATGCATACTTCTTGGTCTAAACATTCTGTTTTCGTCGTCTACTCTTCTGTATACAAGCCATGTCAGCAGTTCGCTAATGAGATCAGAGAGTGTAAATAAAATGAAAAAGCTATGAAAATCTGTGAAAACGATCTTTTCTAACCTAATGCCTCAGTCACGTAGTTATTCTCTGGTTCAATGAGTTACCTTCAGCTAAACAATTAACATAAATTCATGCGATTGGATAAACTGCAATAAAGAATCTGCTACAGAACTAAATTAAATTAACTACATTTTCTGAAAATATCTTGAATATAGCCAAATTTATCTATTATTTCCTATTGTAATTTTACAATAAACCAAATATATTATTATTAAACCTATTAGACATTTTTTTTCCCTAATGTCAAGTTTGACATAGCATTTATTTCTAGAAATAGGCAAAATTATCAGACCATAGAATAAGACAATTTAAAACTTGAAATGGATAAGAACAGGCTGAATAATCACTTAATAAAGAAACTTGTTTTGCAATGTAGAACTTCTGCCAGTTTTTTTTTATAGGTTTATCAGCACTGCTACAGTGTGTGTTTTTTTTTTTTTTCCAAGTACTCTGGTCACTGAAATATTTTGCTGGTCCTCATCCAGACAGCAGTCTGCCTGTTGTAAAAACGTTGGGATTTAACAAAGGAGAATCTAAATCCAAAAATGTAGCCACATTAGAAAAATGCAAATGATTAACAAACTGTGTAGCATAGCTGAAAGAAATATTGCACCAAAATCTCTCAATAAACAGATAAAACAGATCTTTTCTGTCAAATGACAAGGTCTGAAACGTATTGTAGTCAAGTTATTATAGCGACTCCCATCTCTCCAAAGCCACATTTGACAACCTGACAATTTATTATATCATAAACGTTCAGGATACTTGACAGACAAAAGTTGGCACCTTTTAGGATTCACCAACTGTCTTTTGCATAAAACAACTGGAAATGAGGAACTAGATAGGAAGTTGGTGGTCAAGTGGTATGATTTGATTTGCATGATGGATTTGTGGATTTCAATCTGATTTGTGTATAAATGCATGTGGTTAAAAACCTTATCAGCCAGCAAGATACAAGAAACATCAAGCAGTCGGGTTGAAATGAGGTCAATATTGGACTGCTTATTGAGCAGAGACACTGAAAACCAATCACATACATTGCAGTTCTCGTGAAATTCTCATTAAAATACACACTTAACTGAAGAAATAGCAGACCTTATTCAAAATTTAGCACAGAATGATCTACTGTGGCTGCCTCGGTCCATATGAATGTATTTATTAGACTTTTACTGATGGCAAATCCTGATTCCAAGTGGAAAAAGTATCGGAGGGAAAACTAGAAGGAAGTAAAAGGAAGTAGGAAGGGAGAAAATGAATATACAGTCAGCATAAAAAGACCTCCACCTCTGTTGTGTCATTAGGACTAAGAGCCAGGGATTCAGGGGGAGAGCGAGAGGGTTGGGAGGAGGTGGGATTGTGTGTGTGGAGTCTGGCACTTCCTGGTTTGTTTATACTTCTCACACACTTTTCTTCCTGTGAAGCCTGGATTTAGATTTCCTCTTCCATTGATGCTATTTTGAGAGCTGTTTTTTTTTTTTTTTTCACCCTTGTTCACTTTCTGGTGCTGTGTGTGTGTGTGTGTGTGTGTGTGAGAGGGAAAAGGAGCCAGAGAGAGAGAGAGAGAGAGAGAGAGAGAGAGAGAGAGGAAGGAGAGAAAGAGCTATACAGCGGATGGAGAGTTCAGGAGAAAGGCACCAGGTGCTCTATAAAACAATTGTTCATAATGTGTGTGTGTGTGTGTGTGCCTGATATGCTAAATGCATATATAATGCTGCTAAGTCTTTTACTACTTGAGATATTTACTAGGAGCATCTGGCAGTGTTCTGTTTCCAGATCTCCAAAACTTTCCTTCTTTCCTTCCTTTCTTCTCTCTCTCTCTCTCTCTCTCTCTCTCACACACACACACACACACTGTCTGTCCCTTTGTCCCTTTTAACACACAAACACATAAAAAAGACCTTCACATACACCCTTGGGCATTACAGAACTGCCTTCCTGCACGTAAGAAGCATGTGTATCTGTGTTTGTGTGTATATCCACCTCTTGAAACATCTTTCTTCCTGTTTACCACTGTTTGCTCACCAGCCCAAGAATCCTCAGATCCCCTGCGATGGGCCTTCCTTTACGCTGAACTGTGAGATGTGTTAACCCATGTTAATAGGTTTTTTATATATATATATATATATAAAACCTATTAAACCTATTAACCTTTATTATATATATATATAATAAGAGAGAGTGAGAATTTGTGGTTAAGTGAAATAAAGCAAGGCATGCATTTTGTGTTGTTGAGAGTTAAGTTAAATTAAATTGCAAGAACTGCATTTTGTATTTGTGTGAAATAAAGTGATGAATGTGAGAGTTTTATGTTGTGAAAAAGAAAATTATGAATACAAGATCATTCTGTATTTGTGAGAAACATAAGAATGCAAGAAAAATGTCATTTTCTGAGAAGGAAAGCTATGAATGTGAGTGAATTATGAGTTTCTGCAAAATATAGTTATGAATATGAGAGCATTTCGTGAGAAATAAAGTGATGGTGTGTCACCTCAGACCTTGGGGTGTTTTGAGGTCATATAATATTTTGAGACGTTACTGTGAGAACATTTTGTGGTTGTACAAAGAAAGTGATGAATGTGAGAAAATTTCATATTTATGTGAAATAAATATATGAATGCAAGTCTTTTTTTCTAAATGTAATTTATAAAAGTATTAAAGTAAGAATTTTGTGTTTGTATAAAATAAAGGTATGAATGCATGAGAACTGTGTGTTTAAGAAAAATAAAGTGATAAATGTGAGAACATTTTGTGAGAAATAAAGCGATGAATGTAAGAGCATTTTGTGTTCGTGTGAAATAAAGCAAAGGATGTGAAAAAATTTGTGTATGAGAGAGATAAAATGATAAATGCGAGAGCATTTTGTGGTCGTGTGAAAGTACTGAATATGACAGCATTTTGTGTTTCCAAGAAATAAATGAATAGAAGAGAGAGCATTTTATGTGTTTTGATAGAGAACTTGATGACTGAGATAGCAGTTTGTATGTGTGAGATGTGAGCGCATTTTATTTGAATGTAAGAGTGATGAATATTACAAGCTATTTGATTTAAATCTCTATGTGGATGCGAAAGGTAGAACTGTTGTATGCAAGAGCATCTAGGTAATCTGACAGATAAAAAGATAAAAGTGACAGTAATTTACATGAATGTGAGAAGTAAAATGAGAGCATTTTCTGTGGATGTAAGATGTGGAGTATTGAGATAGTATATGAGAGCATTTTATGTGAAAGGAAGAAGTAATTAATGCGAGGCATTCAGGCAAATGTTAGAGCTAACATGATGAACGCAGACCATTGTATGTGTTTGTCAGAGATTGACTGATGAATGGTTGAGCATTTAATGTCTGTGGAACGGTCAGGTGATGTATGTAAGGGTATTTTATGTGAATGCAAGAGGGAGAATAATTTTACATAGGAACCCTTTTTATGTGTTTGAATGTGAAAGGTAAACGTAGTGAAAATTAGAAAATGTGAAATAAAATGATGAATGTGACGTAATTCTGCGTTTTGTGTGAAGTAACATAAAGAACCGGAGAGAATTTTGTGTTTGTGCAAAATAAAGTGAGGAATGCGAGAGCATTTTGTGCTTGTGAGAACTAAGTGTATGAATACAAGAGAATTTTATGCTTGAAAAATAATAAAGAGATGAAGGCAAGACCATTTTTGTCAACATGAGATATATATGACTGTGAGTGCAGTTATGTTCACACCTGAGTTGCGTCCATTTTGAACGTAACATGCTTCTCCGTTTTCTCGCTACAGCAGACTGGATATGGAAGTTCTAAAGAGAGACAGACAAAGCAGGACATTTTCTGTCCTGTGAAGTCAAAAATCCTCTAACCAGCCACATGAGCTGTGATGCCTTTGTGGTTTCTGTTTTTGAAAGCACTTCATCTGGGCAGATGTTCATGTTAATGATCATTTTCTGCTTCTTTTAAGAACATAAATACTTTATTGAAGAGGGGTTGCGGCTAGCCTCGAGTAAAAAAAAAAAAAAAAAATGAAAGCAAACGCAGGGCTCCTTCCAAAACCACTTGGTCTGTGAGTCAAATTAAAGCTTATTTTCACTCTCGTTTTGTTGAACAGTTCTGCGCACCAGTTCTGGCTGTCATTTGGATGACTTTTAATGGGACTGAGAATTAACAGAGTGACCGCCGAGTGGCCTTGCGACTCCTCACCTCATCTCTTCACACACTAATTACCGGCCTGGATGTTTGTGTGTCTGCAGGATCCTCCAGCGACAAAACAAAAAACCACAACAAAAGTTGTCCCCCTCTGTTTTCATTGAGCTCTGATGTTATTTATAGGCTTGTTTATTAGTCACCAGAGAGAAAGAAAGAAAGAAAGAGACAGAGAGATGGCACGGATTATGGATGACAGTTATAGCAACAAATTACTCACACGTTGAAAAAACTATATCATTCAACACACCCGTAGGACTGTTTAAGCCGGATAGTGACAATATTGCTAATCTCTGACGTTTAAATGTTGCGACATGAAAAAGTGGACCCACCTGAGGCTTGTATGTTTGCACTTGTTGACACTGATTTCGAAAGCTCTTGCTTGCGCTGACTCAGAGCCGCTCTGCACACAAACATATATTTATAGTAAACACCAGATCTACACTTCAGTCAAAAACACTGAGAATTTGTGCCATTTTTGAGGTTTTGGCCATCAAACGCTCCATTGAGAGTTGTCAAAGCGAAGCTGTGTGAAATAAGTGAGCCCACACAAACCGAGGGGCGTGTTACGGTTATGACAGCATGAATTCAGAACAACGGGCAAAGGCTCGCCTGTGTGTCATCCTGAAACAGAGCTTTTCTTCAATTCATTCCTGGAAATACCAATGACCACAGAGGCTAAGCTCTGGCTGCACGTCATTCCCGCAATGCATCGGGGGTTTACCAATTTGCAGGGGAAAAAATGTGCATTCGCATGCAGCGAGACTAGCAGAATATGTTGCAAGCAGCTCCGGTCATGTTTTTGAGCTTGTCATGTGGGCGGCAAAGGTGTTCCTTCAGGGTGTGGTATGGCAGACAAGCCGTGATTCAACGAGCAGCAAGAACAGCGAAAGCAAAGCCGTGTTTATTTTCCATGTTAAGTAATAGGAATGAGTGTGGGCTACAGAGATGACTGTGGAGTTAAGAGACAGGGAGTGTTTCCTATTGTCCATACCGGTGTGTTTTCTGTTGTGTTGCTTGGTGTGAAACTTATTTTTAGTCTAAAGGTAACCGAATGCGCCAGATGCCCATCATCCCGTCGTTCGGTCATTCCGTCATTCCATCATCGACTCCTTTTTAAACACAAAAAGAAGGGAAAATGGCAGGAAGGAAGTGACTTTTTTTGTTAAAAAAAGAGAAAGAATAGGCATATGGGCTATTTGACCAATTCTCCCCCTTTTACTGGCTCTCTTTATCTACTTCCTTACACTCATCATTATCGTCATCACTAGTATTTCTCCTATACCCAGAAACATTGCTCACTTTCCTTTCCAAGCTTTTCCTAAGATCCTTCTCTATATTCATTCTTCTGTTTCATTTCCCAGCTTCTTTTCAGTGTTACTCAGTCCATCCTTTTCCTCCCAACTCAAGTGGTCATCCTGTCTTCCAGCTAATCCATCCAGTAAGACACCCAGCAGGTAGCCGTGCACCTTGTCCCTTTTTTGTGATACACTCAGCAAACAAATACGTCAATTATGTATGACTCAGGTCGTATCATTGCTAGATTTATTACTGTTACCAAACCCAGAGTGCATCAATGACTGACGCTGTGATACGCTGGCCACTAGACATTCCTCGGCATCCGTAAGACGCATATTCTTGTATTTCAACACTGCTCCTGGAAGAGAAATGAAAAGTTAGTCATTATTTTCAGTCAGGCTAAATAGAATGTAAAAAAAAAAGCCATCTCACATCTGAACCACAAACACGAGCATAGACCAAACATATGACTGGCCCACACAGAGATGTCAGTGTTTACAGTGTCGCGAGTGAATTTCGGAACTGTTTACAGAATGGCAGAGGAACTCAGACAATCAATCCGGCCAAGTTTTGTTATTATTTGTCGGATAACTCTCACGTTGACATCAGGTTTTTTCCTGTTAATCAAGAGCCCATTAGCTTCTCAGAGTCCGAGACGGAAGCGTGAAAAGCGGATATGATTTATCTGGCGTCCCGAAGGACATCCTGAGTCATCTTCTTTTTAAGTGATGGCCTTCTTGAAAAGTGACGTTCACACTTTCAAATTTTACTTTCACATAGTTTTATTTCACAGGTGTGAAGTGACAAAATGGCAGCCACCACAGCATTCTCAACCCCTCTGCGGAGGCTGAAACGAGCCATCCCGAATCGTGGATTGAAAGAACGAGAGTAAAAGAGGTGTATGGGGGAGGGGTGGATTTGCGTGTTTGTGGGCTGGGGGATCTGTTGGAGGGGGGTGTTGGAGGGGTGTTAAAAATAACACACTTTTCAACAACTCATCTCCTATCAAGGACAATGACAGAGGGAGCGCCACTGAGATACATCATTCCTCCATGTGGGAAATCAAAGCGTCAAGTCACAGCTTGGTCAGGGCAAATATTGAACTTGGCGTGAACACACATGCACACACACACAGACACACACACACACACACAAACTGGCAGTTATATCGTTGGTGACTACTAATACATCTGAAAGGATGGCAGGCTGCAACTGAAAACATTGATGGGAACCTTTTAAGAGGTACACTCTCAGAGACACATCTGTGAACAAATGCGTGCACACACACAGACACAGACACACACACACACACAAATATCTCTCTCTATTACACAGACTTGCTTTGCTTTCCCACAATGAAGCACACTTTTTGTGTTTCCTGTAAATGCATTATTCCCAATTTCCTTCCTCCTAGCAAATAATAACACTTTCAAATAGTTGCTAGACTCTAACACACATACACACATTCACATAAACAAGTACACACATGCCCAAGCTGTCACAGGAACACATGCAGGCTTGTAATGTACAATAATTACCCCAAACAGAAACCGAAGATGACACACGCTGGTCATTTCAACACTGTCGGCTTAATCCGTTTTAAAACTCAGTCAACTGCAATGTGAAAAGTAAAAGGTGAACTTGGAGGAAAAAAAAAACAAACAATAATAGTAAAAAAAAAACAAAAAAACCCACGCAAGACAGCAGTGTTAATATTTGAACTCACTTTCATCCAAACAGAGCCTTTCCTAACCCAAACATACCAATCACCACCTTTGAGTTAACGCTCTGTATTGCATGAAATGTTTGCTGAAATGTGACTAAAGGAGTGCGTTCGTGACTTTCACACCTTTTTAAGAGTACAGTGCAGAAATATGAAAAGCATGGCCGAGAAAGAGAGGCGTGTGTGTGTGAGACTAAGTGAGTGAGTGAAAGAAATACAATAAGGAGAAAAGCAAAGAGAGAGACAGAGAGAAAGAAAGAGAGAGAGAGAAATTGAGGAAGACAGGATAGACATCAGGTTTCCTGTTGAATGATGATTACTGTCTACGCCAGGAGAGCTAATATTAGCCTATAGAGTAAACAAAACTATGGGCTGCACAGATACTGTAATCAAAGTCTGACTTCCGGAGAATCAGGGCCAATTACAGCTCGGAGAGACAGAAATACAAATAAGGGAGGTCGAGAGAGGGAGACAGTGAGGGAGAGACAAAGACAGAGAGAAGCCTTTAATTTAAAAAAGTGTAATACTTAGGCTGATACAGGACTTAAGAGGTCACGCTAATGACAGGAGAAGCTCTAATGGAGACGGAGCATGAAAGCCAGTGATTGGCAAGTGACAGCATCGAGTGACAGCTGAAACAGCCAGACTCGGTGGCACCCAGAAATACACGACACTCAATGAGTCATGCTTGCTAATTCATGGCCATAAATGTGCTTTTAACGAACACAACTTAAACAGCAGACCAAACAGACACGTGCCGTCCTAAGTGCATTAGTCAGGCCCACGTCCTAATCAGCATTCCACATCTTTGAAAGAAATGCTAGCACCTTTTATTGACTGTGATAGTCAAAGAGATTGATATTTGAGGGCCCGTGTGAGTGTGTGAGGTTGTGTAATGATAGGTTACGAAGCACGCAATGCATTCAGCTAAAAATCATGAGGCTTCGATCTGTTGACAGAGTGACAGATGATGTTACGTGTCTGGATCGCTCGACTTCCCTACGTACGGTAAACAGAAAGAAAGAAACAGAAAGAAAGAAACATTTGTAGTGGGAAGCCATGAAGCATGTGACCACACTGTATGCTTGGAGGAACTTCACATGTGACTTTTTGATTTCATGGGATATGTGACCTTTCGGTTTCGTGGGATATTCTGTCAACAATATTTATATTACAGTTTTACAATAAACCCTAGATTAGAGCAAGTCCTAAAGTAAAACTTTCTGTGGAGAATGTCTACAGACGGAAGTGTTAGGCTGAGACTTGAGCTTATCTGTGGCCGATATGGTGTTAAAGGAGGATATGGTGTTTAGAAGGATGTACTATTACTACTAGCTCTACAGTGATAGACCTGGGTGTAATATTAGACAGCAGCTTGTCTTTTGAAAATCATATTTCCAATATTACTAAAACAGCCTTCTTCCACCTTAGAAACATTGCCAAGCTTAGGAACATTTTATCTGTATCTGATGCAGAAAAGCTAGTTCATGCATTCATGACCTCCAGACTGGACTATTGTAATGCATTGCTAGGTGGTTGTCCTGCATCTGTCCTGCGTCCAGAATGCAGCCGCCAGAGTTCTTACTAGGTCAAGAAAAGATGATCGCATAACCCCAATATTATCATCCCTGCACTGGCTACCTGTTAAGTTTAGAATTGATTATAAACTATCACTACTTACATACAAGGCTCTAAATGGTTTAGCTCCCACGTATCTAGCCAGTCTTCTAACACGTCACAATCCACCACACTCCTTAAGATCTCAAAACTCTGGACTTCATGTAGTTCCCAGAATATCAAAGTCTACAAAAGGGGGTAGAGCATTTTTGTATTTAGCTCCTAAACTTTGGAATAGCCTTCCTGACAGTGTTCAGGGCTCAGACACAGTCTCCCAGTTCAAACGTAGATTAAAGACATATATCTTTAGCCAGGTATACACTTAACACTTAACACATACCATAACCTTGTACTTCAGTACATCTGATTAATTGCACATTATGATTTAGGGCTTACTAATATTATGAACAGCAGCTATGCTAATTCCTTTCCACTTGTTTCCCTTCTTCTACCCATTCCGAGGAACATAGAGATTGTGCCAGCTCCAGTAGACAGAGGCCAACCCTTTGGGTGTTCAAAGCAACGCTGCCAACCCTATGTGGACTTTGAGGAAGACAACAACCTCCAAATTAATATATACATAAAATTCTACATGACTATATATAAATGCAGAAAGGACATTGTTCATATCACACTCTCCAGTGTCACCCAAATGAGGATGGGTTCCCTTTTGAGTCCGGTTCCTCTCAAGGTTTCTTTCTCATATCATCTAAGGGAGTTTTTCCTTGCCACAGTCGCCTCAGTCGCCTCAGGCCTGCTCACTAGGGATAATTTTGTCTAACATCTAGGACTGTTTGCATGTTTTTGTTTCTGTTTGCCTGCTTTTTGTTTCTTATGTTCCGTAAAGCTGCTTTGAGACAATGTGCATTGTTAAAAGCACTATACAAATAAAATTGAATTGAATTGAAAAAATTTAACTAAATGATCTAGTAGTTAATTAATTGTTCTATGCATTATTATAATTAACTCTGATTTATTATATCTGAAGTAAAAGTAACTGTAAATATTGCAATTCCCTCTGTTATATACATGCTTTTATGTTATTGTATCTTATTGTTATTATCTTTTGTATACATGCTTTTTTTCATTAATGTAATTATAGAAAGCGTGCTATGTTTGTACATCAGATATTTAAAAGTTTATTTTATAGATAGTTTAATGAAAAAAAACCCCCACTACACTGCCTCCCTTAAACATGTGCAAATATTAATTTCAATTCAAGACAATATGCTACAGGTATTTTTCACCAGTTTTCAGTACTTAGCTTGCTACAAGCACCTTTGTCTTATTCTCATAAAAAAGGATGCAACCTTATTACTGATCATTACTATCATTACTATAATTAATTAAACCTGCCCTAATCATCACAATTTTACATTAATGATATTCAGTAAATCAGGATTTCACTATTCAGTTGCTGTTTCTTTCCCTAAAACTGCTTCTTTTCTTCTCAACAGCATCTGACTGAGTTAATTTGGACTGTCTGAATCAGTAAGAATCATAATTAAAATATTATAACTGCCTGTATTGTGTCTCACTTGTAAATGACCATTTGAATAAATATAATTATAAGGACGACGTTGAAACTTCCTGACTAGCACATAACTGCTGATTACACTAATAAATGACATGTTGATTGCTCTACTGTCTGATACTGTCTGATATATTGTATTTATAGCAACTAAATAGGTTAAAAACCTGTTTTTTGCTCTACTGACTGTTAAGCTGCTTTTATAAACAGTACTGTATTTACTATATTACAATTACTTGGCAACCTTAGACATACTTTCTTTTTCATGTGGCATCATTAATCTTTTTCATTTCTTGAACTTGTATCTTGCTTTATTGTGCTAGGAAGCAACTCCTGAGCCTTCAATTCATATAGTACATCTTTCATGCCACAAATAATTAAATCCATATTAAATTATTTTAACAGCTAAATTTGATAGCCACAATTGCATAGAGATTTAAACTGACATTGAGATAATCTGACATTGTGTCTCTGTTTCTACAATCAAGAGTAAAGGTTAACTTTAGAACTGATACTAAAGTTTCAGTAAAACTGATTTCATATTAAAAAAGGGGCGAAAAAAGCTGTGAACACTTACAGAGTTAATTTAAATCCACAACTAATGTTATATATCATGTTTTTGTCTTTCACCTACTTCCAGTGCTTTACTCTGCTAAAATATTTTAAGTGCCAGCATCTCATGCTCCTAAGTTATTAATTTATAAAGTAATTTATTAATTATTTTCATGAAACTACTTTACTGATTTGCTTTAGAACAAGTATACATCACAATTTTACTGTAGTTATTACTCAATAAATGAATTACTCAAATTATTATTCAATTTATTACTCAATTAATGAACTCAATAAATGAGCGAGTTTGCCACATCGTTATTACAATGTTATAAAGGACTGCTTTCTGCCGTTCTTGTAAATTGTTAAATAAATAACATAAAACATCAATATATCATTTATATTTTAATGTCAATGCCAAAATGCCTTTGCTGTATATAACTAGGAATACATGAGAATAAATGCTATTAATAGAAATCTATAAATATTATAAATAAAAATAAATTAATAAAAATTAATAGAAATCTATAAGTATTTCCATAACTGTATATTAGGTTTCACACACACACACACACACACACACACACACACACACGCGCGGAGTACAGAAAAGTAACTGGAGAACTCAAGCTGTGAGACTTCTTGATGTCCCACAAGTGACACAATGACCCTGCACTCAAACTTTTCAGCTGCATAGACCCCAAGCACACACCCACACACACCCACACACACACACACGCACACAGTGACACTGTACCCTTCCATTATCTGGTTTCCGACCAAGTTGTCTAGTCTCTCGTGCCGCCTGTCTGATATCAGTGCTGTGTATCAGTATCTGAAGTGTTTGTGTTTTGGTCTTACATATGTGTGTGTGTGTGTGTGTGTGTGTGTAAGGAGGAAGCAAGGCTGAGGTAAACTATATTTTGTCTCTCCTCAGCAAAGGGATATGTCGCCTGCGAGGTGCTTTTGATTGCCGGGCCTTTGATGTGTGGACGGAAGTGTTTGGGACGGAGGAGGAAGGCAGAGAAGGGAGGGGCGATAGGGGACAACACCGGCAATTTGGGCTACAGGTGTGCCCGCTGTTTTTCTGGAGAGACGCCAGCTTCAAAAAAGAAAGAAAGAAAGAAAGAGAGAGAGATAGAGAAAGAAGTGCTGCTGATGAAAGAGGGTCTTTCTTTAATTGTACGGTCAAGAGAAAGACACAACAAATAAAGACGACAGAACTTTCTAGTGGCTTTTTTTTTTTTTTTAGAAGTGTGTGTTCCTCACCACAACAGTGGGACAAAGGTATCAACACAAAAAAGCGATAGGTCCAGTCAAAAACCTACTACTGATAGATATTAGATTTTATCTTTCACGTTTATCATGATCATTATCATGAAGACAAGCATTAGTGCTAATAAGCAGAAGTGAGCAATAAAGCAATACACTCCCTCCTTTACATTTACTGAGGTAACTTTGAATAAACACTACTTGTAAAAGTAGATTTAATATAACTCTTTAGTCTTACTGAAGTAACTTCATGAAACGGTAATTACTTTCAACCATGCTTTTCCTGCTCTGCTCTTGTGTGTTCTGGTTATATAAATAACCATTGTTATTAATGCCAATTTTTTTTTTACCCTATTTTACTCTCCATTTCCTCTCTCATTCTTACACTGCAGTGAACTCATACCTTACACTCTTAACTCTGTTGTTTTAAAACTCAAAATATCGACAACAGCTGAGGGGCAACTTTATGAAGGAAGTGAGTAATTTAGCGCAGGCAGCTAGCTGCATAGGCTAGTGGAAATCCTTCATAGTTTCAGACAGTCAAAAACCAAAATGAGTATCCTTTATATTTAAAATAATTTTGAATAAACACTAATTGTAAATGTAGTTTTATTGATACTTCTTAGTCATACTGAGTCAATAAAATTTCTTGCAACTCAATTACATACAGCTGTGCTTTTCTGGCTCTTGTATGTCCTGCTAATTGTTAAAAAAAACTGCTATTGTTAGCATAGTCTTCTTTCCTTACTGAGTGAATTCATAGCTTACACAAGTCTGTTTTTTTTTTTTTTTTTTTTTTTTTTTTGCCAATCAAAAATATTAACAACATCTGAGAAGTGAATTTATGAAGGAAGGAAATAATTTAGCACAGACAGCTAGCCAAACTTGCAGACATGAGGCTTACTGTACTGTACATCATTTTCAGACAGGTCTTGGGTTCAAGATGTTATAGCTATACTCAAATCTGTATGTAATTAGTACATTTGACAAAGAGAAAAAGTTAATCGTACCTAACTTGGCACCAAATATCTTGCTAGGTTATCTATCAAGCTAGCTATGATACTAAAACCTTCATGTTAGCATAATTAAATGTTAAGATGATCTCTAAGAATATAAACTTAAAGGTTAAGTCAGTTAAATTAGTGTTTGATCCATGCATAAATTACTTCTGTGTGATGTCTTAAAAACTAAATGTGATTCATGGACTCCTTTAATCAGGCTTTCAGTTAGTTAAATAAATACTGGGCAGCTGTAACACCATGAGTATTCTTTGAAAACACACACACACACACAGCATTATAAAACCTTACAGTATTTGTCCAGATCATGTTGCACAATGAATTATTACTTTATTTCAAAAGGAGATGGTTACATACTAAGTGGATGAATACAAAAAATATATAAATTGGTAATCGTACAAATTTGCAATTAAGAGACTGTAATGAAGAATAAGGGATAACAGTGTCACACTCTTGGTGTCAAAAAAAAAAAAAGAAAAAGAAAAGTAAGACATGTCTTGGCTTGTTCCTTTAGCCAAAGAGCTGTGGCTCTAATCATACAGTCACCACGCTGCTGGAAACACCATGTGTGTCATCTCTCCTGGACAGTCACATGAAGACGTAGGTGGTCTGGATAGTTTGCTGAGCTTCATTTTATTGTTTCTCAGAAATGCTTCTTACATCTATGTGGAAAATCACAGGACCTGCACATAAGAAGTCTGGTTTACTCAATTTAATCACCATAAAAACTATATATTACATTATTACTATTTTTAATGTAATTTATTATATATAATATTTTATATTTAAATGTATTTTCAATTTATTTACATGATTCACTTCTTTTGCAAGCATGATTTCGATGAGATATTGCTGCTGCATTTGAATTATCACTAATTCATCACTAATCAGTTTCACCGTATTATGGTAACATGTGATTCACAGATCACACACAAATTAATGCCAAAAAATGCAATGAAGAAAATTAAGCTCCAAACAAACCATAAATGTGTCTTCAAGTAGACAGTGTGTTACTAGACTTATCTCACTCAGTGTTTGTGTTAGCTCTTATAAAACTTAAATGGCTTAAACTGTGTGGCCCAAATGAATACAATAGCAGCTTTAATCCTTTTGCTTCTGTTAGCAAAACACAGACATACTCCAAGCTTAAAGCGAGAACAGCAACAGGGCGACAAATCCCGACGAGCTTTACAGCTTAACAGCCAGACTGCGTGTACAGGGACGATTTTCAGGGCGTAGGCGTAGGGCAGTTCCACTGTGTCATTCTAGGGGATTTATCAGAGAGAAAGGCCACAACATCCTCCCTTCTGTATCTATCAGCAGAATGGAAAAGACACCTACTCATTACCTTATATGGCACAAATACTTTTTGGAAGGTAATCACAACAACACTGTTGATGAAATTAGCTAAACCAGTTTCTAGAAATGTTTTTAAGTCACTGTCTGGAGGTTGGAGAGTTTCAGCTTTAGTTGGTCTTGTCTGAAAAGTTGTATTTATTTTGTGCAACATTCCCATTTCCTATAGTCACTGTCTGTTTGACGCTGGTGACAGACTGACAGCATGTGAGTGACTTCAACGCGGAAACTGTCCTGATCAAGACCACATCTCCTTTTTCACGGAGAAGCCGTGCTAAATTAGGCAGATGCACTGATAATTATACACAAGCCAGGGTACAAAACAAGGGAGTTATGAAATGTAGGAATGAGTCATGCGTTTTCATGCTCGGGCAGCACGCGGAGAAATAAAACTCACTGTCTGACCTTAAATCAGACTTGTGCTCTTGAGTACACATTGAGTTTGAGTTATTGGATAGTCATTAGTGCATATAAATAACTGCGTGTGGGTGAATGAGTGGTTGTGTGTGTGTGTGGGGGTGTGTATATAAACCGTAAATGGACTTAGATGACGATAAATAGAACCAAAAGTATTTTCATGATTATCATGAGCAATGATGTGCAGAAACTGACAGGATATGGGCCAGATCTTCTAATGTACTAACTAAACCCACAGCCTAGCATTATTTCACTAGATAGAACCTTGAAACTTGTGACTAAGCAAGAAAACAGAGGAAAAAAGCTCTGTAGGACCTAAGTGGCATTATGGAGGTAAACGTTCTCCTCTCGGACATTCGTAATTAATTAGCATGGCATGTTCACAGCCTGAGATGCCTGCTGACAAATAAACACTTCAACATTGCTGAGATTAAGGACACTCCCTTTTGTCCACAGAGCCTTCAAAACAAATACTTGGGTAATGATGATGCCTGCAGAACCTTTCATGCCAAATGTTCAAGGCATGGCAACAAACACAGCGACTTAATTTGTGGAGGTTATTAAAAAAGGTGCTCATTCATTTTCTATAACAGCAGCTCTGACAGTAGTTCCGATTGCAAAGTTATATTAATACGTTTGTTCTAATATGTTATTGTTTCTATAGTAACAACATACACAGGAACTTGTATGGTGGATGCTCCATTTAACTGATTAAAACATATGAAATCATTGATATGGTGAAGTTTCTTGCCAGGAGACATTTATTTAAACATTTTTGGAAGGAGTCTCCAGTGACAGCACTTTGTAACAATCAGAAGGTAAAGTTGTAACTTCAAAAAAGTCTTCAGGCTTCAGTAACTTCAAGCCTCTTGTCTGGTAACTCCACACTTATTTGTCAAATACATTTATATGTAATGGAAATTTGTCTCAGTGTTTGTCCAAAAACAAGCAACATTCATTACAATGACATCCATAAATGTGGGATCTGTGTTATAGTTAAACATAGTTATAACTTACGAGTTAAGTGTGCAGAATTACACAATATACACTGACTAGCCACTTTAATAGGAACACCTGTTCCCCCGCTCATTCATGCAGCCATCCAGTCGGCCAATCAGGTGGCAGCAGATCAGTGTATAAAATCATGCAGATACAGGTCAAGATCTTCAGCTAATGTGATGTGATAATGTGATAATGAAGGCCTCCTTCACTTACATCAACACCTCTTTGGATCGCATATTGAGAGTTCCCATGAACAGCTGACAACTGCAAATTCAACACTTGGAATCAACCTTTTTTCTCCTTAATTTGTCATTAATTAATGAGAAAGCGGGTCACACATGGCCATGAAACTGCTTATCAGTCAATTGTCCAATTACTTTTGAGCCTGCGAAAATGGAGGAACTGTGTAAAAAAATGGCTGTAATTCCTAAACAGCTAATGCAGTATTTTTGTTAAACCACTTGAATTAAAGCTGAAAGTCTACACTTCAGTCACATCTTGACACATCTGGACCCTGCTGTATCTCTCTCTCTCTCTCTCTCTCTCTCTCTCTCTATATATATATATATATATATATATATATATATATATATATATATACATACATAGTGCCTTAAAATGACTGTGTGTGTGACTTAAAGTGAATTTTGAATGAATTACGGCAGTCATTTTACTTTGTAAATGTGTCATCATCCAGGTTTAATCTATGTCTGGAAAATGTTTTGTTCACCCACACACAAAATTCTGATTTGCAAGGAGTACTGAGTCAGAGTATTACTCTGCTTGGAATTGTGCCCAAAGCAGGTAACTGGTACACCTTAAATCCTGCCTCTCATCTGAAGGAATTTGTGTAACAAGTCTCTTAGTGCATGTAGTATTAGTGTAAAATTCCCTGTGAGACAATAAAGCTATGTGTTTACTGATGCTTAATGTGAGTGAGTGAGAGAGAGAGAGAGTGAATTTCATGCTCCAACCTGGAATTGACTTATGAGCGACAGCTCAAGGTTCACTAACAGAGCACTCTTTTGCTGTCAAGGCTTGTTAATGCTGTACCTTTTTATAGCACAACTGCATTTCTTCCACTTTATCACATTTTATTAGACTCATCCTTTGTTCAATACTGGTGCAAAAACTGGAAAAATATTAAACTGTCCACTACACAGGGACTCCTGAAATTAGTTTAGTAAACACCACAGTTGAGAAATACCCAGATTTGGATTTGAGAAGCAACCGAGGCAGAACTGACATGTCCCTCATCTTTTTTTTTAAACTAGGACCCTTCAGCCCCTCCTTCCTTTTGCCTCCATATCACCTGACTGTGTTTCAGCCCCATGATGCCTCTGTGACTCACACTTGACGGCTGGAAACAAACTCAGCTAGTGGAACGAGCCGGCCCAGTCTGAGACGCTGGGACTTTCCAGTAGAGCCGAGCTTTCGTTCATTTGGACTGACCCATGCAAATATTTGGCGGTGCAAAAATTTCAAACAGTGTTATAAGTGGTCAGCTTTTAAAGATCAAACCCATACTGCACACGAATTTGTGTTGTATTATTGAACTCAGGCATATGCTTTAATGAACTGTGAGATGTATATTTTTTTTATGTATAATTAAGATTTTTGTACATACTTGTACTGGAAATTCATGGCCAAAACAAATATCCATTAGCATAACTATAACCAATCAAATCTATACATCACTAAATGTAGCTATAAAGAGATAAAAAGTGTCATTCTTTAATAACCTGGCAAATTGTTGTGGTATAAGAGGGAAAAAACATTTTAGGACATCCTGTTATAGGAAACTTTGAGGTGGTATGGTTGTTCATTATTTTCCTACACACACACCATCATGTTTTATTCCTAACACATTTCTTTGTGTCATGAGCTTTTATCATGTACATTTATACAAAAACCATACAATAAATCTATTTGCAAATGATTAACTGAGTACTATGGAGTGGATGAGACATTTTACAAGGTGTATATTGAAGTTTGGTTGAAACACTTGGATATGGACATCTTTTTATAGTTTAGCTATAGGTTCAGTTATCATCAGTGCCTGACCTCAGTGCCTGACCTCACTAATGCTCTTGCGGCTGAATGTGCAAAATCCCCACAGCCACACATCCAAAATCTAGTGGACTGCCTTGCCAGAAGAGTGGAGGGTATTATAACAGCAAAGAGGGAATCTGGAATGGGATATTCAACAAGCACGTATGCGTGTGATGGTCAGGTGTCCATAAACTTTTGGCCATATAGTGTATCTTTTTTTTCAAAATATGGAAAATATGTAATGGTAAGAAAGACATTTAAGAAGAACTCGCATGGGATTATCTTTGCTAATAACATACAGTGTTCAGTCATCCATCTTGTATCCATCCAAATACTGGGTGATACATTTGGAGTCAATTATTGAATCACATTAAAGGCCAAAACCTGACAATTCAATTCAATTCAGTTTTATTTGTATAGCACTTTTAACAATGGACATTGTCACAAAGCAGCTTTACAGAAATATATAAATTCAGGATATAAATTTTACATTTAAAGATTTATTCCTAATGAGTAAGCCAGAGGCGACGGTGGCAATGAAAAACTCCCTGAGACCATATGAGGAAGAACCCTTGAGAGGAAGCAGACTCAAAAGGGAACCCATCCTCATCTGAGTGACAACGGATAATGCAACTATAAATAATTCCCTTCTATAAATGTGTACTACATGGTCAAAAAGTGCAATTGTGTAACCAGGAAATTCTTTCACATGAAGTCTATTTTGTTGAAGTTATCAACTGTTCACTGACGGAGACTTGAGTGTAAAACTGTTCATGGCAATTGCAGTCTTAAAGCTCCCATTGTAGCAAAACTGTTTGTATCAATGACAGATTTCTGACTGTTTCTTTAGACAGAAGTCTAACCTGCATCAAATGTAGCTGACATCCATTTGAATTGGTGCGTCAGGCCTAAAAGATATGAGCCTGTGTAAACTGTACAGAACAGACGGTCGCTATGCTACAGGTCTCCTGTGAATTCTTGACAGTGCAAGAATGTTCAGTAGTAGTGCTGTTACTGTAATGTTAAGATTTTCCTGTGATTATATAGTCTTCACTTACGGTTTTGGCTGTGCAACCCATTTTTTAAAAAAATATGTAAATATTAAAGTTACTGTGAGCTTCCTTTTTGGGTATAGAAATTATGTACAAACATATATATCTTTATACACCAAACTGAACCAAAAAGAAACTATTATAAAAAATGACCATATGTGAATTTCAATA
Source organism: Pangasianodon hypophthalmus (assembly GCF_027358585.1). NCBI lineage: Eukaryota > Metazoa > Chordata > Actinopteri > Siluriformes > Pangasiidae > Pangasianodon > Pangasianodon hypophthalmus. Next base: position 3,639,428 of record NC_069730.1, on the reverse strand, counting down.
ACTTTCATATGTTAAGAAGCAGCTTCTTAGGAGTCCATTTTGGTTTAAAATTGAATTTACATTTTGCATTTACATTAATAGCATTTGTCGGGTGCCCTTATGCAGAGAGAATTACAGAAGTGCTTTATAGTCTCTATCAAAAACTCATCCCCATTCTACTTTACCAGGTCAGGGACTAAGATTAACATCAGTCTAAAAACCCTAGTGGGGAGTTTAGTACAGTGTGAATTGGTTTTCTGATACAACTTCAACCCGGCAAGTTTATCTGAGTCAGATCCAATGCTGATTTATAGAGTTAGCCAATTTTTTTTCGTTGTAGCCTAGGGGACAGTAGGAATGGCTGTCATCCAGTTGGCTCTATCCGTTAACCCCAGAGGTAAAGCAACACGTGTCGCATGATACATCTCCCCATTTCCATCTAGTGACAGTTCATCAAAGAGTTTATAACTCAAGCACTAAGGTCAATACGTGTTTGCATTATGCAAAAGCTTTTTGACAGCTCTGCTATAAAACTGATCAGTCAGCAGGATTTTTTTTAGTGCTGTTAATATTGTCTGGGGAGGTAGATTTTCTGACTCTGCCATCATGGCAATGATTTATTTTGGGAGAAATGACTCACCACAGCTTGAGATAACAGTTCCAACGTCACATAATCTTTCAAGATGGCTTGTTCAGCTGCTTTTTTGATTTAAAAAAATATATATATTTATTTATTTATTTTTTTTTTTTATTGAATCTGCTTCATAAGGTATCTCTCCAGCACACTAAATGTGATAATAAATCTTTACCAGTTAGGTAATCCCCAGCCATCCTTTTTGTCAGCCTTTTCCTGTTGGTTATACTGCTTTTTCTTAAGAAATTTAGTAGTTTTTTCCTTTCTTAGTTTCCTGTTATTTTGTCCAGCAACCAGATCTCACTGAAAATTCATAGGATACAAACCAGGGTGCTTTCATTGGTATTGTAAGAAAAGCAATGGTGGCCCACCAGCATAAATTAAAAATTTGGTAGGATTATATATATATATATATATATATATATATATATATATATATATATATATATATATATATACATACATATCTTGAAAGGGTCTCTCTGAATTATGTAGTACCTCTCCTGCTACTAATGCCTGCTCCCCTTTTGCTTTCTTCCTCTACCTGTTGCCCCCTCTCTTCCTCTCTCTGTCGTGGTGGGTGGTCTGTGCTCCTCCTTGCTTCCTGGCGACACGTTTCTGGGGGCAGTTACAGGACTTCCTCCTCCCCCTCACTTCCCGTGGAGCCCCTCTTGAAAGAACTGTAAAGCACCCACACAAACACATATGAGGCGATGTTTCTTCCTCTAGCATTTGGGGTTAACCACGAGCCGTCAGTATGGCCCCCACTCTTTCTTTTTACCCTGCCACCCCAAAAACCTGCACAGGACGCTTTCTAAGGAGACACATGTGGAGATTTTACATCTTATGCCATGTGGTTTCATGTCCCTCACCCAGGCTTCTCTTGCTCTGGCTTCCACTCTCGCCAGGGACATTAATAAAGTTTGGCACACAATTGCACACAACTGGCCTGATGGCATGAATAATAAAGGCAGCAGAGGAAACGCTTCAGATAAGCTGTTGACATCAATTTAGGCTATAGACAGAAAATATAAAGAGTGCGGTCGGATGACGTGTTCAGTCTGTTTGACCATTTAAATAGAGGAAATATGCTCAAGCAACATCAATGCCAGATGAAAGTGCCATGTGTCACATCCCAAACATTCAAATGTCCCAAACAGGATGTTTAAAAGCTAGCTGAGATTAAGCAACACAACATATATACATGAATAAAATAGTTCAAGGCTGCAAACAGTGCCAAACGCACAAATAAAAGAATAGCATCTTGCTGTGAGGAACTTCCAAACTCCAAATAAGAATAAATACCCAAATAAATCTAGTTGGGGCTTTAGCTAGAGCTGGATAATGGTCGGACAAGAGAACAATTCCACAAGGTGACTACATGATGCCTCATGCTGGAGGCATGAACGGTGTCTGGTGCAGACGAGTTTTCGCGCAACCTTCCAAGAATGAGGCTTTGTATGTCGGCCTAATCATTACAGAGGCTTTTTTTGAACACCCCCCCATTTCTGCCGGTGAACCAGACAGCCTTCTGAAAGAGAGAAAGTGGATATGCAGCGGTAGTGCTTTCACAAACATTAGTCAATCTGTCGTCCTGATGAGCTCATGAACAATAAAAGCTGATGTGGACTTTAAGTCCTTGATTACTTCACAAGCCATGGGAAACATTATGATGATAGTACATTTGCCTTTATTCCACAAATCTCTAAACTTAGATTAACTAGGGTGTGTTTGGTACATAGCATCAAAATTAGTTATACAATATGTTTAAGCAATGATTACAGAGCATCTAATGCTGCATTCTTAGAAAACGTTTGACTCTTTGGAGGAACCATTAAATGGTCTATGAAGACCTTACTTAAATAGAATCCCTTTTGGGAATCCTTAAATTATACAAAGAAGCCGTTTTTTTTCCCCTAAGACTGTATTTGCATGAGTATATATGTGCTATATGTGTGCTTTACTTATTTTTCTGTGGAGACACACACACTTTAATTGCAACAGCTCAGTTAGTATAGGCCGAATCTTCAAAGAAAAGTACAAAGTACTCTTCAAAACTTCTGCATTTGAGCTTCGACACAGAGTGTGGGAAGCAAAAAAAAAAAAAAAAAATGAATCAGACTATTTGGAGAGATGGCGTGAATGTGATGTCAGAACCGAGTTCCTTATTTTTCACACGCACAAGCCTTGTTTGGTCTGGGAACCGTCTAGCGGAATCACAACACTTGTTTCCCAATCCAAAAACTTGCGCCACGACTGCACTGGCCACACTATAGTTACTCTACTCACTTCTAACACACTTAAAATAAATAAAGTTAAGCATGTTTGATCAGCATGTTTTTGCAGCTGGTTTATTTATATATAAATGCATTACAATACAGTGCACTGAACTATAAGGACAGTTATACCACATAACTATTGAATGCTTGATTCTGATTGGTCAGAAGGTGTTGATGAATTTTCTAGAACAGCAAGGTTTATATTAATGCACTTTGTCCTAATATGTTATTATTTCTACAGTAACAACTTACACAGGGACTTGTATGGCAGAGCTCCACATGAACAGATTTTAAAAATAATTGTGTAATTGTTGTTATGGTGACATTTCCATGAGGAAAGGAAGGAGTCCCCAGTGTCAGAGCTTTGTAACTATCAGAGGTAAAGCTGTAACATTATGTTTAATGGGACAGGAAAATCTTCAGAGTTTGCGCTTTGCGGTTTTAACATGACAAGCTGAATGTGGAAACATCTGTTTACAGCTGTTACATTGTAAGGGATACTAGGACCTATCTTGATTGGTGGATGTTCCAAAACATTAAAGGTGACTATACATGGATAAAAAAAAAAATTGTTGGCAAAAGTGTTGGCAAATCGCTGTGGTATAAGAATGATAAAACCCTTGCGGATATACTGTTATTGGGAAATAATCAACTTTGGGTTGGTAACAGTAAATCTGATTCACACTGAAATTCATCATAGCACCCCATCACTGATTTTTTTCCCCCATTAAACACATCCTGTCATTTTTTTCTTTATTTAACCAGGCTGAGATTGATGTGATTGACATCAGTGACTCATGTAACTGGAGTAATTCTGTGTTATTAAGATTTCATATGTAAGTGACATCATTAAATCTGTAAATTGTCTGATGTCACTGTCCAGTGTTTGATGCACAATACTGCATGATGTAATAATTTATCGTATCAATTGGTGTGTTGATTATTTACAATCTGATGCACCAGAGTAGTAGCAATTTAAGTATTTTTTTGGAAGTCTAGCCTATTTTTTATTTTTTTTTTTACATCTCAGACCAGAATTGCGATCTAGAAATTCCAGATTTTGATGTAGTATGCACCAAGGTCTAATACTACAGCCATTTGCAATCTATGACTTGCCTACATGATGAAATGCTACTTGTTACATCTGCACTGTCAAAGTAAAGTTGTGCGCACATACACCTTCTTTCATATTTCCATCCGTATTTCGAAACATTCAGGTTTTTCTGAATTTTATGTTTTCATTATTATGCATTTAACACTCACTACTCTCAATATACAGAGTAAAAACATTGCAGTAGTTACTTGTGTGCACCTTTTACTTTTTTTTTGATCTCACGAAAGCGTATTGTGAGATAAAACATGAAGTGAAAATGTGAGAAAGTGAATCTTCAGCCGTGTCCCACTGATACACACAGGAAAAGTTCGCAAGGCTGTGGTTAAATCAAGGAAGCGAGAGTTGTCGTTCGTCAATGAAACGCTGACGTGGGAATGCTTTTTGCTGAATTCATTCTGTTTGGGCTATGGTCCAAATGTTAAAGTTAAATAATTATTGCCATAGGCAAGCTGCATAAGGAACAGCTTTAATCATATTTGTAGTAGAATAATTGTGCCACAGAATGAAGCATTATGAATCATACACCATGTGTTTTTTTTGCTTGGCCACAAATTATTTTATTAAGAATTAATAATAATAGTATTAGTATATTAATGTTATGCTTCCGTCGTTTTGCTTTTTTTCTTTAAACACTAAATATTTACGAGGTCTGTCCTGATTTTTGCCTTACTGCATGATAATGTGACCTAAAATTGTATTTGGTTTATCTGTGTTAAATGTGTATTTTAATGGTACTATCTGCATTTATTACTATTCCTAAAACATTACACTGCACGTGGTGCTTCTTTATTACTCCTGCTGATAGAGGACAATAATCAACAATGGCATGGTGTGATGCAGCCTGACATGAAGTGGAGCTACTGTTACCTCCATAAACATAATTATCTTCCTATAACAGCATGAACTGAAGTGTTTTATTGCTTTAATAAAACAACAACAAATTTTGAACAATTACAATGACACATCATGCATTGTATCCATTTATAGTTACACTTAATATTGTGGAACAGCCACAGAACAAGTTCGATCCTCTTATCACTTACTTTATAGCAGCTGTAACCAGTCTTTCCTTCACTAGCCTCTCCTTTTTTTCCTATTTTTTGAAGTTAAAAACTGCAGCTTGTCACAGAGAAACACCAATTCTCTGTCCTGAAGATGTCGAAAAGTTAGAGCTTTACATCTGACTGTTACAAAGCCCTGACACTGGAGACTCCTTCCATGAAGGTTATATAAACGCCACTTTAAAGAAAGCTTCATCATATCATATGAATCATGTATCAGGTTTTTCTTTGATAAATAACACATTTTTAAAATATGTTTATTATTAGATTTAAATTATGTGGAGCTTCAGAGATCAGATTTGAGAATTCAGCAGCACTGTGTGTTATAAAAATGACAGTAAGAGTAGTAGAAACAGGTTTTGACTAGAAATTAATGTGATCAGCACTCTTAATTTTGATATTTGAGATGTTAATTTTTAGGATCTCATTCTCTTTTTCTGACTCTGTCTGTCTGTCAATACTTTGTCATCCCAGAAACAGCACAATTTCCAAATTCTAAAATATTCAACAATTTTTTCACCCCTCAAAGATCAGACATCTTCCGACACATTATAAATATTCTATTAGTCATTTTCACTTATGGAAAACAGCCGAGCGTCACTATAAACCACATGTGCTATTTCTTTTGACTACTCATGTCCTCTTTTTGTTTTGACCATACTACAGTGTGAAAGACAAAAATCACTGATACGTCAAAGCTGTGACAAAGAAAAATTCACCAAAATTTCAAGGCAGTGTCAACTAACGCGTGAATATTAAACTGACCAATTCATGTTTGCTTGAGTATGCCTGTGTGTGTGTGTGTGTGTGTGTGTGTGAATGTGTGTGTGTGTGTGTGTGTGTGTGTGTACAGGCATATGCGTATATACATGTCCTGACACAATTGGGATTAAATAAGAACAACAGAACTGATTACTGTAGGATGTACTCAGGAAGATTAATTGGCTTTGGCAACGGATTGATTTGGCCATGTGTTGCCTTTTTGTTGAGCATATCTGTGTGTGTGTGTGTGTGTGTGTGTGTGTGAGTATGTGTGGGTGTGTGTGGTTGGGTGTCGGGGGATTTTTTTGGGGGGGTTTACCCATCTGTTGCACCCTTTCACATTGACTCAATGTTTGAAAACGTTTCGACCTGAAGCTTGACAGCACCATGCACACACACGCACACACACACACACACACACACACACACACACACTTACTTGAAAAGCCAAAGTCTATTATACTACTAAGTCTATTATACTATTATAAGGAACGCTCTGAAAATAGGGATTACATTTCAGCCAGAAGTGTGTGTACCTTGCATGGAATTTAGATTAGGGCAGCATGTCCTTGGATAATCTGTATTCATATAAAATAAACATGGAAGTTATTACTTTTAACAGGAATTTACTTGGTTGTAACCTCCACAGCACATGGCATAATATATCACAAATAAGCATTTACGATACCTCAGCCATTAGATATAAATTCTTCCCAAATTTGGCATTACTCACACAATTTCAAATGTTTATCAACATGCAATGTACATTCTACAGCTGGGAAACGTCCTGATCGGATGACGTGAGAAACCGAGGCACACGGATATTGCGTCTTCACGATGAGTCTAAATTTTCTCAGCAATGCAGTGGAGGAGCTTTCCCAGCAGGCTGTACTCACAGTTGATGATCAGCGTTGAGAAATCTCTGAAATTTCGGCCCCTTCAGCAGCACTGATCGACTGTTGCCCAACATGCCAAAGCCACACAAGGGAACTGAAAGCCGAACACTGCCGAAATCCGAACTCCTGGACGAGAGCCTAGATCGAATCCCAACTCCTAAATCATAACATCACACACACATACATCTGAACCATTTGTGCACATTTTTGCAGCCATCTGTGCAGGATGCCAATATTTTGAGGATATAAACACTTCTTGCATGCTGATATAAATCGATAAAATGCGATTTCATGCATTCCGAATTATGGTTTTCCATAAACAACACTTTTGTGCCTTTGTAATTGGTTTCAGGTGCTTGGTCAGGTGGCCAAACCATTGACGTACTTTTTTTTTTTTTTTTTGGAAAGCTTAACAAACAGCTGATTCTTTTGGCATTCTGGGAAAAACATTCAGCATGGGCAGGTTTACCAGAAAGTTAAGTAAATCACTATTGCTTCAGGCCACGCTACTTGTTTTATGTGTTACACACTTAAAAATACATAAAACAACAGCAACAATAATAATAATCTTTAAATTAGGTAAAAGATCACACGGTTATATATAGTTTTATATATATTATTTATATATTATTATTTAGTTATATATTTTTTTAGTTCGTTCTAACATGCTGTGCCGTGAAGAATAACATGACAGTTGTGCCTAATATTTTATAGTGATGAAGGAGTCCAGACTTGCACACCTGCACACACTTTCTTCAGTTTTTCCTCCTGTTCTTCAGGTATTCATCCTTGCCTCTGGTAAGACATCCCAGCCCTTTGTAGCTTCTCAACTTTTGATCCAACTTTTCCCCCAAAAAAGTGTCCCAGGCCATGTACATCCTAAACAAACCTTTTTATGCATATAAAGAACTGTATAACAGAAGGTTTTCCTATTCCTGAAGAATAGGAAATTTGAGGAAACTTTAGGTAATTGGTGCACTGATATGCTGTGTTAAAATTATAGTTTATTTTATAGTTTAGTGCTATAGTGTGAATCTGATGGACAGGCTGTATTCCCATCTCACATCCAGTGTCCTCAGGATAGCAACTTTTCCATCTGCTGCTCATGCTGTGTCACAGAAAAGTGCTATTTGCCCTCTTCCACATACGTGAGCTCCAAGTCACACACGATTGGCTAAAGCCCTGACTAAAAAGCAACATTTTTTGCGCCGGAAATTTCAACCCTAATCTTAATCTTTTCATTTAATTCTGCACTTTCCTGTTTCCAACATTCTGATTCAATTCAATCTTCATGTCATTTATACAAAATATATTGTACCAGAATTTTAAAGTTTTTTTTATGTATAATTTTAATGAAGTTTAACCTTGGCTTTTGGTTCTTAAAGTCTACAAGTTGTTTGCATCTTGTAATGGATTCCGCTCTTTGTCAGTGACTTTGTGCCTACACATACATACTGTGTGTCATTTTTCTGTTCACTCATCGACTAGTGTTTTTTGTCCTCATGATTATAGGTATTCATTTCACTGCTCTGTTAGATCATCTGTTACTGCCATGCGCCGTTTGCCTTTCAGGAGCTTCCTGACTCAGACATATTTCCTAAGATTTACTTAATTATAAGGTTTTAGTTATGCAATTTATTACTGACCTCATTTCAGTAAAACATCTGATCATTGTGTGTCATGTGTCAGGCCTGATGTGAGTTCATAATATATCATTTGAGAATGCAAATTGTGACCCTCTGGCCATAATCTAATCTATGTGCTGAAGAATATGTGTGTGAACATGTGTGATTGTGCATATATTGTACATACCTGTAGGGGTGTGTGTGTGTGTGTGTGTGCTTGGGGCAAATTTAGCAAATTATCAGACAAGTGAGATATTTATTATTGTTATATTACAGTTTTATTGTGTATTATAGCCAAACTGTGAATCAAAACCTTGTTTTGCCATTCCAATGTGCCTTTCTGAGCATTTTCTTTGGTTCCTGTTTTTTTACTTATTTGCTTCGCTCCTTCATTTTGATTTTACTTGCCCTGAATTGCTCTGTTTGCCTGCCATTCGATCCCTTTGTGTTTTCTGACCACAAGCTTGTCTTAATAAATGGCTTCCACTTACATCCATCTTCCTCTACCTCATGACAAATGTATCCAGTGAACACAGTGTTCAAAATTCTTGGATTCATTTCTCATTCAAATTCACCCGCTAGCAAAACTGTATTTCTACAGATTAATTTGCATGTGCACAGACTCAGTTTAGAAACTTCAGTCAATATCAAGTGGTTAGAAGTTCACTGAGTAACAAATCCTACATTAAATTATAATAATTAAAAAAAAAATCTAAAGCTATATACTGGTTATTGAGACAAAGTGGGCATTCTACACTTATGTATTCATGAATATTACAATTTAGATTGCTGGAACACAAATCCCAATTAGAATAAACAATCCAGATCGCACAGTATATTACCTCTATAGGACGCGTGAGCTTGAGGTAAGGAAGCAGTCCAAACATGGATATATTAGTGACATTTCACCATTGTCATTTAGTCACACATTGATTTACTGTCCATTCTATTATTGTGTCACTTTTCCTCCCTAGTTATTCACCGTACGGTAACTGCATATGAGTAGTGAAAAAGTTCATGATCGTCATCCTTCAGATGCTTTGTTTCACCTCATGGATCAACTCAAAGAAAGATCAAACATGCAGAGAATTTATTTCTCATCAAGATACAATGCACTTATTGTATCTGTAAAAGAAGTCAATAAAAGAAATCTCGTAAAATAATTCATTTTGATAAATGAATGAAGCGGCGGCATGGTGGCTTAGTGGTTAGCACTGTTGCTTCACACTTCTGGGGCTGGGGGTTTGAATCCCACTTCGAGGGTTTCCTCTGGTTCCTCCCCCAGTCCAAAGATATGCCTTATATGCTGTTTGGCATTTCCAAATTGTCTGTAGTGTGTGATTGTGCCCTGTGATGGGTTGGCACCCTGTCCAGGGTGTGCCCCGAGCTCCCTGGGATAGGCTCCAGGCTCCCTTGCCACTCTTTGTAGGATAAGCGGTATGGATGGAAATTAACTGATCAATAAATAAGCATTTTACTGCACTACAATATTGTGTGCAGTAAAATTGTGTGTAATCTTTATCTCCATTTCATATTCTCCGTTTCATTATTAATTATTTGTTTCGGTAGGATACTGAAATTCCATACAGCAAAGGTGTACACTTTTGTCTATAAAGAAAAAATGTGGTAAAAATAATTTAAATAGATAAATATTTGAATAAATAAATATACAGTAAATTTATATTTTACTGTATTACAGTATGGGAATCTTTACTCCTGGCACTTTCCATCCACAGGGCATGAGGGCTCACTGAATGGTTTGATGAGAATGACATTGAGGCAAATTATATGCTATGGCCTCAACCCAATCTCAACCCAAATAAACAATTATGAGAGATTTTGGAGAATTGTATTAGAGCGTGACAGCGTTCTCCACCACCATCATCAAAACACCAACTGAGAGAATATCTTTTTGAAGAACAGTGCTCCATTTTGCCATTTCATACAAACAACGTGCTGGTGTTTAAAAATCTATAATACAATGTATGTTTTGATGTGCGCATGGATATCAAATTGCGACATGCAGCTACAGTTTCTTTGTTGACAGCTCAGACTTTATAAATGTGTGTAATTATGTAAAGTTCGCATGAAATGTTGCAATAATCTGTGTGTACCACACTTCATGCAAAAAAAAGGAAGTGTTGGATGCCTGTATTTTTCCTTTTGTCCTTGAAAGTAGAGTTTGTTATTTATTAGTAAAGAAACTGAAACTAAATATGCATCCCTGATTCAACAGTTGAACTTTTAACTTAGTCAATAACCTGAATATTAGCTGTAATCCGGAAAATCATGTCTTCGATCTATGAATCAGAAAGTCAACATCAAAAGTAAAGTTTGCATCTGAGGTCATTTTTGTTTTGAGCTAATTAACAAGCTACACACTTCTCTAAAACAACACTGCAGGGCATTGTATTAACATCCATTCATTAGGTTAAATCAACGAATACAGATTTCAGACAAAACAAAGTAAATATGTCGCTGGCTGCATTGTAAATGTTTATATATGGCCAGTCATATTAATAAGATACTTTCTGTAGAAAGTAATACATTTCTTGTATGTTTCGTCTGAAAACGTCTATCGTTATTAATAACCGGAGATATAAATGTAGCATGATCAAAAAAGAATTTTATTTACACGTCCCTCATTGTGGCTTCGAGTGTAGCTAAGTATTTCTGGTTATTGTAAGAAAATAACTTCTGCTTTCGTTCCGTTTCAATGGTTAAGCTGGTTTTCTATGATTAGAAATACTAGAACCATAACTTACTTAAAAATCCAACATCGTCCAACAAATGTTTGCCAATAATCAAGATTCAATAACAAGATGTACCTTATCTATCTAGGTAAATCATAAAGTAAAATTAAAATGTTGGAGTGTCATTCTTCAGCATCATTCTTCAAATCAGTTCATTAAAACATCTGCAAACAAATGCTTCCAAAAATATTAAATAAACGTCTACTTTCAAAAAACATCACTGTATCAATGCTTATATGTTTCTCTTTGTTTAATTACAACACATTATTAAAATCTGTTTATTATTAGGCTTATATTATATAGACCATCTGGCATACATGTGCCTGTGTATGCAGTTACAATAGAAGCAATAATGTATAAGAACATTATAGAAAGATATATACACACTCTGACCAATCAGATTCAAGAATTTAACATTGCTGTGGTATAAATACCAGGTAAAGTGTATAACTTAAATAATTTGTGCCCTTATCAAGACTTGAACCATGTATTTATATTTTTACCTTTCTTTCAATATGAATTTTTTATTCTTTATATTATATATTTTGTTTTATATTTTCAATCCAATCTTAAAACACATACCCTCATCAACCCCGCCCCCCCCCCCCAAAAAATAAATAAATAAATAAAACCTATGTAAATACTAATAAATATCATATTAAAGTCTAAAATTCTTTACATGTATTCCAGGAATGATCAACAACCTTTTTTTTCACTAAAATCGATTAGAAAAAATGTATCCATATTGTATACCTGATATATTTTTTTCCCTTTGTAATGGAGTTTTGGGTGTGTCCTGATCTTTTTTTCAAGTGATAATTCATTGCATTAGGATGGGCAATGCTTTCACTAAATGATGACCCTGACCATGCCATTAGCACAGATATAATTTATGAACTACTGCTATATTACCTGACTCAAAAATTCTGTAAAATTCATGCAAATTTTTGACTGCTCCACCAGCACCCTTTCCAGCAAAGGCCTTTTATTATTATCCTGGCTTTAACAGGTTGGAGGTGTGAAGCTCGCAGCCACGTGCATTCCCCTGGGTGTTCAAGCTGCGATCAATGTACCGTGTTTGACTCAATAGAGCCGCTGTCACTTGGCGGGATCGTGTTCCTGCGGTGAACAACTCTCTCCTCCCATCTCACCCTCCTATTTTTTTCTCACTGTCTTTTCAGTCTTGCCCTCTTTCCATCAACTACTTGCGATGGATGAGTCTTATTGAAAAAGAGCAGAAGACAAACAGCTATAGAGTTACTCTCCTGATTCGGGCCGAGTTTGAATTTCCTTTATTGGTTTCCTCAGCTCTAATTAAGCACCGCGTCCTAATGGCTCCCCGTGAAATGAGATGAAAGCTAACACTGTCGGCCTCTTGGTTTACAAGCCGCTCTTTCAGTGAGGGTGGCAGTGGCGTGTGAGCCAAACATTGGACATGACAAGGATGAGCAGTTATGATCATTCTAAAGGAATACGTCACCCCAGAATGCTAATGGGGCTAATGGTGAATGACAGCTAATGAGAACCAGTTAGCATGACCTCATACCTCATCTGTAAACATGCTAAGTGCACAGTAAAACTTTCATTGTTAAAAGAATTCCTACAGTGAGAAATTAACTCCTGCCGAGTCCATGCTGAAAAAAAAATGTTCATTAAAAGTACAACTGAAGCTAAAACACTTTTGAACTGTTAGTTCCTCTTGGATTCTTAGCACTTATGAACAGATTCAGAACAGAAGTGGGTGGTATCTGGAAACTTTTTCCTCAGAATCTGCTTGCTAAGCTAGACAGCTAGTTAACTTAGCTAATGTTAGTGATAAACAAAATTTGTTACAGTTTGTTTCCACGGGTTTAGCTAGTGTTAAGTAAAAAGTTGAGAATATAACTATACAAATTGTGTCTCTGACCTGGGATCCATGACAAATAACTGCTAGCTTACTAGCAACTAGCTGGCTAGCTATTTTGGAGGCAGGAAAAACACTGGGGCTTTTATCAATTGCATATTCATGGACCGTGGCATGTTAAATAAGGGCAGAAATATAGACACGTAGAGATGGTGGTACTAGTAACTGTTTGCTTATTTGATTATTTTCCTATAACTGCACACTCTATTGTGTTGTATTCCTCACTTAGCGACATTAGTTTTCGTGGTAAAGCTGCTGATTATTTGATGTGGTAGCTATGCAAATATGGTAGCTTGGGCAAAATACATCTTCATCAGTAAGTAATTTCTGGGCTGAACACTTCTTATTGTTTTAATAGTGAATGTAAATAAGGAACAAGAGCTACATCTGTTAGCAAACACGGCAGTGTGGTATCTCTGTGGTGTTAACAGGTCACTGTCCGACTTTGACCTGAAGCCTATCTGAGGAAGAAAAGAGTGCTGCTCCATCTGCCAGCACCTCACACCACTGTCACACCCTGCATGAAAAATTCAGACCTATCGCTTACACTTAATGACGGCCAAATCGCTCTCTCATCATCAGTAACCTCGGTGGAAAGGCGAGAAGGAGAGAGAGTGTGATCGGCAGGGTGACAGGTGTGTGTGTGTGTGTGTGTGTTTGATGGAGTGTTTTAAACCAGGGTGGATGATGTTAGTTGTTAAGTCTGACTATATGATCCGGGATCATTCAGTGTATGGATAAGTGGCTGAATGTGTGTGCTCGAGGGTGGGAACCTGCCCTGTAGATAAACGTTTGGAAGGCTTTGTGAAAGACCCCCTCGCCTACTTAAGCCATAGCACAGTCCATGCTAACTGATAAATATATTTACTCAGCTATCCTTGTGCAATGCAAAAATTATTATACAAGACAAAAATAACACGGAAAAAGACATAAATGCACAAATATGTTTCTTGATGCAGTTTGTATGAGGTTGTTTAATGCAATTGTATTTATATCATAGCACTATTGAATTTACAATTCTGATTGGTCAGAAGTGTGTTGATTATTTTTTCATAACAGCAGCTCGGACATTAATTCTGGAGACATTTATTTAACATTTGTGGAATGAGTCTCCAGTGTCAGTCCACAAGAAAGTCTTCAGGAAAGAAGACTTTGTGCTTTCCAGTTTCTTCTTTGCATTTTTTTTTCCATCTTATTAACTTTAAGTGAAAAAGAAAGTCGGAGAATGACAAGTAAGTGATAACAGGAAATGTTTTATGGGTGTTTCACAAGATTAAATGGATAAAAAGTATGACGTGACTTTCTTTAATGAATGTAACTGCATATGTTTAACATCTTGATGCTGTAAAAGTAATTAGGTAGATTGTAACCAGAATGGGTGCTATTTCTGATACTGACACACACCAAATCTGCATTACAAAAAAAAAAATCTATAAAAATGTCACTATATATCCAACATGCTGCAAAAACTGTTCATTAAGTAATGTTCAATAAGTGTTCAAATTATTCCCAATGATCTACAGTGTAATTTCTTGCATTTTTATCATACTTTTCACTAGCTAGCAAGATCTCATGCTAGCTAGCATTATGTAGTCAAGATGTAGGAGAAATTTATGACAGGAAGTAGTGTTGGTAATACTTTAGAAACCAGACGGAATTGATTATTATCATGATTTAGTGTAGTTTCTGAAGTATAAATATCAAGAAGCAGCAACCAAATTGATTTTTTTGCCTTACTAGTTCCTTCACTGGGGCAGAGCAATAATCATGTGATCACAGTCACTCCTTGTCATATGATTTTTGCATGGAATGTTGTAATGCTAGCTAGCTATGTAATTAGCGTTTTGCAGATATGTGACAAGTGATATTAGGAAAATGGTGAGCCAAAAATCTGGTATAATAATTAGCTGTACCTCCATTTTGCTTTGACAAGCCAAAGACACCACAGCAGGTGAAATCTCAGGTATACGAACTTGTCTTGAAGCAAGATTAATTGCTAATGCAACCGTTTCTATTTTCATGCCCTACATTGTTTGGGCAAATAGACTTTTTTCGGCAAGCAAATTTTATTCACATTCACTCTGACTGCTGATGTAGAGTTAGCTATTATTCACCAGAATGCTATCATTACATTTCTTCTCATGTTACAACAAGTTTTTACGTATTTTCTGGAAAAAAAAAAATAAATTTGGTGTAGTTTTTTTTTTGATACGCTTAGTGTATTTAGCATATATTGTGATATATCCATCATGGAGTGTTAGTGATACTTTACACACTTCTTTACTGTCTTTCCAATTATGAAGATTGTAAAAAGAAGAACACACTAATTTGATTTTTCACTGTCAAACCACCCCTATTTCAGGCTTTTATTTTAGTCAGCATACCATCGAAGCAAAGAACTTTGAGGAACATCTATTCAGAGAGTCTTGCTTCTCCTTTCTCTCCTCTTTTTCTCCTTTTCATCCTCTCTTCTGTCCTATCCTTCCCCTCTCTAGGCATACGTGTGCAGCGTGAGGCCTGTGAGTAACGGCTCGAAGGAGGACTCAAAGTTAGTCACCTCTGAGGCATCACTTCCCCCTCTCTGCCTGAAAAATAAAAAAGGGAAGCGCTTTCTTCCTCTCCATGACCCTCTCCTTCTCCTTTCTCTGTCGCTTGGCCTAGGAGAAACAATGGCCTCCTCCAGAAGCTGACGGTCTTTAATATCGGAGAAGCGCAGATCAAAGCTGCGCATGTAACACGAGAGAGCCGAGGGTCCACGGGCAGCCAGCAAACAGCCACACGCGTTCAATGCAGTTCTTTATGATGGCAAGAGAGTGTGTGTGTGTATGTGTGTGTGTGTGTGCGTGTGTGCGTGTGTGTGGTGCGGGAAAGAGAAAGAGAGACTTCAAAGTGGCACGTCTCAGTCTTCACTGACTCATTGAGAAAGGGATGTGATGGGGGGGTGCACTCTTGATTTCTCATGAGATACTGAAGGTGGCATCACAAAGATACCATTTAGTGAGAAATGGTAGTTTGTGTGTGGGTGTGTGGGTGTGTGTGTGTGTGTGAGTGAGTGTGTGCGCATGTTGGTGGGGACTAAATGTCCCGACAAAGGGACATCTAGCTGGTCTGCGCATGAAAAAAAAGGTTTTCTTTCTTTTTTAATTAAAATAAATAAATAAATAAACTTAAATGTTAAATGTTAATGTTAGGGTTAGATTTTGGTGTAGTATAACATTAATTAGCTGCATTAAAATTATGTCAATGAAATGTCCTCACAAGAATAGCAAGAGACGTGTGTGTGTGTGTGTGTGTGTGTGTATGTGTGTGCTTGTGTGTGTATATGTGTATGTGTGTAAAAGAACAAGACAGTGAATCCAGGTGTGCAGCAGCAATGCAGTTGTGTGTCTGAGGAAGTGTGAGAGTGTTAATAAGTTTGGCAGGAGCTAACAGCAGAACTTGAGTGGGATGTGTGATAAAGAGGGCGAGATACAGCAAAATAGAGTGAGAGAGAGCGAGATATACACAGAGCTATCAATGGAAAGCCCCCAAATTACCCGGCCACAACAGGATGTTCAGTCAACAATGGTTAAGAAAATTGGATTGTTCCTACATACTCTGGAAATGTCGGGCGGATATTAATGTGGGAAAATCGAAATCATTTTCCCGGGATGAAAAGCGAAGGATTTAAAACCTTCTCCTGTGGAAAACGACTCATTTATCCTCCCCCCTTTCTCTTCATTGCTTTCTCTTTGTCAGTTCACTTTTACTTCATGAGAATTATTTTAGATAAAGAAATGTTAGTATTGGAAAAATTGATTAAAAAAATCATGGTCTTAATAATAAATGAATAAAGAATTTTCTATGATATGATTAAGACAATATAAGAAAGATATCTAGAAGATAGATAGATAGATAGATAGATAGATAGATAGATTTGTATATTTTGCAGTGGAATAAAAACATCTTCCAAACACTATTCTGTTTCAGATGAATCAGTAATATATATGAATACAAATGCATTTAGATCAAAGATGACATCTATGAAAATTATTAATATGCATACGCATGATATTAGCAATAAAACACTTCAGGACATACTGTTATAGGAAAATATTTATATACATATCATATAGTCATATACCAGCATGCTCCAAGTGTTTCACGCCTATGATTAATTTTTTTTAATTAAATAAAGAAAGAAATCATCATTTTCTATCCATTTATAGTTATATGTTATGTTGTGGAGTGTCCTCAGAACAAGTTAGTTCCTTTTATTGCTTATGTTATGGTAAGTATAAACATTCCCTCCCTGAACAGTTTCTCTTTTTTCTTTCGCAAGATAAAAAATGCAGTTTGTTACGTTACCAAGAAGCTGTAAAAGCACAAACTCCTCTCTCTTGAAGAATTTTTCAAAGGGCTGACACTGGAGAATCCTTCCATAAATGTTGAATAAACACCTTCTTACAGAAAACTTCACCAAGAAATACATTATTACATTAAATACCTTTATTAGCCTTAGATTATGTGAAGTCCCTGAATGAATGAATGAATAAATGAATGAGCTGTTACTATAGAAAACTATAGATTTATTGTGTAACGCTTTATTTTGTTTTCTCGGCAGCCTGGTTTTGCAACATCTACCCCCGCATAGGTTTGAGTAATCACTTGCCCTCTGCTTACCCTGAATCCTACTTCTCAGAACTGTTTAATATTCTAAATTATTAGCCAATGTTGCTATGTCTATCCAAAACAGCTGCTAGCCACTCATCACCAACGCTGGATTCTCCTCGGGGTCGGGTTGCCTCTGAGGATGACGGCCCGCATTGCCCTGTCGCTCTAGCTGTGCCACGGCCGTGACGTCTGTGCTTATTCAGGCCCCGCTGCCAGGCTCGTGTGGAGGATTAGGAGCTACAGTTTGGGGGTCGAAGGGTTATTGTGAGGGCCCATTTCATGTGGTCTGTAATGTTGGCCTTAGGTGTGACGCCGGGGATCAGGTTTGACCCGTGTTTGGACAGGAGCTGCCCAAAATGTCAGGAATCCAAGCGGCAGGAGGCGTCTTGTCATACTCTGACCCTGAAAAAACTACTGTTGGTGTCAGTTGTTGCAGAGGCCATTGTGGGGTTTTTTTTAGGTAGGTGGCTGAGGTGCCACAAAAGGGGAGGCTGGAGTGTGTGTGTGTATGTGTGTTTCTCTTTTGGCTTGGTGGGCCCTTGCTTGAGCTGTGTGGGTGTTCTCATGAAACCACCTCTGAGCATGTTTTGTTTCTCAGTTTTATTTTCAAGTTAGCTTCATGTGAAATACTCAGAAATTCATCCTGCATAAGCAGCGTTATGAGTCTGCAGACTCATAAAACAGATAATATACTGTAGATAGAGCTTTAGAAAACACATTACTGCAAATTGGGTTCCAGTTAAAATGTGTCAAGTGAGAGTGTGAAATATCTCGCGTTTAGCCCACCCACTCACTCAGTGTTAGCATCTTTAATAGAGAGCAATCATTAGAAGCTAGCTGCTACAAATAAGTGTCATTTTTCTGCTTCTTCTGCTTGGGGTAAAAAGCGGATTTTCTTTTGTATTTAAGGGAATATGTGTAATATAATGTGTATATAGTAATATTTGTGATGTGTTTAGTGATTGTGGTTTCGGTTGCCGCTGTATTTTCGTTTTTTTCTGTGAGAAGTTAGCGTCTCTGTGCAGCACTGACATCACAGGGGAGTGTCGTTATTGCTAACACAGTTACAATGGTGTTTAATAGGAGAAAAATACCTTAAATCTTAAACATAATAGTCATGATTAGATCAAAACAGTAAGATCTACGAGATGACGAACATAATTAGTATGAAAGTTGAAGTATCAGCATGAAAGCTGAAGCTTTGGCAGAGTGTACAGATGAGGAAGTGAGAGAGCTGGACAAACTAAAAAACTAAAGCTCTGCTGCATCACTCTCTTTGGGTAAAGGTGGAGTCACTGTCAGCAGTTAGTTGAACCACACTGTTGGTAATGTAGGAAATCAGTAAGTGAAAATGAAGTGAAAATAGAGCAAAATGTTGATGAGAAAAGTTTAAAACAGTAAAGTTAACTCAGAATTGAATCATAAAAGAAATCTTTTTGATTATAATATCAACCGAGTCATTCAGAGTGCATTTTCGAGAGTGGAATGTTGAAATGCTTGACATGGAGAGAAGCCGCACACACCCTACCTGTGTGTATGTGTGTGTATTTCTCACTGTCTCTGAGTGGTATAAGTGGTACTCGCTGTCTCAGTTTATGAACACAGTGTGTTATATAGTATAGTGCAGTTTTAGCCCTGGGCTGCGGAGACAGACTGCAGCAGGCGTTCCTCAGGTTACACAGCAGCCAAAGGTGAAAGGTTTATAGCATTGAAGTGCAGAAAAGTGAAAGTTGCCTCAGAACAAAACATGTGGGGAAAATATCAGCCTTGGACACCAAATGTATTTATTGAACTGGGTACAGAGGAAAAGAAAGTATTGCTTCACTTTTTCCACATTAACCAAGTAATAGACTATTCCAGGTCCATGCCTTTCATGGTGTTCCTTTCAGAAACCTTTTTTACTGTTAAGACCTGTAATTTGTTTTTGTCCCTGGAGCAGTCATTCAGTTCAATTATATATTTTAAAAAATATATAATTCCAAATATGTCATCATTTGATAGATTAAAGATTATAATTAGTAGATTACTGTATAATTCCAGTATTACCTTGTTTGGTGAATAAAAGTGAGTTTGCACTTTGAAATTAGCAGAAATTTGCATTGATAATAGAAATGTAAGCAATGAACTTCAGCAATGAACCTCAGCATTACCAAAATATAAAAAACTTTAACAAAATAATTAAGACTTGAAATGGTGTATATTTTTTTCAAATGATATATGAACTACACCAAATAACAAACACCCGAATTAAATAATTCTTATTATTTTCATTAAAACAAATAAGGCCACAGTGACCCATGTTAAGTAATGCCTTATGAATATGTTTAAGGTTGTTAATTTGCAAAATTAAGGATTATAGTTTGTTAATGCTAACTAGTGCAATAAATAATGTCAGATAAGGAAACCCGAATATAACTGTTACCATTATTGTGTTATAAAACTGTAAGAGAGAATTGTTATGGTCTCCCAAATCAAACTATTTGATGTTGTGGTGTTTATCTCTTTGTACCACGCCACATGGTTATTAGTATATCATAATGAAAGAAGCTTATTAATATTGTCTGATGCTGATTTCCTTTTATGTCTTTTAAAGGACTATTATTTAGTTTCGGTTGAGTGTAATGTGACAGCAGCTGAAGCAGAACAGGGAACACTGACAGGAAGAAAAGGTACTGTACCGGTACATTTTGGTACATTTTGGTACATTTTGTTCCTCAAGATACAAACAATGAAACTGAAGGTTATAACAGTGGTGCTTGAGGTTCAATTTTATAGCTTGATTGAGTTTTAATGGTACTTTGCCAGGTTCAAGATACTTGAGGAGACCTCAAGTGCCATAAAAGGTACAGCTTAGTATCTTTTTTGTACTAATTGCTTAAAACAACACAGAGGATGAATGCCAAATAACTAACTTACTGTGTATATACAGTGCACTATATACTGTATATGGTGGAGAAAACCATTGTCTTGTAGCCTGTATAGTGCCGGCAAATCATATTCTAAAGCTCAGTTCATTGGTGAAACCAAATTTATAATGTAACTATAATATGAAAATGTAGTCTCCATTATAAGTGAGACTTTTTTTCCAGCAAGTCCTTAAGAATTATTATAGATTAATGGAGTAGAAATAATAAATTAGTCCATTATATAATAAAATGCATTGACAGAGCATGTAAGACTAATGAAAGTCATGATTTAGAGAGTGCTGATGATCCTTTTTTTTGGCAATAGTAGAAAAATGTGGCTTAAACACCAAATGCACCAAATGGGGACTCCCTGTCTGTGGCTGACACACACACACACACACACTCATCTCATTTTATTCCTTGGACTCAATCTTTCTCCCCATACACTAATGGTAAAATGATTACTGATAAATAAATAAATAAATAAATAAATAAATAAGTGACATTCACTGAGTTGCCTTTTTATTAGGTTTTAGACAGATGGCAACTCAGGGTATAATAATTGACTGAGTGGGTGGGCTAAATGTCTGAGTTTTCACATTTCACACATCTACATGTTATCTATCTAGTGGATGAAGAGGTTTTGCATTATACACAAATTTCTCAAGAAAGAAAAATGACATTCTTCTGATACTCTAGTGGTTGTACTGGCGAATGTAAAGACTTCAAAAGGAAATGTTTTTTACTCAAGAAATTTGAGTTCAGAAAGTGAGCAACTTCTACATGTTTTACAGAAGTTCACATTACTTCCTTAATTTTTGTACTGGGTGACATTTGTGCCCACTGTCTATGTAAAATAATAGTAAAAGACATTCTAAACATAGCTCAAGAAAACAGTTAGAAAACTAAATTTATGCCTGTCCCATCCCACTATAACTACACTTTAACTTGAAGCATATTCTTTAAGATATTTTCCAAAAATCATATTTTTTTGCATTCATGTGTGAATCTGTATAACATCTCATGCTTGAAACATCCTTTTCCACGAGTCGTCTATTATAGGTTATGAAATGTTGTACATTTGAGTTCTACAACACACACTCACCCTTATTACTTGAACACATTCACTGATATGAAGAATTTGGAATATTTGGAGTATAAGTCAGATCTTTGTCAGCAAATTGCATTTAAATTTCCTGAAGATCATGGGAAGAAGAAAAGTAAGTTCTCTAAAAGTTCTCTAAAAAAGTTCTATAAAGTTATTCCTTTTTTCCTCTTTCAGTGACATTGTGATAATGACTGATGAGGTCACTTTGAAAGTAAAACCCCAAATTATAGTCAGAAAGTAAATTATTTCATTTTAAAAAATAAACTTTAAGTAAATCATTAGAACGTCCTTATTTGATAATTCTATTCTAAAAACTCAACCCTGTTACTCATTTAAGACCAAAATGCACCAAGGAAACCTTGTAAAAATGGGTTGTTGTTGCCTGAGATTTGTGAACACATTTCTGGAATAGTTAAATGGACACTTTCTTAGATTCAATGCTGGAAAAATAATTAAAAAATAAATAAAATGGGAAAATTTTACAAGTTACAAGTTACAAGAGCTCCAATCTTGGAATCACTCATAAACAAAAGTGAAGTAGAAACCTCCCCGTGACACAACACCAGAGCTATACCTTGTTTTCAGATGTCAATAACCCTGTGTAGTTATACATAGCGTTCTTGCATCCTTAGCATGTAGTTTCTGGGTGGCTGTTCCACTAGGCCGCTCTGCTGCCTGTCGCTCAGTAAGTGCACTGTTTACCCGGTACAGCCGAAGTGCTCGTAAATAAGCCTGCATGACAGGCGGAGATGAAAGCCTGCTTCTGTCGTCTGTTCCCCGCCAACCTCTTATTAAAAGGCTTTTACATGTAAACAGCCCAAAGAGGTGAGCTTGTAAAACACAAGTCACCCGGCCTTGCCTTTCTTTGGCTTTCTCCTCACTTCTTTATTCCATTGCTCTCTCGTTTTTGTTCACTGTCGTGACTTTCGGCATGTTGTAATGTTTGCTTTCCAGGACTCTGGGGTAAAGATACGGCCAGTGTGCTCTTGACCAACATGACACTGTTGTTAAGTCAAATTAAATCATGTGACAAAAGCATAATGTTACTGTATATGTAGGACTTACTATAGTATATGAATCAAATTATACAAAAAATACTTTGAAAACAATAAGCTAGTTTTGTTCTTTATGAGGTATGCATGCTTTATTATATCTCACGCATATCAACACTTATAGGACACAGATTAAACCTAATCTAGACACAATGGAGCCAAGTCCTGCACAGGGTCCTTTCTGTACTGCATAGTGTACAGTGCTGTTGATTTATCAAATCTGATAATTCAAAAGGTGTTGATTAATTTTCTATAACAGCAGCTAACAGTAGTTCTGGCAAATCACAGGTTTATATGAAGGCACTTGTTCTAATATATTATCATTTCTATAGTAACAACTCTTTTACAGGGACTTATAAGGTGGACTCGCCACATAATCTATGTCTAATAATAAACAGATTAAAAACCTGAGTTGTTATTTTACAAAAATAAATAAATAAATAAAATTGTACAATTGTTGATATGGTGACGTTTTCTGTGATGAGTCTCCAGTGTCAGTGCTCTGTAACAGTCAGTTTTCCGCCATGGGAAAGACTTCAGGACAGAGGACTTTGCACTTTCTGGTTTCTCTGTAACATGACAAGCTGTTTTTTTTTTTTTGCTTGTTTGTTTGTTTTTTGGTCTTATTAACTTCACTAGAAGTGAGGGAACGCATGTTTATAGCTACTATAATGTAAGTGGTACAAAGAAATATCTTGGATGGTCATGGATGATCAACAGTAAATGTAACTATAATTGGATAAAAAGTATACGTCATTTTTTTAAATAAATTGAAAATTGTAACTGTTGGCAAATTGCCATGGTATCTGTATCTCTGTTCTGCGTTGTTAATTACTAGTTAATTGTATAACATTTTGTATTGCTGTGTTTTATTCCTTACTTACACTTTGAGAACTGATTATGCAACCTCTTGGCTAATTTCTCAATCCATATATCTTGCATATAACTTATTAATAGATCTTAGATTACTGTAACAGTCTGAATAAACGTGTATGTGCAATGATTACATATAAATATGGGCTTTTTCCTTTAAATTGTCTACTCACAATGCTGGAACTAGTACCATTTTTCAAACTTCACTAAAGGCTATTAATGACATTAGTCTGACATTTAACAAAGCTACATGTCCTGCCAATCTTTACTCTTGCTCATTAGATTTATTAAGAAAACCATTCTAACACTGTCAAGCCAACATTATTTATCTCTCCTGAGTGCTCTCATGTGAAGCAAGTACAATGAAAGTTATTATACTGCACTTACACTTGATGTAAGATGTATGCGCACTGTTAAAACAAACATAACACGCCTTTGCGAAGTGAGCCGACTGGCAGCACAGCTTTTTTTTTCACCCTGATCTTAAGTACTCATCATGCTATATTGAGAAGAGCTTTCATTCTGTCACTCAAGGCTTCAACTTCAATCAAGAAAGTGTGCCCGTTTTCCATTAAAGTGCCTCAACACTTTTCCGTTGCTCTCAACATTGACCTTTCGCTTGCTATTCCCTGTAAACACTTCTCTATCTGTTTTTAACCTTTAGCTGAAGATGTTGGTCGGTAATTTGACATTCAAGACATGCATTTGATAAAGAAAGCAGTGATACTCGGTGAACAGGTTTCTGGAAAGCTACAGAGAGACCCAAAATGAGCCACTTTGCATCTTGGCCCTTTTCACACAACAAATGAGGCGAGAAAAAAAAAGAACTAATATGCCTTCAGCTTTATGCAAAAGACCTTGGCTAGGTTGAGAAATATTAGAAACTTTTTTTTTTTTTTTGCACTTTTTCTAACTTGAAAGCTCCAAAAGCAAGATAACAATCTCGCTGTGAGCACGTTTTTCTCCCAGCATCTCAGAAAGCGAAAATGCAGTTATTTCATGTTTTGGGGTAAGCAAATAAGCGAGGAATTAATGTTGAGAATGTTCTGGATTTCTGTTGATATCACTTCATTTGTGAAAGGGGGCCAGGCATTCTTTCAATCATTCATTCATTCATTCATTCATTCACAGTTTCATTAAATTATTCTTGTCAGGTGTTATCAGATGAAGTAGCTCATTTATCTTTTGCTGCTACCTTCCTTTTGTTCCAGATGACAATGGTGCGTTGAGGAGCAGGAAGGGTGGAGGTGGAGGTTGGGCTGGCTGTGAGGAAGGTGGTGCTCAGGCTGAGCTTTATGAACCTCGGCTCAGGTAAATGATGCCTTTCTCATGGGCTTTGTTTAGATCAGAAAAGGAGGGGGGAGTTAGGGCTATGAAGGGTTTCTGAGGCCCTGACCCTTCACCTTGCAGCACTGACCCCATTCCAACAACACACACACACACACACACACACACACACACGCACACACACCTATACACGTAGAAGCAGAAACGACCATGCATAGAGAAACCAATGAGAAATCGAATTCCATTGGCTTTCTTATCAACAGGACTGTATAATATAATAAAACCAGAGCAATTTAATATCACTGTGTTCTAGTGCACATTTTGTGTGTTTGGTTCCACTCATTGGTGTGTTTGTTTATGTTTGACCCACATTACCATGAAAGGGAAAGCATCCGTTCACTCACCTGTTTTGACCCCCAGCTACATTCCTCCCTCCTTCGCGTCTTTTCTCTTCTCCTGTCTTTCCTTTGAGCAAGTGTGTTAGCCTTTCAAGCCAGGGGCCTTGAGTCTGCTTTGAAG
The DNA here is from genome assembly GCF_027358585.1 of Pangasianodon hypophthalmus. Taxonomy (NCBI): domain Eukaryota; kingdom Metazoa; phylum Chordata; class Actinopteri; order Siluriformes; family Pangasiidae; genus Pangasianodon; species Pangasianodon hypophthalmus. The sequence continues at coordinate 3,614,024 of NC_069730.1, read as the reverse complement.
CAAAACAGTACCTGTGTGTGTGTCTGTGTGTGTGTATGTGAAAAAGAGTGGGAATTCTTTTCTCCTAGTGACCTGTGCTCCACTGAGCCTTCCCCCTTGCCCTAAAAAGCTAAAAATCATTGGACACTATATGAAAAGGAATTCTGAGTTAATCAGGCTATTAAAGAAGTTCTTTGTGTGTATAGACCCAGAGAGAAGTGTGTGTTTTGGAGGGGTGTGTGTTTGAGGGGGCAAGTTGGTGCCTCATTGTCACAGCATAATGAATGTAGCTAGTGTGTGTGTTCAAGGTGAGATCGTCAGCAGCTGAACTGATCGTAATCTGGAGTCTTTAACACTCAAATATTTGGTTGCAGGGAGAAAAAGTGAGGCTCTTCCTCTTTCCTCTTTCTGACCCCCCAGCCACAAGGAGGTCATCAACCACTCAGTTGTTCTTAGCATTAAGAGTGTGTGAATGCATGAAGACTTTGTGTGTTCCTGCGTGTGTGTATACGGTGAGTCCATTATGTGGTGGGGCTTCACCCTTGGTCTAAGGATGATTGGTGATGCCTATTTGACAAGCACAGGAAGTGGATAATGGAAACGGCGAGTTGGACAAGGAGGACATGACACACCTGCAACAAGACAATGTGATCAATTCAACATGGTTCATACCTTCCTTACAACTTCCTTTACATGAAAGTAAACAAAATCTAATCACATCTCTCTCGCTTGTTTGAGTTTCAACATTACCTCAGTTTAGTTTAATAAAAGAATCCTGAACTAGAAATGAAATATAAAACAAGTAGGAGGACATTGTGTAATTTTCATCATTTTCATAGCTTGCAACCTAAGCTAAAAAAAACACTTACTGGCATGCTTTATAGGAAAATTAAAAAAATTAATGACAGGGTGGTGTTGCCAAGGATTACATTTAATTATTAATGAATGAGAGTCATGTTTGATCTGTTTATAGTTATAATGTTTAATAATGTTTAATATTTAATGTCCATGAAACAAGACAAAAGAAATAATAAGACAGAAATTATGTTGTCTATTTAACACGTCTAATGTTAGCGAGAAACCGCTAAATGGAAAGTTCTCCATCCTTAGACTTTACCATGGCTGAAAATTTAGTTACAGCTTTACCTCTGACTGTTACAAAGCACTGACACTGGAGACTCCTTCCATAAATGTTAAATAAGCATCGTCTATATCTACAGAAAACAATTATACACATACACCACATCCATGACATACAAGCCCCTGTATAAGGTGTTACTATAGAAACAATAACATATTACAACAAGCTGCTGTTATAGAAAATTAATCAACATCTTCTGAGCAATCAGAACTGAGAATTCAACACCACTGATATATTGCACATATTCTATAGTGTATTAAATGATTAAAATTAGCTGATTTTATTTTCCTATTTAATCTTGTTGACATAATCTCTATATTTTTCTCTTTTTTTCTTTTTCTTGCTTGGGTATGCTGACAGCAGGAAGAGAGTAGAGTGCGATGGATGGATGAGGGTCATGGAAGCAACTGAGGGAGGAAGAGTAGAGGAAAAGAAAAAGAGAGGTGCTCTTTAAACAAACAGGTTGACAGGAGACTGATGGGCCAACAGATAGAGGTTTACTCGACACTTTTGAGACAGGAACTCATCTCCCTGTGTGTGTGTGTTTGTGTGTGTCTGTTTGTGTGTGTGTAAATCTTAATGCCTTAATGATAAATGACAAAACACAATCATGTATATCATTAGTAGCAGTTCTAAATGTCTCTGAATTTGCATTTGTACCTATGTACATAATTAATGAATATACACCTAAGCAAGTTCAATATGAATTTTATGTGAAGATAAAATACTTTTATGCATTCACAAAGATTACACTGTCGTACTATGTGTGAGTTAGATAATCACACATTTATTATTTAGACACAAGTGCATGTGTAGTATTAGAAAAACTGTGCATGTAAGTAAGTGCAGTGTATGCCTTGGCTAAGTGTGTGTTAGTCTTTATGCGGAAGTGAATGTGTGCTGGCCTCTTATCTTAATGGAATCTGAGGTTGGCTGTTTATCTAGCTGAAGGCTGGGGTGTGGTAGCCCCCATTATAGTGGCTTTGTCATGCTAACCTGTAGCTCATTGCTGGGTGTCCCTCCTGGCTCACCCCTGGGCCCGGGACCCATTGTATGTATTCCACTCTCAGCAGGACTGTGTCTACACTGCCCAGTGGGGTCAGGCTGGGGGGCATGGCTGCCCATGTCAGGCCTCCAGGCTTTTTTTTTTTGACCTTGCATGCTCCATGGGGGAGCCCCATTAGATCTATAATTACCCCACCCCCCCACCCCCCAGAAAACCTACTGTCAGCCCCAAGTGCTGTCTATCTCAGACCACCAGGATCCCCCTTCTCATTTAATTCCTTGTGTATCCATGAATATCCCAGGCATGGATATCTCTTTGGTATCTGCTTCTTGTAAAATACACATTACATCTTATATTAATTTCTGTTATAAGCAATATGAACAGCATTTATTTATAGAAAATGCACAAAATGAAATAACATGCACTTCCTGTTGGCAGGTGATAGTGCACAGGTGTGAATGCAAATAAAAGATAAAGAAAATGTAACATGAACTTAAAATCTTTCATATTTATGTTCCTCTGATACGGAAATTGGGTGAACATAATATTTGTGGAATTAAATTGATTAAAAAATTGTTTTCATGTTTTCTTTTTTTAAATTAGGGTGGACATCTTAACCTGGCCAGAAAGTTCCATGTGTGTGTCTAGAAAGTAACGCCTATACAAAGTAGTGTTGAACAGACAGGGACAGCATTTCTCAGACTAATTTGAGTGGCTTAGGGATTTGATGGTAGCTGGACCACCTTCCCAGTTCTTCTTAAGGAAATTAGCCTAATACAGTATAACTCGACCTTCATCATGATGGAACTTAATTTTAATCTGGCCCAGACAAATACAGTTTCCGTTACTATAGCGTGGGCGTGCTATCTCCGTCTCAATCTCGTTTTTTTGCCCTCTGGTCAGAGGCGCTGGCCTTTCTCCACTTCCCAAAGCTCTTCCTAAAGTCAATGTGGCTTTTCCGGGGGCAGTTACACTGGAATAATTCTCTGTGTGGGTTTTGAAATTGCTTTAGTTGTAAGTTTCCTCTAGCAATTTCAGCTTCTAATGGTAACACCTACAGAACCTCCCTAATTGTAAATATGCAGCCACTATTGTGTAGCATCACACTGTTTCTAGTTGTGTGAGACAGAGAGAGATAGATAGATAGATAGATAGAGAGAGAGAGGGAGAGAGAGAGAGAGCGTCAGACGTTTAATCCGCTGAGATTCTGGATTACACTGTTTGTGCAGGAACACCAGAGGAAGTGTGTGTGTGCTCTGAGCCCTTTGGGACTTTGATTAACTCCATTGTACTAATCATACACCCCCATAATGAAAGGTGTGGTCTTAACCCCTCCTACCCTCCACGGGGCCCAGGGTGGAATTTGTTGGGCAGATTTGAAAAAAGGATTTGAAAAGGGTGCAGACACTAAAACATATGTCTCCACCGAAGAGGCCATAACACTCATTGAGCCACAGCAGCACTGTTCCAGGTCTCCGTCCTGTTCATGCTGACTTTATGATGACCCAGAGGCATTCTGCAGACGGCGCTGGTCAATAAGTGCCAGAAACAAAACATAAGAGACGGAGAGTCAGCTGTCATGAAAACAAGTGGAAGAGCATGCCTGTTGTGTAATAGTATGATGAAATTTGCACAGGCTCAAACACCTTCTCCTGTTTCATTAGTTACTCTTTTGCCCTCTCGACCTGTCACCCCGGCCTTCTCCTTACCTCTTCGTGCTCCGATACACACTTTTTTCACCCTCATTTACACTCCATCCTCACCCCTACCTCATATGCCCAGGTCCTCAACCCCCTGGCGGTCTCCACCTCTTGCTGTCTCACCCTCGGGCACGCTCTCAGCTCTGATGGATTAGGGGACAGAGTGGTTCTATCCTGAGGGCTCCATGCAAGCCATCACATTGATTCATCTATTTGTTTGCTCTAATGTCCTCGTCTTACTACACCCTGTAGGGCGATGAGAGGGTCAGCGTCCATCTGAGAGTTATGGAGGTCAGGAAAACCTTCTTCACACCTTAAAGGAATAATTCATTCAAAAATGCTAATGTGGCACAGCATAAGTCCGTCTCAAATAGTATAATCCCATTTGCTTACTGCTAACTGGACCCAGTGCCTTCTATTCATTATACTGGATGATGGATAATGTTGCCTTCGGATTTTTTGAGACTAGTTCTGAGAAGACATCTTTTAAGTTTTAAGGAAGAATGTAAAATGTGGTTTCCTTGCCCCCTGCAGATGGATACAACTAAGACCGTTTATTGTGGTGTAACATCTGAATCCAGATGTTAGCAGACATAGGAGTAAAAAGACGAAGCAAGTCAGCTTTTGCCTGATTCTGTGTCACCCACACAAGAAGGCAATGATATGGTATAGAATACCTCAAGGTTCAGAATACCTCAAGGTTCACTTTGGCCCTCAGAAGAATTCCTAGTTGTGTGGGTGCACATTCCCATGGTGCTGCTCTCGGGAAATCATAAGGAGCTGTAATAAAAGGGATAGGCTTGGCTAACTACCCCTCCATATACCAAACTGCCCCTCGGGAATGCTAATGACAATAGGTTGGACAGGTAGGGTTTGTTATCTGAATTCCTCGTCCTACTCTTTCATTCATTAATTGAAAGAGTTTGTGAAAGGGAATGGCTATGAGAATTTAGGGATTTACTTCCACCATAGCCATGAATACACACACCACAGATCAATGGTTTCCATCTCTGTAAAATTTCCTTGCTCTACATTATATCAGAAAGGGCTGGTTAATTAGTTAGGTGAGTCAGCTGAATCAGGGAAGGTATCAGAGAAGGACAGGGTTTTGTCATGAACAGAATTGAACGACTAACATCGATGGTCAAAGAATGGAGATGACTCTGTTTGACACTGGACCCAAAAGTATTTCTGCAATCTTCAAATACTGCAAATATTTCAGCTAGCCCATTTGTTCCCAGCTTGATCACCTATACTGATCTTACTATACTGAGAATATTCCTTAAAATCTTTACAACTAAACTGATGGATGGACTTATCAAATTGTACAGGGTAACTGGGAGTGCTTCCTCACTCTGTCCAGGCTTGCAGATGGTGGATCATTAACTGACACTGCTTTAGGTGTAATTGCGTGGTATATTTGCCATTGACTGGGTGGTGTCCACTGTGTTTTGTTTGCTTCTTGTTGGGTATCAGAGCTGTCTGTGCTGTTTTACCTTTTTTACGAGCTCTGTGGAATTTACAGTGGAGCCACTCAGGATGGTCCCCCTACGCTTGGCTTTGTCACTCTCTCCTCTCTTATCTTCCCTCTCTTGGTCGCCGATCTCTTTCTGTCTCTGAGGCTATTTTTACGGCCTGATCTGCTCCCTGCTGGGGGGACAGCTTGTCCCAGTCTGGGTCCACCCTGTCTTCCAGAGCTGTGATTGTCCGGCACTAATCGGCAGAGGATTACAACTCTTTTACTGCTCTCCTGGGCTACCGTCAATGCAGTTCATCAATCAATCAACATTGTTAGCTGATCTACCAAATCAATGAATCTTCCAGTCTGTCAGAAGACAGGGTATAAAGTAAGGTGTTTTGCATGCAGTGGTGACTTGAATATTGTTCAGGAAATGCACATAATTTGCCAGTGAAGGAATCTTGCTTGACCAGATGCATAATTACAGTATTCTTTGTAGAGAGGTAGCCGTGCTGTCTGCTTCTGTGGCAACTGAATGTGCGCAGGACATGATTTGTACAAAGCTTCGGCATCTCTGTTTTTTCGCTGACTCTGAGTAAACAGATCACAGTATCAATTTCGATTCATTGTTTTATTAACCATCTCTGACTGTAATTTTTGTATAAAAAGAGAAGCAAATAAACAGAGGAGCAATCAGTTCCAAGCAGGCCCTGACCTTGGAACCTAGGGCCAATTTGAAGAGGAAATGCCTGTGGAACGAGCGAAAGATGGTATCATGCAAACAGCAAGCGTGGGAACCAGAGGAAAAAAAAAAGAAAAATCCCCAGACAGAAATTTCAAAGAAAGGAATCATAATGACGATCTCTCTTGCTGCGGATGTTCTCCTTTCACATACAGCTCACTTTCTTTTTCTCTTATTTCTTTATCACCCTCCAAAGTATCCCCCCCTCCTCTATCCAGTCCTCAGGTCATCTATCTCAGTCACTGGGCCCTCAGGTAAAGCTTGACCCCCCCATTGCTCAAGCCTGGAGCCCTCCATTAGTGCCGGTTTATCCACTAACCCCCCCTTGCTGCTTCAGGCTCCAGCTGTGGCGTTTATTTGGGGTTTGTTTGGAGAAAGGACTCTCTTAACATCCCACTCAGTGCAAACAAAGTGACATCTGATTTATTGAAATTAGCAATGAAGGAAATGCACTTTTATAAATCAATTGTCTCTCTCTGTCTCCCATCCTCCCTCTTTTACCTGCCCTGGCTTGTGCTGGGAATCCCATTTTTTTCCCCATGTGATGCACACAATGACAGACACACATGCACACACTCACACTTTTTGGCTACCTGTGTGCAGAGATCACTAGATGCCAATGTGATGGTCTGTGAAACAGCTTTAGCCTAGCTCATGGTCACCATTCTCTCTTTAAGCTCTAAGCCTCTTAACAGCTTAGCTCCTCTTTATCAGCCTCCCTCTTTCTCTCTTGCCCCTATCTCCCTCTCTTTCTCTCTCTTTTGGCCCTCGGGGTGCTCGGAAGGCACAACGTGCTTCCACAAAATACTCGCCCATTCCCAATGCCGTTATCAGTGAGATTGAAGTGAAAAAGACTTTCTTCGAATGGAACAAATCACCTCCATCAAGGAACTACATTGCCAAACATCTTTTATCAGTGTACTCAGAGACTTCACTTAAGAGAAAGTGCTTATTGTAGATGAATGAATTAATGAATTTATGTAATGCATATACATTATTGCTCTCATCTAGTCATAGTCATAAAGTCAACCAGCACTGAGTCTTTCAAACAGTGCATTATCCACAGCAACATGTAACACAGCTTTAGGTGTGTTTCCACTGGAGAAACCAGATTTTAGTTCCTAGTTCAAAGCTCCAGGAACATTTTAGGTCAAACTCAAGAGTAGATACCTTTCTGCAGATGGACTATTGAGTTGGAACTTGTCATACTGAAAGTATTTTGTGCATTAATTGTGGCAGAAAAGTAAAAAAAAGTACTTTCAGGATATGGGGCAAGTGAATGGACAACAGGCTCATGGTAATTTGAGGCTTAACTTGGAGGTTTCAACTACAGGAACCTATTCAGGAACACAGAAACTTTTTCATGATTGGTCTTTCCACTAGTGAAACCAGAGCTTATACTAGTTCCTAGGTCAAAGCTCCAGGAACCTTTTTTAGGTCCCACTCCAGAGTAGGTACATCTCTGCAGACTATTCAGCTTGCCAGACAGAGTGTTTTAATATTAACCTGATATTTGCATCCTATTTCATGTTTCATCATGGCATTCAGTGTTGTGCAAAACAAGAAACTCATACAGGAACTGTGTAGTTCTCATTCAGAAGACTTCCGGAACACTTTTATTTCCTCAAAATATTTAAGAGCCCTCGCAACTCAGTTTAGCAGCACACAGAATAAAATGTTGTAGTTTGTAGAATGTTGTAGAACTGTTGTGGAATAAACTTTTAAAAACTGGCATGTCTGATGTTTTGATTGGCATTTACATTAGAAGATAGGAGACTTTGTCTTTGTATCTCAACACTTCTTTCCCTGTTCTGCTACAGGCTTCCCAAATTGTTCCACTCTCTTTTTGTCTTTCACCATCTCTCATTATATTGTCTCCTACACACTCTTGCTCTCTCTGCCATACATTTGTTCACACGTGTATATATGTACACACGTCTGAACAGTGGAGACAGATCGGATGTGCTCAGGGTTGGGATGGGTAGGTGAAGTGAAGCCCCTTAGATTACGGGGCCATTCGTTGGGTTTAATCAAGGAAGGCCTTGTACTAGAAAAATTTGTGGCCCCCTTCTCTAATTCATCTGTCCAAGCTACGTCCTTGGGCTGTCTCACACACTAATGAAACAGTTCACACCCAGTGAAGGCCAACAAGGGCTGAGACATCATTCTCTTCTCTTCTCTTCTCTTCTCTTCTCTTCTCTTCTCTCTACATTGTTTAGCGTTAAGCTTCTCAATCTTTTTAAATTGGGTCTTTTCTCAAATCTTGTTATTTAAAATCTTGATGAGGATCTCACACCTTCTTATGTTGATGGTCTTATACCAGCCATAGTTACAATTTTTAAAAGTTTCTCATCAAAAAATAAAGAGTCAATGTTTTCTCATAAAAAGGGCAAGGAGAAAAAAGTGATGGAAGGAGAGAAAGGTGGATGAAAAACAGAAAGGTAGAAGTGACAGGGCAAAAAAGATTTCCCCTGGGTGCAGTTTTTGCCTTGATGTACTCCTCAGGGGAGACAACCCCTCCCCAACACACACAGACACACACACACACACACACACACACACACACACACACACACACTTGGCTTGAGTCAGTTGGTATGAGCTTGAAAACCATGGCCCCTTCTGTTGCAGCCTAATCAGAGCTCTGACTGCCAGGACGCTCCTTTATTTAATTAAGGGTAATTAGTGGCTGTCAAATAGCAGACAGGGTACGTTGTCCGAGAGAAGGTTGGAGATTTAGCACTGGAGCTTAATGTGTAACCACGGTGGTGCAGGAATACTGGTTGAGAGAAAGCTGTGTTTTCTGCTTTTACTTGAAAAACCAAGCGAGTCAGGATTTTGCTATGTTAGATAGTAATAAACAGCTCCATCAGGAAAATCCACAGTGGTAGAAAGTAAGTGTTTGAGAATGTGTGTCCTGGTTGGTGAAAGGGTTCTAGCATCTGTGAAAAAATGAAACGTCATCTAATCTCGGTGGAACATTATTAGTGGGATCAGTTCTTGTCTTCGTCCAATTTATAGTCGGGAGGTGCGTGTGAGCATGTGTGTGTGCTTGACCTCTTTATGACAGCTGAGATACAAATGAAACATTTGTCACGTCTGTGTCAACCTGCATCCTTCATCATGGCAAGAACATGTCTATAGCAGGAGATGGGATAGTCATATGATGTGCACACGAGTAGGTGTGTGTGTATATGTGTGTGTGTGTGTGTGTGTGTGAGTATACACATGGATGTGGGCAGGTCAAAAGCGATGCTGACGCAGGCATGGTTTTGTCAGTTGCTCAGTAGCCTGGGCAGCTCTAAAATACCAGCCAGGAGAGTCAAAAGACTCCCTGCGGTACCGCACACTCATTCACAACAACACACACATACACACACACACACACATACGCACACACTCAAAAACCTGGTAGCAATCGATTCTCTTCAGCAGCTGTTGTTAGGACAGGTGTCTTCACCACATTCGCCTCATACATAAAAAGAACTACAGGAATTCCTGCAAGCTCAAAGCTTTCCGCTCGCCTCTCCTCTTCTGTTGCGTTCCCTCGTTCTTTCTATCTTTCTGTCTCCCCTCTCACCTTGAAAGCTGGATTCGGTTTCAGCTTTTACTGCCTCTAAAAGTGGCATGGTGCTCCGGAGACCTTTAACCTGCACATTACGAATAGAGTCACAGTCAGGGGTCAGGTAGTGCAGAGCTTTCGTGTGTGTGAGTGTGAGTGGGTGTGTGTGTGTGTGTAGAGGGGGCTAATCCTCTTCTCAGATTCATTTGAGATGGCATTCTGGATTAAGCCTTGTTTCAGACTAAAGTGTAATTTCAACATTCAATTGTCTATCTAAGAAAATCACACTTTCAGAGTTATGTATTTATTTACTTTAGGGCCATATTTATTATTTAAGCTGTATGCACAGGCAAGAGAGCTGTTGTAGTGAATCTCAGCATGGTTGTGATTCGGCCATAGGCACAAGGCCGCAGGTAGTCACAGCCGTGCTGATATTCAGTACAATACAGCATGAACAGCATGATAGTGAGTGTGATATTGCTTTTAGACAACAGTTCTATAAACAAGTAATTAATATCAAGTAACTGACATTTCACAGACAATATGGCCAAATATTTTGGCTCCGCCAATGGAGATAGTTCACAAAGAAGCCACAGCTGGATAGAGTGTTGCGTTTATGTAGCGAACACAGACAAGCCGAGTGCTTGTTTACAGACTCTTGTTATTTTCCTCTTGTTCCGTGTAAAATGTAAAATGTTCCATTGCACCACTGGTTTTGCTAGTAAAACTATTGTCCAGTATTGTAGTATGATATTTTTGCCATATCACACACCCCTACTCAAGAAATCTGACCTATCTTGGATAATCCCTGTCATAAAAATTACGCAATTAAGAACATATTTGTTAACCTGTGTGTGTGTGTGTGTGTGTGTGTGTGTCTTCTACAGTATTAACTAGCAGAGGGGTGGCCCTGAAAGCTGATCCCTGCTGTGGCAAATAATGGTTAAAAAAAGAGAGACAGACACAGAAGGAGTGTAAGATTGTGTGTGCATGTGTGTGTGTGATCTCCAAAAAAAAAAAAATGACAGTGGCTGAAAGGTAGCAGCTTTCACTGCCCTTAAACAGTGCATGTGAGGGAGGGAAAGAGGGAGTGGGCTAAACGGGTTGAGTTACCGAGCGCAAGAGTAAGAAAAGGTCCAAGAAAAACAATGACGGCCGTTAAAGGGGACAATGTGAGTGTGTGGCGAGTGTGTCGCGTGACCCCTGACCTCTCAGCTGTTGCCTCGCTTGCTTTCCGCACGCCGCCGGCTGACAGGTGCCACTCTAATGTTTGCCAGCTTGGAATGGCTGGAGTGACTACACAAGGACAGGGTCATATACACACACACACACACACACACACACACGTAAACGTATACATGCGTAGATGAACACTTTCTACATGCGTTGTCACAGGCTTAGCAACACACACTAAAAATACAAAGGAAAGCAGGTGTGCGTGTTCTGAACGCTTTCAACCTCTCTCAACCACTGTGCGTTATGTAAAGTGTAAAGGGAGGGTGTGTAAGTGCGAGTAAAAGCCCTCATTCAGTGAGCACGCACATGTACACACACACACACACACACACACACTCTTTGGCAGGCATCCAGTGAATACTACAGCTCTGAGTGATAACATTATCACATGCTTACCACTCTCACCTACTGACACTGCCAATAAATGAGTAGGATTTCAGTTCGTATGTGTGTTCCTCTGTAATACCTCAGCGCTGTTGAATACTCAATTCAGATTGGTCAGAAGGTGTTGATTAATTTTCTTTAATAGCAGCACTGATAACAGTTCTGGCTTCAAGGCATTTATCGTGTCTATAATAACAACTCTTTCACAGGAAATACAAGTTATTTAACACATAATATTTCCACTTGTGGCAGTAGCGCAATGCATAAAGTCATGGAGATACAGGTCAAGAGCTTCAGCTAATGTGCAAATCAAACATCAAAATGGAGGATACGTGTGATCTCACCAACTTTGACCATGTGTCAGACAGGCTGATTCGAGTATTTTAGAACCTTCTGGGCAAAGAATGGTGCAAAAAAAAACAACTAAAAACATCCAGGGAGCATCAGTTCTGTGAGTGGAAACTCCTTGTTGATGAGAGAGATCAGAAAAGAATGGCTAGACTGTTTCGACCTGAGACAACCACTCTAACCACTCTTTAGAATTGTGGTGAGCAGAAAAGCATGTCAGAATGCATAACATACCAACCACTGTGGCAGGATGGGCTAGAACAGCAGAAGACCACAAGAAGAAGAATCTGATACTACAGTGGGCAGTGACTCACTGAAAATTGAAAAAAAATGTCATTTCAAGGCGTTCCCTTAATTAAACAAAAAACATATTAGTAAGAAACGACAAAATGCAACATCCTCTCAGTGTTCCAAAATGCTGATACTGGAGACTCCTTCCATAAATGTTAAATAAACATCTTACAGAAAACTTCACCATATCAACGATTGCATGTATCTGTTTATGCTGAGCATCTACCATATAAGTCGCTGTGATTTAGCTGTTACTATAGAAACAGAAAAAGGTATTATTAAAAGCAAATAAATATAATTCAGCTGGAACTACTGTCAGGGCTGCTGTTATAGAAAATTAATCAGCACCATCAGAATCAAGAATTCATCACTGCTGCGGTATAATCGAATAGAAATGTTGCGTTTCTCACATCACAGACTTGTGTCCTTTCAACATTTAACTCGTCTCTGTGTGTGTTCTGCGGTGGTGTGTGTTCCAGTCTGTGTGTTTGCTTCAAACAAAATCAATTTGCGAATTCAGCTGCTGATGGCACTCGGGCAGCTGCCGGTCAACATACACACGTCTCCGAGACGCTGTTATTGCAGGATAGCTTTGGTCAGTGTGTGGGGTAGAGGCAGGGGGTTTTGTCTGTGTGTGTGTGTGTGTGTGTGTGTGGCACTGTCTTTGACACCTTGTTCTCTAGGCCAATGGATTATGGGTGTAGTTGACCTTTCTATGATTTATCAGATGTGGACATTATCAGACAAAAGTAAAGCAGTGGATAGAAATGCAGTTCAGCAGTACCAGGCCAAAGGGGTGTGTGTGTGTGTGTGTGTGTGAGCATGTTTTTTTGGTGGGCTCCAAATGTCCCCACAATGATAGGAATATCTGGCAGTTTTGACCTTGTGTGGACATTTGGCTAATCCCCATGAGGAAAACTACTTTTTTTCCCTCATGAAAGAGGAAAAAAGAGAGGCTGGTGATTAAGTAATAACAGGACTTAAATTGTTTGATGGATGTTCCATGATATTAAATGTAGCTATAAATAGATAAAAAGCATTATGTTCCTAATAAATAAAATTTGTAATTGACAAATTGCTGTGGTATAAAATTAACAAAACACTTGGGGATATGCTTTTATAGGAAAATACCACCCTGTCTTTGATTATTTTCCAATAAAAGCATGACACAGATTGTTTATTCCTTTCATGCGTCATGATCATAAAAATGTTTCTCAATATTTTCACCCACCTTTGCACTCGTAAGTGCAATCTTCAGCTCCAATTCTTTCCAACTCAATAAAATAATTAGTGTGTGTGTGTGTGTGTACAGCACATGGGTTTCACTCATACTTAGTCATGTGTGTTTGCCTATCTTCATACTTTTATCTGCATCACAGCTGGCTCCAAGTGGACAAACACACATTTAGGGTCACATAGTTTTTTGTGTACGTGTGTTTGTGTGTGTGTGTACGGGTGTTTGTGTGTGTGTGTGAAAGAGAGATTGTCTCCTGTACTCCAGGTCACTGCTTCTTCAGGACGTTGTTGTGGTGAGTCACGCTAATGATTGCAGGTTTGGCTCTGCGACTTCCTGTGTTATTAGGCCTTGGCTCGTGTGTGTGTGTATGTGTGTGTTTGTGTGTGAGTGTGTGTATGAGTGTATGGCGTCATGGTGCCTCTCAGGGAGGGGTGTGAGTCATTCAGGTAAAGGTGTATTTTAAACAGAGTTACAGTGGCCAGTCAAGCGGTCTCCAGATTTGTTTGTCTTGGGTTGTCTTCTTACAGCAAACTCAACAGAGAGATTAAAGTTTGAAAAGTCTGTGTGTGTGTGTGTGTGTGTTTTCACATACCAGGTTTTCAGTTTTCACAGCTGAATATAGATACGAAAGTGTTATTGTGTACTCATGTACTCAGGGTTTCCTTGTGAACATGCTTTCTCTCTCTCTCTCTCTCTCTCCCTCTCTCTCTCTCTCTCTCTCTCTGTGTGTGTGTGTGTATATGATTCAGTGGTGGTAGATGAGTCTCAGAGAGATTGGGACATCCGCTCCTCCCTGTCCCGCGGGGGTAGTGTCTGTGTGAGTTTGTGTGTCTGAGCAGTGTAGTAATTACAGGCCTAATGTCAACGTTCAACAAATTAGAGGATCACACTCTGCTCTCTCTCTCTCTCTCTCTCTCTCTCTCTCTCTCATACATACAAATAGCATAAATATTCACAGTCTCTCCTAAATGATACTTTCTTACTTTCATATGTGAAAATTGTTGTCTCAGTTCTAATTATAATATTTGTGCATGTGTGTGTGTAGTTTAAAGGCAGGGTGTGTCTGTTTTGCATCTGAAGTCTGTTCTTTTTACAAAAAAATAATGTATTAATATCAGGGGCACGACTTGGCATGCTGTTATAGGAAAATAATCAATGATGAGGTGGTGAGATGAAGTAGACTTGCCCAAAAGTTTTCCTATAATATAACTTTCCTATAACAGCACATCCTGAAGTGCTTTACTCCTCTTCTACCACAGCAATTTGTCAGCGCTAACATTTCTATCTATCTATCTACCTATCTATCTATTCATCCTTAGTAGCTGCCTGGTCAGGGTTGCAGTGGTTTAAATTAGCGTTTGTTTATATTTTGGGGAGCCAACTAAATTTATTACACATTTATCGACAGATAGAAACTGTAAAAGCGGTATTAAAACCAGTCCTGTGTACATCTCTATTTTAAAAAAAAACCAAAATACAAAAAGAAAAACAACAGTTATGGTTCAGGACACGCCTAATTTGGGTTGAAATCTGACTACAGATATATATAAGAATATTTGGTGCACTAAAAAATGCTAAACTTCAGCTTCTGTCTCTGATTAGGAAAGAAAGAAAGCTCTTCATTTTGTTTCAGTCAGACTTCATGAGATCACATGCTTCTATTCATACACTTCACTAGACGCCTCATAGGTTCTGGTTCTGGTTCTGGCTCTGTTTACGTCCGGTTTTTAATCTGGCACAGAAGGACAAACATTCCTCATTTATGGCCATTTTCAGACAGACAAACTGCTTTCTGTCCTCTTTATTCTTGTTCTGGTGTTCCGGCCCTTTCCCCGATTCCTGCTTTTGCCTTTGTTCTATTGTGGTCTGTCTGATTTGGGAAAAGAAAAAACAGCAGGAATGTGAGCCGATGAGGAAGGAGAGAGTCATCAGTCCTCATGCTTTGCTGTCTCGATCTCACAAGCTATGCTCCCAACAAGTTGGAGGCAGCGTGCCCAAGTGTGCGCGCACACACACACACACACACACATACACACACGCACACACTCTGTACTACACTACTACACTAGCTATAATTAGTGCCGTGGAATGTAGTGACATAAGAGAGATGACTGCATCGAGCTGGCTTCCGCCTTTCACTATGGAAAGGGAAAGCAAGATGGAGAAGAATAATCTCATTAGAGACAAAAGTACTACTCAGTGAGAATTTGATCAAATCAGCACAATCTTCAAAAGTTGGAATGCTGCCATATTTTCTCCAACATGAAGTGCTTGATTGGCGTGAACGCTGCCAGTGAATGCTGGATGCCCGCGATAGGGGCAGGGACCTGCTGAGGTCATGTACAGGGCACACAGGGTTCGACAAGGGGGGGTGTGGGGGTGTATCAACATGCTGGATCATTCACGTCGGCCACTCCGGACACGCTTGCACGTTGACGGATAGTGTCTATTTGTCTCCATGGAGGCAGGAGAGCTCCTCTCCATTTCCTGCAAATATTTACAAAACGAAGCCTAATCAGACGAGGACGTCGCCATTGTAGCCTCAGAGCGGAGTGGAGGACATCCAAGACATCCAGCCTGAGAGCCAGATTAGCATAGCAGCACTGAGCTAACTTCAAACTCTGTGTATGATGAATAAGAATCAGTTTAATGAACACAATAAATGATTATGAATAAGGAGAAGCGTGATTTTTTTTGGTCTTTATTTCATCATGAACCAAAAGCTAAATTATTATGCTAAATTTCTCAAATATCAATGTTTGAATTAATAAAGGTCAAAAAAATGTACATTAGATTATTAACATTGGGCATCATTTAGCAAAGTGGATATGAATGATTGATCCACTTCAAATGCTATAATTAGGGAAGAGTTACTGCAATTTTATACACTGATTACCTGGTCAAGTTTAAATCACCTTATTTCAATGATGCGATTTTAGTGAAATTGTTGCGAAACTCAGTCATTTCATATTAATGAATGAAAGCAACAAAGTACAAATCAATACATTAACACAAACAAGATATAGAAGTTCAATTAGGAAATAAGTAAAAGCGCCCTATGAAAGAAGGAAGAGTTAGTGGTAGCTGAAGCGCTGCAATGGCTGAGCTGCATTGGAAGATTTAGCACTCGCTGAACATAGGATGCGCTCTTTCATCATTTGGGTGTAATTTTATTGTTTTCAGCTTTCTGTGAGCTTTTCCCTTACGTGGTGTTTTATATCACTATATACAAACATGCTTGGTAATTTACAAGTGATTGGCTTATATCAGCAAACAAACATGAACATGAAGAAAAGTGTGTTCAATTCAGTTGAATTCAGTCAATACTGCACAATCATTTACACACAACTTTACTAAAATATTGATAAATGAGGCCTATTATGTGTTAGGTAAATGATAATTATGGCCACACAACAATTTGGAGAAAAAAGCGAATGGTGTGAGAATAGGATATTCGGCTCGTAAATTCACACAGTAAATCCACAAAAATGAAATTGTTGCATTTTAAAGGAAGGGATTATTACGCAATAAGGTTCAACTAAGTATGAGTGTAAAGTGATGGCATCAAAACAGGTCTTGTTATTGGACTCTGCTGTAGGGCCACATGATGTTGTGAATATAGAAAAATGTGGCTGCAATTTCCACAAAATTCACACCATGATCAATGTCAGGAACTCAGAAAGACCCCTCAACAACAAAGTCATGTTTTAGCAGTTAAAATGGCTGAAAGTTGACGACCTCCCAGTTAAAAACGCTTAAAGTGAAACAGGAATGAGGTTCTTTTCAACTCCTCGATGGATCTAGAAATTTCCATCTTCTTTCATAAAAAAAGAGCCTAGATCCACAAAAAGGGAAAGTGCCATGTATTTTTTTTATTCCCCCAACACTTCATTGGGATTTTTTCCAAAATAAATGAGTGAAACATGTTGAGGTTGTGGAGAGGAAGTGGCTTTTAAACAGGCGAAGAGAGAGAGACACACACATGGCGGGCCACCATCGGAGCCAGCACTGTTAAACATACTTACTCCAAATCCGACTGTGTGTATTCTAACGGATAGACCACTGTTACTAAAGATGTATCTGTAAATGTGTGTGCGTGAGACACAGACAGAGTCTGACGGAGAAAAGTACAACAGTTGTCACAGTATGAGCAGTCCACTGACAGCAAGTAATCCACTCACAGAGTCACTTAAGACTGAGTAGTAAGTAAACACACACACACACACACACACACAGACACACAGACACACACACTAGGTGGGGTACATTGGATTGGGGGTTTTCTTGGCAAGTGGGGCAGAAATACAGTAAGTGTGAGGGACCTGACGCTTCCACAGACAATAGAACTGCATGAGACTCTCTTCAGGAAAGGAGGAGGAGAAAAAAAAGAGGGAAGAGAGTCGAGATAGATGAAAAAAAAATCCTTAAAATCTCAAGAATTCATTATATGTTATAGTAATATTCAGTGGTTATTTAAAAAAAAACATTATGAATCAGTGTTTTAACATTCTGCGTTAATAAAATTAATATTATACATTTAATTTAGATTTTATTACATTTTAATGAACTGTTTTTATGTTTTAATGTCTTATTGACTAAAATGTATGAGAGTGTGAATTAAATATTATTATTATTATTATTACTATTACTATTATTATTATTATTATTATTATACATTTGCATCGAAATGTTCTACTTTATCTCACATTTTTTCCTAATTTTTTTTTCTTTTCTAGATTTTATTTAACTGAATTACTAGTGTCATTTGTATTCATTTTACGTTTTTGATCAATTATATAATATCCGGGTCATTTTCTATTTTGTCTATGAATAGATGAAATAAAATAGAATTGTATAATATTCTCATCACTTGTATTCTTTTTACATATTAACTAACTGTATAATATTTGAGTTATTTTTATTTGTTTCCTACATTTTATTAATTAAACCTATAATATCAGTGGACTTTAAAACACACACACACACACACACACACATATATATATATATATATATATATATATATATATATACATATATATATATATATATATATATATATATATATATATGAATATCACGGTCAGTGGAAACACACAGTCCAGAGAAAACCTGTTGATGAAATCTACAGCTGCTGACAAATAAATGAAAGAATTATTCCCCAACTCGATTAAGTCTATCTTAAAGAATAAATCATTAATCAATGAACTGACCTGGTGGTAGGTGATCCAGCGGGCACGCGTGTCTGACCGCATGAGCACGTGGCGTGCATGCGTTTGTGTGTGTGTGTGTGTGTGTGTGTGTGTGTGAGACGGAGCAGTGATTGAGTGTCACTCATTAGGGGCCACCAGTAGGTTAAATAGGCTCATTGTCCCTCTGATGCTGATTAAGCAGGGACTCCGGGATAGTGGGGTCTCCGCTCCCCTCTCCTGTCATATCCATCCAAGACGTAATTTATCACCCAGTTTGCAGTTGAAACAAGCCCAGGATGGGCCACAAAGAGCTTAGGAAGGACATGGAAGACTTCATGTCTCAGTCTAATTTATGTCCAGGCTCCTTATAATACAAAAATCAATAATTTTAATTCAGCCTGTGTGTCTTGTTGTGGCTCTCCAGCTGGCAGTTACAGTGCAAATTAAGCTTCATATGTTTAATCAGGTCAAATAAGATAAAGACAGTTAATCTGTATGTAAATGAGTCAACGCTGATGACTCGCACCTACAATATATCGATAAGAGCATTACACACTCAGATTTAGCAGATGATTTTATGCACACCACAGCAAAAAAGGATCTTAGCAAGTAAGAATATCTTAAATACAGGTAAATTCATCAAATATTTCACTTTATCAGATTAGAAATATAAGATTATTAAGCCTATTTCTACAGATTGCTACTCATTTCAAGTGTTTCTAGAAAGAAGCAAAATTATCTGCCAATAAAATAAGATAATTTTAAGCTTGAAATAAAGTAAATTGAAGTAAATATGTCTAGAAATCGGTTTAATTGCCTTATATTTGTTATATAATAATCTCATAATAAGAAATATTAAATAATTTTTCTTTATTCGAGATATCTTCACTTGCTAAGATATTGTTTTTTTTTTTTTTTTTTTTGCAGTCAGGCAGAAAACAATTCAGGCACAGAGCTGAGCAGTTGAGGGTTAAAGGTCTTGCTCAAGGGCTTATTGGCTCTCAAGCAAATTTGACTCACTCACAACTTTCTGGTCACTAAATCAGAACCATAACCACAGAGCTACCAAACAGATTTTCTTTAAATGTGGCCATAAATGTGCGCTAAGGTTTGTGTGAGATCCAGAAAACAGACTAGCACCATAAACGACTTTTATTTTTTCAATTTTATTTATATAGCACTTTTAACAATAGACATTGTCACATAGCAGCTTTACTGAAATCCAGATGTAGATTTAGATCCTGAAATGAGCAAACCAGAGGTGACAGTGGTGAGGAAAATTCCCTGAGATGACACGAGAAGGAAACCTAGAGAGGAACCAGACTCTTCTGGGCGACGCTGGATAGTAGAATTATAAATCATTACAATATACAGGTGTCGAAGAGTAAAGATAAAGATTACTGAGTGTGCTGAAAGGATGTTCAATAAGACTCCTGGGCACAGGACAGTTTTTATGATTACAGCAGCAGCTCCTAGGTACAATATTACAGTATGCATGTAAAATGATCCACTCAAGTTAGGCCGTAACCAGCCCTCTTGCATCTCATGTATCCATTTTGCAGCAAGGAAATGGCATGGCTGAGTCAGCAAACCTTTGTATGAACTGAGCTGAATGTTTACCAGATTAAAATCCAAACTGTTATGTAGGGGAGACTGGGGATGGTTGGAAATCGTTGTAACACTTTTGAAAATCGTTTTACAACCAACCCCCCTTACACAAACGAGTAATAAATCATTATCTAATGCTATCATAATTAAAATATTATCACCCTATGCATATACAAAAGGAACATCATATGTACTTTGTTCATTTATTCACTTTTTTGTGTCAGACCTTTGAAATACAAGGTTCTTCCACTAAGCCAGTAAATCTGTTTGTCTTATGTGTTGGAGAGATGAAACAATCTGGCTTTCATTGATAACAAAAGGATCACCAAGCATCAATATATAGAAGCCAAAGGGTTCATTCAGCATGCGTGCCCTGACGCTAAAGGCTTCTACCCATGCTTCAAACTTTGGCGCAGTGGGAGTGAGAACAGGTTGGTTCAAAAGGATCAGCACCATGATATATTTAACAGTCAAAGACAATCAGCCCTGGTTTCCCCTAATGTTCTTTGGATATTGCAAGTTTCACTTCTGAATTTCAGACCATATTTTCCCAGGTAGCTCCCACTTAATTTCTTGCAATTGCAACTGCAATGAGGGTGAGTCAAATGAAATTTACGACAGAAATTAGAAAAGAGAAATCTGTGCACTTGTCAAGCGCTGGATCACATGCACTGAATCAAACGGACATTATGAAGAAAAATGATACACTTTTTTGACACCCATTTGCAATAAACAATGCATTCGACTCATATTTGTTCTCGTTGGAAATATTAATTTAACTCATTCTTCCAACAATGATGGTCATTCCTTGTGGACTACTCATGGCTTATTTTATTGGATGTCATATAAAAAAGTTGGCTTTTGTTCTCTGTCATGGTGATTAAATGACACCACCTTTAATATCACCAGTTCTTGGGTCCAGGTAAGATGGATTTTAGCACTTAAACTGAACCCCTTTTCCTGGCTGAAGGCTTAGCTCTTTTAAAACAGCTACCGGAAAACACTAAAGAACATTTTAAAGGAGTTTAATTATATATAAATGACAGATTGTTATAGGGTCTACATATCTTCCACTATGTAATACACCTCAAATCCAGAAATACACGTTCCAATATATACTTTATCTTTTTCTTTACCTCCTTCTAGCCAAAATGCTGCAAGACACAACTTTCATTTTTCCTCCTGCCAAATCTTAAAAGATTTTTATCACAAGTTCTTCACACATTGCTCTAACACACACTACGCAACTCGATCGTGTAGTTCTCTGGTTCAGGTGAGATCTGATAGCAACGTGTAAAGCGGTTTCTTTCCAGATGAAACATCTATTACGTCTATTATCTAGCGAAAGCTTCCATAAAAGAGCCAGTTTGTAACACAAACCCAGTGACCTCGAAACATATGAAAGTGAAATTGCTTTATTGCACTTCTGCGCTCTCCTTCGGGTTGCTTCATCAGGAGATTGAGCCGATAAGGTCTCGGAAAGCAAGGCCACCTTCCTCTGTTCACACACAGATAAAGAGAAAGGTAGAGGGATCGTGTTGCATGAGACACAATGCTGAAAGGAAGCATACAGTAGAGCTTTAAAAAGTCTCTGAACCCCTATTGTTTGTAATTTTCTATAAGTTGTTTATTAATAATCTGCGATGCAGGTGTTATTTGTATCTGCTGATCCTTGTTGATAGACACACACACTGTAGCGCTGGGCTGTGTCGGCGCGTGGCGCGTGGAAGGGCTGAATACTTGGCAGCTTTTGCTAAAGCTTTCTGGCAGCAGGCCAAGCCAAATATTTCTTCTGGATGAGAGCATACTCATACAAGTCCACAGAGCCACAGGGCTTCCCTGTGTTTGTGTGTGTGTGCGTGTGCGTATGTGTGTGTGTGTGCGTGTGTGTGTGGAGGGGGGGGTGTCTTTATGTGTGAAAAGATAAATGAAAAGAAGAAGAAATGTAAAAAAAAAAAAAAAACAGAAAAAAGTGTGCATGTTGAAGTGGGTGATTAGAAAAACGTGTGTGTGTGTGTGTGTGTGTGTGTGTGTGTGTGTGTTTTAATCACATTCAGACTTTTTGTGATTAGGAGGAAGCATGTCTGCTCTCAAGATGATAATTTGTTGCTCATCCCACACTTTACTTTGATGAGATCTTTGTCATCTTAATCTCTGTTGCTCCCTCTGCGTGTGTTTGTGTGTGAGTGTGTGTGAGTGTGTATGCAGTATGTGTGTATTCCTACAGGTCGACCTGTTAATGGAGATGGTGAGCTTTCGCCAGTACTAAAAAAGTAGTGCCACTAAGACAGATCAACTTTCTCGTTTTCTCTCTCTCTCTCTCTCTCTCTCCCCACAGTGTGTGTGTGTGTGTTACAGTGCTATAGGTATCATTGATCAGCTCTGCACCACACTCTTCAATTCTTCCCCTGACACAAACCTTCTTAATGCATTTAGACTATTCACACACTATATTATTTACAGTACACAAGATACTTTGTACAATTTATAAGAAACAGTAATCACCAGATGTAAATGCAGATGTGTAGATGAATCTGGATAAATGAAATCTCCATGTGTAATATGCCTTTAGAAATAATGAATAAAGTGCTATATAGCTTTGAGGCGTTCTTTCAATAATTCCAGATGTCTACAGAGATAGAAACTAATTTATTACTCTTTATTTATTCATTTATTCATTTACTATTGACTAGCCTGATTGTATTTAGGGAAGAGACACTACACTTCGTACAGTGAAAACACAAAAATAACCAAAATAATGAATAGATAAGACAAACAGCATGAGCCATTTTAGATCATTAGAATTTCAAAACAGACTCATTTGCGTAAAGTTCACATTAGAAATGAAGGATTTGAAGGGAAATTAAAGTCTCATTGAAATTTGACTGTTAAATACTGAAAAAAAAATCATCAAAAGGTGAAATTAGGCTGAGGAGCGCTTTTAATAAACGGATCTTTCAGTATTAGGTTTACACTCAGAGGTTATTTAAATTCCAGCCAAGTCGCACCCGCTTGTGAGAATGGTGCCAAACGAAATGTTGCGCGAGGTCGGGCTGCAGATCTGCAGGAATTCATTCATGAAATGGGAAGTTGTCCTAATTAACTGACTAAAATGGGAATTTTTCCGTTAGTGGAATTCACATTGATTGACAAATTAACGGGCCGATTTCGTTTTATTCCTATTAGCGCAGTGCGGGAAAAAAAAAGCTCACCTTTTATTTTTATATTGATTATTTATTTATTTATTTATTCATTTATTTATTTTAATCTTTGTATCATGCTTGCTTTAGATCTCCTGTGGTGATTAAATTGTTTTATGAGAACCCATACAATTTATGCAACAACAAAAAAAATTCTATAATTATTATTTTTTTTATTATTATAATTTTATTATTGTACTTCGAAGAATGGCAGAAAAACTGAGTACAAACTTTTTCACATTTATTCTCGTTTTGTTTAGTTGTTTTTTCCACACCTATCACCTCATCAGTTATATATTTTTACTCTCCATGCGCGTATTTTCACGCGCAATGCGCACGAAGGTTTGCGGTGTTAATTAGTGAAGTGTTGATCTTAATTACGGCGCGCTGGGAGGAGCTGTGCGTGTGTGCGCGTGTGTGTGCGTGTGTGCGCGCGTGTGTGTGTGTGTGTGTGTTATCCCTCAGCTCCTTCCTGGACCACAGTCCTCCTCTTCTTCTAAAGCTCTATAATAATCAGTGAGGTGCTGAACTGAGTTAAGACTCGTCCGGGATTTGAGACTTTTATGGAAATATCGACAGGTAAGAGTTTTTACCGGTGTCATTTGTTTATTTCTTTTTTTGATTTTGCTCATTTATTCTTTTCTATTTATGTATTTTTGGTATTTGATTTGACTGAATACACACATCAGGCAGCATATGCTGTTATCATCCGCGGACAGGGGGAAACAGAGTGGAGGTAGGCTAAATATATCAGTGTTTGTGCTTTTGGTTGATGAAATAAACTTTTGCGCGTTCGTTTCCGCGCGCGGTCACGTGTCTGAATCGATGCTTTGATTTCAGATAAACGGAAAGTTCAGAGGTTTGTCTGACTTTCCCCTTTTCAAACTGTTGAATCGATTCTTAAGTTTATAAAAAAAAAAATCCATGGGGGAGGGGGGGGGGGGTTGTGTGTGAGAGAGAGACACCGCTGGACTTAGACCTGGCTCACTAATAGGAAAATAGACACAAAAATATACTAGCTCCCCTCAGACTCGCTTCAATTTCATTACATTGGGTCAAACAAAATTAAATAATAATAATAATAATAATAATAATAATAATAATAATAATAATAATAATAATTTCTTTCTAGAATGTATTTTATTCGGCACCGTCTTTATCAGCGTTTCCCTGTTGAGCTCGAAGTGCGTGCGTGTGTGTATGTGCGCGGGCGCGCGTGTGTGCATGTGCATGTGCGTGCGCGTATATGTGCACACTGTGCGTGTATATATGTGTGTGTGAGATCCAACGCTGGGTAAGGTAATGTTATCTACAGTGTATTATCGACGTTTTGTGTGTGTGTGTGTGTGTGTGTGTGTGTGTGCAGAAACACACACTCGCAAAACTCACATGGCCATGAATGCTATGAAAAGTACACAATGAACGGAACAATTCCTTGTCGCTGGTCAGCTTATGCGCGCACCTTTTGTACCTTTCATATGTCTTTTACCAAGCAATATGCATGAAGTGTCCCTATAGGGCTTTACTCTGAAGGGTAGGGTGCTCTAAAAGCTAATATCAAAGGTACAAAAGATATCAGTACCCTTCCAGCAGCAAGGAAAGGTACAGTATAGGACCCTTTAAAAGGATCCAGGTGACCAGTTAAATCCAACATTACTGTGCAGCTTCTTCAGAAACCAGGTAGGGTACTGGGGTGCTTACTTTGTACCTTGAGTTAGAAGACCTAGAGGATGTGGTGAAGGCACAATTTGTAGGTATCCAAGATACAATGTAGATGTATTTTCCAAAGTACAGTAATTCTTAAGGTCCAATTATGTGTCTCATGACCCATGAAGAAACACTCCATCCTCTATCTAAAGGTACAGTTTAATACTTTTAGCATAAATATATAGCATATAGTGAAGAAAACAAATATATAAAAAATATATTAAAAAAAAGACTTCCCCCAGCTGTTGGTAGGTTACTGGTTTGACACAGATGTCAGGTATCACATATGTTCCTTGTTCCTCCTTACATGCACAGTAATTGTTCTGAACCCTGTACACTAAAGTCTGAGTGGCTAACCACATGCTCTGGTCTGTTTACTGGATAATGAACAGGAAATGGCTTATTTGGAGCTGTTGGGTCAAGGCCCATCTTTTAACAAAACGGTGTATCAGCCTCTAATTTTAGATTTCCTCTGTGATGATACAGTTAATGAGTGGTGTCCTTCTTATTTGGTCTGGGCTGTAGCTTTTGTTCAATCACTTTTTTTTGTGTGTGTTTTATGTGACGTCACAGTATATAATTGCAGCCATTTTGAGGACCGAATAGGGGATGAAGATTAACTTTCATTTATATTGATAATCAACTGCCCTAACACACTAGGCTACATGCAGCAGTTTCTCCCAGTCATGCTGCCTCATAGTTATGCTAGCTAGCTAGCTACTAGGAAGTTTATCTCAGCAAGTAGCAAGTAGTGCGCACATTAGCAAAAGTCGCAAAAGTTCACTTCATACTCACATTGTGCAAAATATGGAGAAAAATCATGTGACTGAAACGCTAGGCTAAGATTAGAAAGTATAGAACATGTATGTAAGAAATGCCTCTCTTGTGCCTAGTAGTTCAGCATCATATTTAGCCTTGATGAAAAGTAGAAGAACATCTTTTATGACAAAGTGACCATAATGCCAATGGGTTATAGTTGACTAAATGTACAGGGTGGACAGATTTGGCTAAGCAGGTCACATGTGCACATGTCCAAGAACATATGCAACGTACAACCTATAAACAGATCACATATAGAGAGGAAATGAGTAGAAGTGAAATACAAGTGTATGTAGATGAGGTGTAATACACCAGCAAGTGATAAATAGAAAAAAACTGACAAAAGAAGCATATTGTCCATAGCTGACTTGAACAGTGTCCCCAGATGGTGGGCATGGATTGGCAGGATTATAATCGAGGCTGGGGCTTTAGCCCTTCAAATGATGACATAAACTAGGGGGTTGGGTTTCTGGGGTAGCTGTCCTCACGCAAGGCGTGTGTGAAGCTAAACGTCCACAGACATTACGCTACCATTGTGGATTAACTTTCCCAGAACAATGGCCATTTCCCCCCACTTATCCACTCCTGAACACACACACACACACAGTCCCCCCCCCCCCGGTTCCAGAGCCACCACCTCCAACCTCATCCTGGGCTCATATCGGGAACGAAAGAGTCTGTTAAACTTTAGTGCTCCTACACATCTGCAATGCAACTCGGCAAAAAATTTTCTTTGAGATAACGTACAGTTGTAAATGTATTTGGAAAAGGAGGGGTGTGTGGTCTGGGCGTGTTGGGGACTGTTTGCTTGCAGGGGGGTTGGTTTAAATATAAATGCAAATAATCCAGTTGAGATATTTGAATGAAAAGGAGTCAAACGAGCACTTTTTTTACAAACATCATAAGACACAGATGGGATGTGGTTTGCCCCTAAAATGCCCACTGGCAAATAGATTGCACTGATACCTGATAGAAAAAAGTTGTTAAATGTTTTTTTTTTTAAATTTACAATGAAAACATTTCTATCAGAATCTCACATGCCAAACCCTCACTTCACGGTGTTTGTTTTTCACTGTCACTCACTCTCTCACCTGTGCTTGGAGCCCTACAGCCAAAGCCCAGCAGTGGGTTTGATAGCGACCCTCTGCAAAACTAACAAAGCTGCTGGAAGTCTTTCTGTCACTTTTGTTTGGCTCCTTTCTTTCCTTGCAGGCATGTAGGCCACATTAAAACCCACTACAGAAGCCAAAAAAAGCCCCATTTGAATTTGACTTCAGAGCTGAGAGACCCCCCCACCCCCGGCCTACTCTTTCCTTTATGACACGGGTAAAAAGAGAGAGAGAGAGAGAAAGAGAGAGAGAGAGAAAGGTATATCAAATGGTGGTAGGAGTTGGTGATGACGATAATGGTGGAAAACGCAAACTCCACTCTTTGCCAGATTGTTCCCAGTCGCCGAGTCCAGACCACATGGCAATTTCAAAAGGAAGCGCTCGTTTTTCGCTCAAAAATCTCAGAGCTTTGTTGTTGTTTCTCCTCTGCGGCTTGTTATTGAGTCAGGGCCCAGCTGGAGGCCAGATTCGGGTCGAGGCTGGAGGAAGAGACGGGCCTGCAGGGCCTCGATCTTATATGTCGTCCGCTGCCAGGAAGTAGGAGGCAGCAAACGAGCGAATGATGTGGTCAGATCTTTGTCACCAGCAGAGTTTGGGTGGGTTCTTGTGTATGTGTGTGTAGGGATGTGTGTTTCCATCTAGGTTTGTTCAAGGCTTAACCGTCTTCCATTCTCTTGTTGCAACCAGGCCAGTTTTTTCTTCTTCACCGCTCTTCCTCCCACAGATGGATAGATGGAAGAGGGGTCTAGGGGATTCCCAGGTTTTTTTTTTTTAAACAAAAAAGCATGCACAGCTTTGGGAGAGTCTTATAGTGGCAGGCTACCATAGATCCTTTCTGTCTGCTGTTTGGACTTTGCTCAGATTTTTTTTTTCCAAACAAATCTGAACTCTTTCATCTGAAGCCATGGTTAGGATTGTGTACAAAGCTTCACTTCAGTCACTTCACTTAGGGAGAGTGTTACATCCTTCCCTTTTATGATTATGGACCTCACTACCATCTCCTTTCTGATAAAACTGTATGGGTGTAGATGAGTTGAGAGGCAGAATGTAGCACCCCCTAGGGGATATCAGAGAGGTTCCAGAAGCTGTGGAACAGGAGGAGGAGGACGAGGAGGAGGAGGCGTGAGGAGAAACACAGCCATCAATCTGCAGTTCCGCTCTTAGTAAACAGCAACAGGTTATTGAGTCACTGGCGCAGGATGTCCTTCCTTCTCAGGAAGAGAGCCAGAGGAAGAGGGATCAACACCACCCTCCTCCTCTCCTCTCTTTAAACAAGACCATCTCTCATCAGCTTTGTTTCTGCTGCTTGATTTCACCTACTTCATTAGATATGACTCCTTTACTTTTATTGAGAATGAGTGAATGGATTATATAAAACATAGATTTTTATTCATGTGTGTGATGCATGTGACATGACCTTGGAGGGTGGAGAAAGACAGAGAGAGAGAGAGAGTGTGTGAGAGAGAGAGAGAGAGAGAGAGAGAGAAAGAGGGAGGGAGTGGAGGAGGGAGTGAGGGAGGGTGGAGGAAAAAGGTGGGAGGAGCCAACAAGGAGGGCTTCAACAAGTCAGAAAGAAACATGCTCAGGCAGTTAGTCAAGCTCGAGACACTCAGAGGAGAACACAGTTGCCATCTGGACTAGCGGCTGGACAAGAGAGGGTGATCTGCACCTGTCCCACGAACACAGGCTCTTTCTGCCGCGCACACACACACGCACACACATACACACACAGGCACACTCAGGGGAGAGATCAGACGGCTCTATGTGCGGCTGGAACCAGAGTCTGTCGGTGAGTGAGACTGCTTGACTGATTTTTCTCTTGAGCTTTGTTGAGGCACTGTTGGTGTTTATTGGCTTGTTTAAATTACATTGTTATGTTCTTTTGGTCAGTTTGGTCAGTAGAAAGAAATCTTTTAATTTAATGGTCACAAAATTAATGACATTGATATTTGTTTTCTGATTCTTCTATTTGTTTGTTTATTTATTTATTTTCGTACCAATTTGCATGTCAGTTAGCACACTTTATTTTTTTCTTCTTAGTCTTTTCAGGACTGCAAGTTGAGTTAATAAGTCTATTAACTTATACCGTGTAGTGAGGTTTTTGTGTGATTAGCCTGGAGAAAATATTGTTGAAAACAGTGTTTTATCTTTATGCTGTATAAATAGAAGTGTTACATTTTTACCATTTAAGATGTACTTTAAATTTAAACCCAAAAAAATTGTAAACATTGACTTTTATATTTTTAATGCTATATATATATATATATATATATATATAAATATATATATATATATATATATATATATATATATATATATAATTTTTTTTTTCTGTAAAGTTCATAGAATGCAAATGTCAAATTTAAAACAATCTTAATGAGGAAAAAAAAACTCTTTAGTTTTAGGTAAATTCTTAGGTTAAGTTTGGTTCAGTTTAAATTGGGTTTACTTGTCAGAAAAAAAAGAAAAGAAAAATAGAAAAAAATATGGTTGCCCAGTTTGTTCATGTTCAGTTTCTCGGTTTCAATATTAGTTTTGATCTTGCAGCTGTCCTACACAGAGAATTAAATGACAGCTTGCAGGATTTTTGTCTCTTTATCTTTTGACTCATGGAAATAGGACTGTATAAATAGATAATTTGAACGCCTGACAAATGTGAGGATTATTTTTTACAGGTAATTTATTAAATCACTTTATTTAAAAATGTTAATAATAATAATATTAATATTATTATTATTATTATTATTATTATTACTACAACATACATATTGTGTGTAATAGACGAAATGAAAATTGTAGATTTTGAAATAAGACGTCTTCATAACAGGCACTGGTGAGCGTGACAGGGTCTCTTGGCTCAGCCTGTGTGTGGGACTATCTTGGGTGGGAAACGTTTGAAGCTTGTTTGCGCTGCTGTGGCCCCCTTATGGAAAAAAGTTGTGATTCTTCCCCTTTTTTCTTCCACACACAAACACAGTTATTCCCTGGGATGTTTTATAGACTCCGACGCTTTACAACTCCGATTCCAATTTTAGCTCCATTCAGACGCAGACGACACTTCCTTCCTCTGTCGTCCCTGTCTGTGAGTTTTTTTTCCACGAAGTGGCTGTGATGGGAAAGGATGGAGAGAGTGAAAGGAAGACCTAGGCTAGGTGTACATAGAGACAATAATAGCTTTGTGTAAAGAGGTGTGTGGGATTGTTGTTGGATTTGTTTTTTTTGTTTTTTTTTTTTTTTTTGAGTCAGCATGATTTTGCTTTGTGTGTATTTTTTAAAACTTTTTCTGTTTAACTCAGCTGTGAATTTCCATTTTGTTAGCCTTCCATTACAAATGAATATTAGATGAACTAATTACTCTGGCAAATTATGACTTGTTGGAAAATTTGTAAGTGTTAGTATTTTGTTATTTCACTCAATTTCAGAATATGAATTTCCACTCATGCTTTCTCTCTTTCCTCTCCCTCTTTTTCTGCCCGTGTTGGGTTCTATCTTTCTCTCAGGCCGCCTCTCAGCATAGCTCCGTCATGTTGACCACTGAGGGCGCCCCGAACACTGCTGACCAGGTGGAACCGAAGATGACTGTCGAGGACGCAGACATGTCCAAGTGGACAGAAGCCGAGTTTGAAGAGAAGTGCACCTACATAGTGAAAGACCACACGTGGGATGGTGTGGACAAGCCAGATTTGCCCCGTGCCCAGACTTCGCTGCCGAGAAACCTGGCATTCAGATATGCCTCTGACTCCAAAGAGGTATGGCTGTAATGACTCACTGCTGCATCATGCACTCACAGACTGAGGAACTCATTGCCTGCAGCATGGCGTTTGGGTTTGTGGTGTCATATTCATGCGTAGAACTGTATACACCATCTGCTTGTAAAAAAAATGTCCGTGAGTGAGTTTACCTATTATTAGTGCGACAGCTCATATTGATGCAAGAAGTGTAAATTTATCAGCCATGAGAATAAATGAGAGAAAACGGCTGGGGGGGGGGGTCGGGGGGGAGTCCACGTTTGCGATTTGTCTATGATGTCTCTCAAACACATTAATCACAGAATTGTAATTAATCTTCTTTATCTACACTAATTGTGCTCTGAAAAATAGGAGCTCATCCTCTGTACGCTTGAGTGCCTCTTTGTGTCATTTCACATGTCTCTGTAAGCAGCACGACTCCCATCTCACATCACATCAATCGCCTGTTATCTTGGACAGACAGTGATGACTGTAGTAGTGACGATGCGCAAACTTCCCCTTGATTTGAAGCGAGGAAACCTTTGAACACCTTTAAGCACTGTCCTCAGATCAGCTGCATAGATTTTCCTCTTTTTTTTGGTCTTCTCTTTCCCCCACTTCTCAAGACACAAAACCAGCGATCCCACTTTAGAGATTCATTTATGATCTGATGAAAATGGGTGGGACAACAAGGGAAAAGAGAGAGAGAGAGGATGAAAGAGAAGGTGGAAGCGTGGCAAAAAAAAAAATGGTGAGAGGGAGCTGGCGCGAAGCTCGGGAGCCAAGCTAAATCTCTGTTAATGAGTTATCAAAAAGACGGCCTAATCTCCCCACTGAACTGCTACTCTGCTGTAGGCTTTCGAGAAATGTGAGGGGATTTCCTACTGCTTTATCCGCATGGCTGTTTGTGTTTCGGGGTGTATATGGAAGAAAGGTGGTGGGGGGAGGTGGAGGGGCAGTTGAAGAGCGGATCTTGGTCGAGGAGATTAGATTGAAGTCTGGCTGTTGTAATCCAAAGGGCCAGACAGCAGTGCTTCACTCCATCCGCCTTTGGGCTTTTTTGATGCCGTTTACCTCAAAGGAAGAAGCGCAAGCTGTAATCGTAGGTGTGGATTTATGCTTTGAGGGTTGTAGTACTGTTTGATGTGGTGAGGAAGGAGGCCTGGTAATGAGTACAGGAGGGAGGGTCTGGGCACTTAATGAGAGGTGAGAGAGGACAAATGAGACATCTTTTTCTCAAGCCTAAATGGATGTCAAGACAGAAACCGGTTGACCCCTGACTTCCTAGAGCTGTGAAAAAAATGTCCAAAAAATACAACACTTTCTGACTGCATCTTTAGTCTTATGAGATGTTATATAATTTGATTTGGATCTCCATGAATTTCTTTTTATTGATGTCATCCATCCTCATAAATGCTCTTGACCGCTAAATAGCACGATGGAATTTAATGTTGGGTCATAAAATTGTTGGTTTTATCTCCTGACACATTTCTTTTTTTTTTTCTCCACAAGGTGATTGGTGTTGTAAGCCGCGAGTACATACCAAAAGGAACTCGCTTTGGCCCTCTAGTGGGAGAAAGTTACACAGCAGAGAATGTCCACAAAGACGCCAACAGGAAGTACTTCTGGAGGGTGAGTTGTTTTTTTTTTCAGAAGCTTCACTTTCAGTAAAGGGGGAGCAAAAGAAATACGAGAGAAAAAAACACAAGCGAACAGGTCACTTCCTGTTCCACTGACTTACTTCCTGCGTGACATGACGGGTGCACGGCTTAAGCAACAGCAGAGCGTGCTTACAAAAAAAAATGCTGAGTTAGAGTGTAGTGTTTTGAGAACCACTGCTTGCGTCTTGCGTCGGCGGCTCTGGCTGAGTGAGAGAGTGAAGATTTATTTCGTCTTGTGTGATCTTGTTTTGACTGTGCTGTTTCTGAACGTCGAGAAAGGGCGAATGACTTGGCGGCACTCAATCTTGAGGTTGATGTCTTTTGACACGGGAAGATGTCAATCACTCTGTTGTACCACAAAGTTTGGCTGTTTTAAACCACTGGCTTATAAAGCTGTCACATCAGGTTGTCACCAAGCCACTGCCAGTAAGGCATGAGGTGTGCTCATACTCTCTTCCCTGCCTGTGGCTTTCAGCTGTTGCATACAGATGTCGTCATGGCGAAAGTGTCAAGTCATCCTAGTGCGATCCAAACCATGACCGTAAAATTTTTTTTTTTGCTCAGAATTGTTTTTTTGGTCTTAAGACCACAGAGATCCCCTTGTGGAAAGATGCTGCTCTTTAGCTGCTAACAAACACTGACATCTTTCCTACATTACTGGAGATCGGAGTAGTACTGACAAGAGGGCGGTGTGTGTGGAGGGGGTGGGATGGTACAGTAAAATGTGTAGCAGAAGCATAACATTGGTGTCACCGAGGGAAGCCTTGCCGGTGATGTCAAGGGTTCCTGGAAATGGTGAAGTTAGTGTGAACAAGACTCTAACCTTAGAACTACCCCAAAACAATCCGTTCCACTTCATAAGCCTGAGAGTGCAAGCGAGGGTGTGTGTGCATCTGCGAGTGTGTATGAGTGAGAGAGAGAAGACATGCAGATTCAACATGAGAGTGTGAGTATTGGTGGGGGTGTGCTTACTGAGTCAGCCATGTGGCTTTTATAAGAGATTGTAGCATGAGTGTCTCCCACTTGTCTGTCTGTTCGTCTCAAGGGCAAGCGTTTAGACAACAGTGGGAAACTGAGTAAAGATGATGTGAGATAAAATAATCGCTACCAATGTTAAATCACTGAAACCTCGCTTTTCGTCTGATTTTTCTCAGATTTATGCAGAAGGAGAGTTCCATCACTTTGTAGACGGCCTGGATGAGGAGAAGAGCAACTGGATGCGCTATGTGAATCCAGCCCACTCACAGCAGGAGCAGAACCTTGCTGCTTGCCAGAACGGCATGAGCATCTACTTCTACACGGTGAAGGCCATCCCTGCTGACCAGGAGCTGCTGGTGTGGTACTGCACTGACTTCGCACACCGTCTCCACTACCCTCCCTCAAGAGATCTCATGATGCAAAAGCTCAGTAAGTAGAACAAAAAAGGCCTTAATACAGTATAATGATGGTTAAGTTGTTTGTGTTGGTCCTGGGGATATTTTCCTGTCCCTTCTTACTTCAGAATGAACCAAGAGGAAGCGTGCTGACTTGGTCCGAGTCTGTCATTATCATACCAACAGTACATGCTCTTCTCCCTTTCATCTCCTCTAAAAACAGAATTCCTTGAGACAATGTTTTTTTGGTAATGTTTCTGTTTAGGCATAGTAATGTTGACCGTAATTACACAGAGGAAGATGCGATTGCCCGTCATCTTTCCTTAGACACTCTTTCAACATGAAAGCTCACTCTTCACGCTCAATCTGTTATTGCTCAACCAGCAATAAAAGTTTCAAAGTGAAACCTTTTGTTTCGTAGGAGAGAGAGAGAGAGAGAGAGACAGAGAGCGAGAGAGAGTGAGAGAGCGAGAGAGAGAGAGAGAGAAAGAGAGACGTAGAGGAGGAAGGAGACAATACTCAGGTGTGGCGGGAACAGAGCAGTCTCAGTGACTCCGCTCCCCTGGGTCATGCGCATACCCTCAGGGTATGGGTGCCTGGGCCCCTCCTGAGTTCCATGAACACACACACACACACACACAAAGTAGACTATAATTAGACTTTCTGACCCACTGCTGACACCTAAGCTCTCCTACCTGCTACCTGAGAAAGTAAGAGCAATCTCCTTATCTATTGCTGTCTCTCAACCTAGAGTCATAGCATGAACAGGCTTATAGCCACTGCACATATGACTCAGTATAATGGAATGGGCTGAGATGACTGGCAGGGCCTCCCACATGGGATTGATTTAGAAAAGCTTGAGCTGTCTCACTCCACGGTTCACTAAACTTCTTCAGTTTTCTGAAGTAAATTGATGCTTCAGCCAAGCAGACTTTTAAGAACCTTCATCCAGTCACTATTTTGTAACCTCTCCTTCACACACATGTGTACACAAGGGAAGTGCAGACAGATCTTTGGCGCAACTCCATAATTTATTTGGCACTTTAAGAGAGAGGCAAAGAGATAGTAATGCAGAGACAAAAAAATGCCCCATTGACTACTTGAACTTCCTGGCGGCGGGGCTGTGCTGACAGATTGATATCTGTTGGGATTGCTTCCCTGTTTGTTTTGCACAAGTTCTCTGGGGAGGACTGGGGAATGGCGCTATCTGTGGAAGAGAATTGGAAGGGGGAGGTTACTGATAACCTCTAACTGCGTTTACACATTGCTCATGGAGCAGAAGGATAGGGGCTCTAAGAACGGGGAGATTTTTAGGAGGATTCTCATCTTGCAAACCACACACAAACATCCCAGAGCAGAAAAAGACTCTGCTGAACTTTTAGTAAAGGTCACAGAAAAGGTAGCAGGAAGTGATTATGATTATTTATTTCCTCTTTTAAAGGTGGTTCTATTATGAGGTGTGTCACAGAAAATGAGATTACAAGAAAGCACGTAAATCATAAAATTTGATACCTTGTCAAGAGATTCTTTAATCAAAAGTGACTAATAGCAAAATGCAAATCCAACTATTAGGGCATTGATACCCTGTCTTCTCTTGAAAGTTTTCATTTAAAAATTTTAAACACCCCTATCCTGTATAAGAAGGTCTCCCACAATCATCAAAATTTTATGGTTTAGCTAAAAAGGGGCATCCAAGTTCACTTTGTTTTGAGCTGTCTTTGAGGTGTGTGAGGTGAGTGGAGTCAAGGCTTTGTGGCTTCCTATTAGAAGGAAACTTTCAATCATTTGCTGCCACATCCATTAGATAGTATCAGTGCTCTGAGCAGAATCCAGCCTACTCCACCACCCTGACTGGGATCTGCTGTCATGCCTCACATCCTGTCTGCAGCCCCTACCTCAGGATAATCAGTCAAACTGTCTTCCCTAATTGAACGACTAGGCTACTTTGTGATCTGAACCTTCTTTGCCTTAGAAAGATCTATGTGCTGTGTAACAATGGATCTCCTGTAGCAAGAAACCAGTAGTGTGGGGAGGAGCCCATTATCTTACCTAGCTCAGTAAATAAAGACATTAAGGTTATTTTATAGTAGTGGATGATGATGTATTTAGGATGTATGTGTGAGAGAGAGATCAGATGAACTCACACATAATAATGGTGCCTGAAGAATGTTGTCAGTGCTTTACTCTGTAGTCTAATGTACTTCTTTTATGTGTGTCTACAGAGCAGAGTCTGAT
Source organism: Pangasianodon hypophthalmus (assembly GCF_027358585.1). Lineage (NCBI taxonomy): Eukaryota > Metazoa > Chordata > Actinopteri > Siluriformes > Pangasiidae > Pangasianodon > Pangasianodon hypophthalmus. The sequence goes on along the minus strand of NC_069730.1, from coordinate 3,578,307 downwards.
AGAGGCAACGCAGCAGGTGTCAGAAGAAAAGCCTGTTGTGAAGAGAGAACATACTGTCTCAGAAATCCTCAAAGACACATGGCGGGAGCCCGCAAGACCACTGCCCACACGTCCCCACTGCCCTGTCAGCCCTGACAGACCCATCTACCCCCGTGTCATCTACCCAATCCGCCCGCAACCTCACCTCAGAGAGGATATCATGAAAGCTAGTCCAGGTATCTGTTTTGCCACTCGCTCGCCTGCACTGTCCTCAGCCACCCCTAGCCCATCAGCACGCAGCAGCCCTGAAACCAGTCCAGGAAGCAGTCCTGCCCCAGCAGATCCTAGGGATGCCCTGCCACTCTACAGTGGCAGCTTGGGTCACTTTCCTGGCTACTCCCCACCCAACCCCCTTTCCTCATTCTACCCCAACCCACATTACCTCTTTACCCCTTACTCCATGAGTGGAACCCCACCAATGGGGAGTGTGTTCTCCCGCATGTACCCCCTTTACAACAGCTTACTCACCCCTCATATGCCCCTCCCACCCACCATGCTTCCACCTGAGGGAGGACGGCATTTCCTGCTGCCACCCCACAGGGACTTCCTGCTTCCACCACCCAAGAGTGCCTTCTCTAGAGCGATGACCCCAAAAGACAAACCCCTGAATGGACACCCTCATGCCCCCATTAGTGGTTCTCCCACAGCTGGTTCTGCAGTCTCTGTCGATCAGCAGCCTGCTAACCCAACCTCAGCACAGCCGGGCATCCGACGTTCAGAGGATGAGGCAATCAATCTCAGCAAGATGAAGCGAGGCCCTGCAGGATACAAGACGCTGCCATACCCACTGAAGAAACAGAATGGGAAGATAAAGTATGAGTGCAATGTTTGCAGCAAAACTTTCGGACAGCTCTCAAACCTTAAGGTAAAAACTCAACTCTTTTTTTTTTCTTCAATCCTCCAGTACTACACACATACACCTCCTGTTATGAATGAGACACTGTCTCTAACCTTGCTCCCCCTCTGTGTTATTCTCAGGTGCACCTGCGTGTCCATAGTGGCGAGCGCCCTTTTAAGTGTCAGACATGCAACAAGGGCTTCACTCAGTTGGCCCACCTGCAGAAGCACTACCTGGTCCATACAGGAGAGAAGCCCCATGAATGCCAGGTGAGAGTAATCTCCTCTTAACTAAACACCTGTCAGCTAGCTGTGATTTGAAGGTTGAAGGTTCTTTGCCAGTCCTAAAGCTCCTTGTTCTGTTTCAACAGGTATGCCACAAGCGTTTCAGCAGCACAAGCAATCTGAAGACCCATCTAAGGCTTCACTCAGGTGAGAAGCCTTATCAGTGCAAGCTCTGCCCAGCTAAGTTCACACAGTTTGTCCATCTCAAACTGCACAAACGGCTGCACACACGAGAGCGCCCCCACAAGTGTCCACACTGCCACCGCAATTACATCCACCTCTGCAGCCTGCGCCTCCACCTTAAGGGCTACTGCCTGGCTGCTATGCCTCCCCCCCACTGCAGCCTTGATGAACTGAACCGCATTAATGAGGAGATTGAGCGCTTCGACATCAGCGACAATGCTGACCGGTTGGAGGAGATTGAAGGTGTTGATGTGGAGAGGCTGGTGGAAAAGCAGATCTTCAGTCTCATCTGCCGCGAAATGGACCTCAAGGCATCATACCACAAAGGCAGCACTGGAGGGGATTTACTTCCTCCATCACATCCGTCTAGCACCTACAGCCTGTATGAGCCAAGCAGTGAAACATCAGTTATCAAGCTCCTACCTGTCAAGGTCAAACAAGAGACTGTGGAGGCAATGGAATCTTAGCCCCAGCCCTAGCACACACACACTCACTAAGACATGCTGCCCCTCAGCCTCATCGGTTTGCCCGGTCTGGCTGTGGACAGCCACAGGTGTACACAATCCTTCTCATAAGGAAACAGGCTCAGGCCTTTGCTTTCAGGGACTTACCATACTCAGGGCTAAGAGACACTGCTCCAGGCCACTAGCGGTCCAGTGTGTCCTACACTTACTTTAGAGACAATCATCTATTTCTTTATTTCATAATAATGTTATTGTTGATGTCATTGATATTTGTTATTATTTTTGGTATTGTTATTCCTTAATAATATTTGGTTCAGTATGTTATGCAACCTCCTTAATTTATTGTCAATGTTTACAATGACTGGGTAATTCATTGTAATTCACTGTTCTGTATATTTTCTATTGTCACTCTTTTGTACATAGTTTGCAGCCTGTGCTAGTTGTTTGTTTGCCCTCTGATTGTGATGAACTAATGAGTAACAGATTTGAGGAGCTCGCCTTGATTCAGGGTTTTTTATTTGTATTTTTAATGCAGACAGGTATTTTTAAAAAAGTAGCTCTTTTGTGGAAGGCTGTTGTAACACAACCATAGTGGAATTTTGACAATGCCACCATCACCATGTCTTAAATGCTGGGAGGGGGGATTTCCTTTCAAATAACCTACAAGTCTTTCCCTAATTTCTAACGAGCACTCCTCTGTGTAACACAAAAAGGGCATTTTGTATATTTTCAACATGTTACCTCAAACTGTGAGTGTGTGTGTTTGTAGGCTGTGAGTGTATTCAGAAGGAAGTCAAAGGCATATATGATATTTATTGCTTTTCTACTTGAAGAAAAAAACCAAATGTCTCTGGAGTAGAGGTCTCTATGTGGTCCAAAAAAACAGGAGCCTGGTAGCATGTAGCACACTGGCTATGAAGCTGAGAGTACTTCTCTATTCACTCACTAATATTTTGGAGCAAGGGGTTGGGAGGGTGGGGAGGGGCTGGAATACTGAGCTAGTTACCAAAGTTCACTTAAAGAACAGTGAATGTCTATAGTGGTATTAGTCACTCTTTAGATGTTGTCTGTTCTACCGATTTTTGTTGTTTGCCCTTTCTACACTCATGGATGGCACAAATCAAAGTGCCTTGGTCTTTATATGCACTGGTTTATCTTCATTGGTCATTTTCTGTACTTTTCTAAATCCAGGTTTTGTGAGAGTCATCATTTTGATGGCTTAATCACTTTCTTTCCCTAAGGCACCAAAGTGTGCTGTAAAGTAGTAGCATCTCTTAATTTCTGTGTTCTGAAGTATGACCAAAGTCTTCCCCATATCTTCAGCTTTAAAAGAAATGTAAAAAAAAAAAAAAGAAAACAAAAAGAAACTCCTCTGTCTCTATGTTTACATACAGGTTTACATAGTTATTTAAGTGCAACTTGTTTAAAATGTAAATTATATAAATGTTCACTGACATAACGGAATGGTCTGTCTTTTCTTGTCATTTTTTAAAAATATTTTGTTTCAGTAAGAAAAATGTCCTTAAAGTATTTAAAGCCATAGGACTAATTGCAATTTCAGCTATATTTTCTGCCAATCTAAAATGTGCCAGACCAATTCTTAGTTTGGTTTGATATCACTGAAATGACTGAACGAATCATGGAATTCATCTTCTTACTCATCATTTTCAATTTGCCTTTGCACTGACACATGGTTCTCTTTCCAATTTCTTATTATTACTACTGGGGAAATGGAACATTCAGATATTAACACAGAAGGTTCCACTGCCCCAGTAAGGCCAAAAATAAGGAGAAGAGGCATACAGCTGCAGCCTGGCAGAGAGTGGGACATCTAAAGTTAGACTTAGTGAACTAAGATCATGCCTAATCGCTGAGGAATTTGATCCCACACCAGGTTTATCCTGTACATGTCAATATCAGACCAGAAAATGCAATTAAATTGATTAATTTTCTATAACAGCAGATCTGATGGTAATTATATGAGAGATGTTTTTGTTTCTATAGTAACAGCTTATACAGGCCGAGTTTTCTGTCATTTTTGGAAGGAGACTCCAGCGTCAGCGCGGTGTAACAGTCAAAGGTCAAACTGTAACCAAGTTTTCAGACACTGGAAATGCAGTTTTTTGTAGATAACATGAGAAGCTGCATTTTTTTGTCTCATTAACTTCAAGAGAGAAAAAGGAGAGGCTTGTGAGGAAATGACTGTTTATAGCTGCTATGATGTAAGTGATAACAGGAACTTGTTTCAGAGATGTTCCACAACATTAAATGTTACTATAAATGGCTTAAAAGTATGACACGTTCTTTAATAACTAAACGATAAGAGTTACTTCACTTTGCAACTTGCTGCATCACATCAATTATTTTCCTCTTACAGCACACCTCCAAGTGTTTTATTCCTGACATATTAGTACTTACAATACAGATAAGAACTATTTTCACAATGATGCTTAGATTCTGAGTTTGAATGCATATATAAAAAAATTAGATTCATCCAGCACCGGTGATTACTACTCACCAATTTGGTTCACATTTCCAACATCACGAGGTGATCCGTGTTCTCACACCCACCCCTAGCCCATGTTGACACAAACATTTTTTCTTCGCAAAGAATGCTCGTCTTTCAGGGCGCCTGAGAAATTTCCGGAAAACAGCCACTGCAAATGGCACTTACGGTAAACAGACGTTGCACCAAAGAATTTTTAAACACTGAATGACACAGTACAATCAACAGTGACTCAAGAAGACCCAGGGGGCCTTTCTGTAATGAGCCGCCCATGCATCCCATCAGGCCTGAAGTGTGGCCATACGCATTAAAGAAGAAACAGATGGGAACCAGGCCCAGACAAGGGGGAAATTTCAGGACATCCGTCCCCAACAAAGGCCTTGGATTTATATGGACCAGTATAAACGTATGATAAAGGCTGTTTTTCAAAACAAACCAATTCCTGAAATAGGGAAGCAAACAGGTTACTGCCACGGTGCTTCTTCTTAAAAGAACAGTTCCATCAAAATTTTAATATAAACTCATTTACCTCAAGAGTAGTCAATGTTTAATAATGTTTATTAAATGCATTTTTATTAACAATGTTTAATAAAAAAAAAAAGCCCCAAAACTATCAACGGCTAATGTTTCTAATAATTAAATCAAGAGCAACCAGTTTAGCACTGTTAAACTGTGTCTAACACATGACCGTAATAAATTTTTGCACAAAAAAAATCACAGAATGAGTCTATTCAAAATATAACACAAACAAACCAAACTGGAACATATCGGTATCCGAGTCACTTCTAACTTTGACGAATCATGATTCCTTGATTCTCGTTCACAATTCTTTGCCCAATTTTGTAAGGAACAATACATATCTTTATTAATAAGGTGTTCATTCTATCTTCCTAGCAAATGTTCATGAATGACATAGAGTAATAGCTTTAATCCCGAGCAAAAATAATAGCAATTTACTATAAAATTTATGCTGCAAGAGCACAATGTATCCTCTCATGGGTTAAAAAGTAGCAATTTTAACAGCTGGTTAAATAATTAGTGGTGACAAAGTTTCTGCTCTTCTGCAGAGGCCATATCATAAGCAACTTGTAGGTGACAATCGATGTTGACAAATGTGGTCTAGGTATAATGCGTCACTGGTGAGTTTTGAGTGAGATAGCATGTACAGTCATGACTCATTCGGCCCATTTGTTCATTTCATGCATTTAGTCATTTGTTTAGGAATTTGGAATTTAATATTCAGTAGAGAACCCTAAAAATTTGTTTAGCATACACTTCTTCATTTTCACTACAAGTGGGCGGTTGGGTCATTTTAAAATTCACTCAGGTTTACAATGTTGTTTTTCCCTTTTTTCTTCTGTAGACTCTAGAATAAGAAGGATTAGTGGCACTTTGTTTTATGCAATAGTTGGCCGAGTCCAAATGTTGCAGAACGGATGCTGTCCCTGAATCAAAAAATTGTGCTTTCCGTTTCAAGGAAGCTTCCATTACTTGTTAGCTACGTTAGCCTCGTACTACCAGTGCAAACTAAAGAAAATATGTATATCCCACACATCTTGGCTGTGTTACTGATTACATCTGGGGCAGTGACTGGAGCAATGATTACATTTAATTTTGGTCTCTTAAAAAGAAACGGTTGCTGTTCAATGGTGCTAAATAAAACCAAGCCCATGTATGCGCCAACCTTGCAGAAAACAATGGCTAAAGCATAAAAGGGAACATGATTTCCAATTCAAATTCCATATAGATTTACATGTCAGGTTATGAATTATGAGTGATAATAGGGTTTCTTCATTTCCTGCCAAGTCCCAGTACCAGCAGCAGCAGCAGCAGTAGCATGAGTCAGTGAAACCACCAGACTCGACAAGAAACACGTGCCCTTTCAAATACGAGCATTTCTTTCTAAATAAGGCGAGTGTTATTTACTGTAATGAAGATGTCCTGAAGCATGTTTTGAGTCGAAATTCTCTAATGGTTGGTAACACAGGGCCGGATTTGGTGCATGTTACAGGAGAATGTTGCTGACAAATGTAATTATTCCGATGGCTCATGACTGTTCAAAACATGTAGCGGTTTCACATTTAGCTCAAAAATTACTTTCAATTACCCTTTAAAAGATTCCAGTTGTTTTGTTTTTTTTCTGGCTGGGGAATTCAGATTCTTCCATTTTCATCTATGCCAAGACTTGTGTTATTTCGTTGTACAACAAATTGCAGTCTTCCTTTTTTCACAGCCAGCCAGGAGCCACAAACCACACATCCAGCCTGCTAAACAGGCAAACAAGTACACACACATACACACACAATGAATGCAATAAGTGTTTATTTTGACCAGAGGCCATAGAATTTTTTTTGTCTTCCAGCTGCACGAGGAATAGATACACTTTTTGACATGTAGAACCCAAGCAATGAGAGCGATGACTACTCCTGGGCAGGAGAGGGGGGCCTAAACAAAGAGCACAGCAAACTGCAAAGACGGGAATGAAGAGGCCTCTTGGTCTGTCCTCTTCTCTAAGTGATCACAGTGTCTCAGAGCCCCTCAGCACCTGCCAATTAGGGGCCCGGGTTAATGACAGGTTAGCTCTGGCCAAGTGGTGGTGGTGGGGGGGCCCTGAAAATGAGAGGGCGCCTCAGAAAGGAGCAGGGAGAGTTTTGTTGTTTGTACCTTAAGCTGTCCAACCCCCATCACGCTACTCCTATCCAGGTGTACATGAAGAGGGGGGAGCGAGGGAGGACAGAGGGGAAAGTTCTTCTCCTAACACCTCATATAAGTTCACAGGCCATGACTAGGTTATGGACTTCTAGCCATCTCTGTTTTGCTTTTACACTCCGAAATTGGTGGATGACAACGAACAGGGTGAAGCAAATGTGCGCGCAAACACACGCACACACACACAGAGTGTCCTGAGGCCTACCCACTTAATCATTATGTGAACTTCAAAGAGCGCTTCCGGGATAAAAGCACCATAAGTCTCCTCGCTCACGCAGGAAGGAGCGAGGCGGGTCGAGAAAAGGCATGGTGCAGAACTTATGGACACCTACGAGAGCTAAGAGAAATGACAGAGAGAGGAAGAGAAGGAGGAGACGGCGCCCTCTGATCTCCTTTAGTGACGGCTTTACAGGAATGAGAGAGCAAGGCCAGGACAGCGTTACTTAATGAACTCATGATGAGGACCTTTGATGTCCACTACAGCAAAAAAAAAAAAAAAAAAAAAAGGAAAGAAAGAAAGAAAAAGAAAAACACTCAAACACATACTCATCTTCTGTAGCTGGAAGAGAGAGCACGATGAAGAAAATATGGAGCAAGTTAGAAAGAGTTGACTCTCATTCCAACTGAATGACACTGCAGGTAGATACACTGGTTTTCAGCATTCAATTATCAGTATTCTAGTATTCATTAAAAAATTTCCAGCCAATCAGCCATCTTTAATCTTGTGCTTGAGCTATGAGGAGAATATAACCAAGAACTAATGGAACTAAACAAAGTCCTTTGTTCCAATAACATGAAAATTTATCACGTCTTTTTTTGAGTAATCCATATGAGCATTTCTCCATAAATAATGGAGCAAAGTGCCCTATATCTGCAAGAGTAAGTGTTAGGCGTTTTCTACACACCTTCACCAACAAGTAAAGGCAGAGAGAGTAATAGTCTCCAGACATTGCGCAGCCCCATTCATAACTGAAACGGTGGCCTGTCTCTACTCATACCATGGTCTAACTCACCCAAAATCTTACGCAAGTATTTGATGATCTGAGAGCTAACAATATAAAGCACACTATTTAAATAAACAATTTTGTAAAATTGGCTATACAGTATTTACAAATTTAGGTTAAGCTAATTAAAATACACTGAACCTCCAGCTTTCAGATTATTACAGACTGCATGATTACAGTGGTGTTTTATGTTTATTACGTCTCACCGTATAAGTTCTCAATAAAATCAAATCCTACAACAGACGGTACGATAAAGTGTTAAAGATCATCTAACGATAGACCTCCAATTAAAGCAAATGAGTTTCAGGTCATAACAATATTTTTCTCTCCATTAACATGCTTATGCTTTCGTCATTGCCACTAATGTATCTCCCTGAGTTTCACATAATCCTACGCCATCCTTCAATTGGTGGATTTTAGACAAGTGTTGTAGCCATTTTTTAGCCCTGTAGATTTTAATCAAAATTTTCTGACATGGCCAGAACTTTGTCATTGGCTGTCTTTGGTCATAATGCCACTAAATTGTTATGCATCCTAAAACTGCCGATCTCAACTCAGGACCAAATACATTTTTTTTTCTATGACAAAATCAGGCCAAAAACACTGTAAACACGCTTAAAGGATTCACACTGTATCTTAAACCACAGCAATAAGTTTGAGAAACATCACTGAAGACCAGATGTGGTTTGAGGCAGATATTTTTTTAAACAACAGATTTTGCGTGATATAGACTTGTTACTTTGTAGTTGTTAGCACATTTACTTCATAGCAGTGCGAAACTAAAGAAGCAAACGTCAGGCACTAACATGACATGGCTAAGATGGAATATCTCTTTAAGGCGAGTTAGCATATTGTAATTTTGTTAACTTTATTAAAAAAGATTCCAGAAATATTTGATCTCTTCTGATCTACACAATATTGATTCCAAAAACAATATTTTTATGGATATTTGGCACTGTATCTGTGTCTTCACCCCACGCACCAGCATTAAATTGAAGACAGTTACTTAGTTACAAAATATTGTTTTAATTATATATTAAGCACTTTTTAAGTAGCAAAAGACAGAAAAGCAAGCCACTGCATGAAAAAAGAAAGAAAGATTCGTTTGATCACATTTGTTCTGAAAGAATGTGGAGATTTCAGTATCGACATTTCAGCAGATTAATTACAATCACTGCACACATCTGGAGTCCAATAAAAAAAAAAAAAAAAAAATCCCCCAACACAAACATTTCAAAGATCCGAAGCCCCAGGTCTTCCAGTCAGTTTGCTGAGAAGTGACCTGGTGTGGTTTGAGTATTTGCTCTCCCCATCTGTCTGCGAGTGTACACTCACTTATTCCTATAAGCAAATAATCACTCTCAGCTGCTAATCGTCTGCTCCCTGCTCCAACCTCCTCCGTCACGTCCCCTCCGAACGAAATAAACACAAACAAATGTTGCCAGCCTAAACAGTTCTGTCTAGCGGTTGTATAATCAGAGCTGTTTAGATATTGTACTGTATCAGCTAAAATGTGTTAAATGTAATAAATCTCTATATGTACTGCGCTTCCAATCAGGAGATTATGGGGCAGTTCCCTTATGACAGACATCCAGTGTTAACCACAACAGACGAAGAACAGGCTGTCGTTTTTATTTATAAAAACAAAACAAAACAAAAAAAACCCAAACCAAAACAAACAAAAAAAAACCAAGACACAAGAACGTATGTCTTTATATTTGTAAGATGTTATAATAGTTTGGATTAGTTATTTTTTTATGCAAATCACCTGTCTGAATGACATTTCTGCTCCCAGACTGAGCCTACACACAGGAATTGAGCAATGACAGTTTGTGACCACAACTTGGACATAATTCCATTTGCAATTTTCAAATCTCTTTCAACCCCCTGCATGCACCTATAAAACATTGGTAATAACTTCCCACCCCAGAGATGCTGGGTTTAGTGGTTCATGATAATTAACCAAGTTCTAAGGGAAGATCTAAATGAATAAATAGTGTGTTAGTTAGCTGCTGTAAATACTGCAAAATGTGCACCGATGTGCATCCTCATTTTGCAGAATCACAGGCGTCCCTGGGGAAACGAGGGCAGAGCTTAATGCATATTTGAACAGCCAATCACAAACTTGATCGTATGGCATCACTATAATACATGGGTGGATATATGAGTAACCTGAGTACCTGGGACAAACAGGTTTTTATTAATAGTTGACAGGCATGTAGATTCACCGACTTGAAAAAGAAAATAAACCCTACTCCCTGTTGACTTTGCAAAACAAAACTTTTCATTTTGTAAGCATATTTAAATGTTGACTTTATTGACTTCATGCACCTCAATGCCGTAACTATAGTGCATGTTTCACGTTTCTTCGGATTAATTGCTTTACGCAGATGACGGACGATCTTTTCTGAGTCAGCAGCATGCAGGTATGTGGAAACACTGTTGAAATTTCAGAACAAAGTTGTCATATAATTTTCTTGCTAACAACGCAGTCATCTCACGAGTAAAGACATCAAACTAAAAATAAACACGCTAGCCTGACACAATTAATATTTTTACCTGCGACGCGAGTATTGAACACAATCTCATATCCAAAATATCACCAACAACATAGTGACTTTTTGTCAAGTTCGAAATAAGCGCCATCTCCTCTTCTCTTCTCTTTTTTGTCATTCGTCTCACTTTGCGTGTATTGTTGCACATAACTAGCTAACTGTTCGGTTTCTAGGAAATAAATACATGGGACTGGGCAAGGACATTGGAGCTTTCACTTGGCTAGCTAATAAATTTATTGTTTGTTTCCTAATGCTAGCTTGCATTCTAGTAAACCTTGTTACTAGTTTTGATTACACATTATAAAAGCAAGCATAGCTACTTAATGTTAGACCTTAACATTAAGTGCAGTGTTTAACGGTTTATTGTGGACATCATTATTTTATTGAGAGCACCGTAATGAGCTGACAAAATGAAAACAAAGGCTAGTGGCGACTGGCTGATCAAAACTTAAGCTCTGGCCTTTCTGACCCAGGGATACCTGTCACTCAGCAAAACCAGGACAAAATCAGGAGTGTGCCTCATCATGCCAGTGTGAAGATGAGTGAGTTCTAAGGCAACATGTAAAGAGAGCTCATCAGAAAGAGAGAGAGAGAGAGAGAGAGAGAAAGAAAGAGGGAGGGAGAGAGATGCATACCAGGGATGTAAAAAGGTTAGTTAGCATAGTAAACTTAGTGTGGAGAAAATATTTGAATCTCATCTGAAAAAAGAGATAATGGCAACATTTCTGAGCACACTGTAGTCACTAGTAGGCTAATTTGTTACATAAAAATACCAAGGTAATACTTGGATATTGAGACAGTAAACGTGTAATATACATCCCTATGGCATGCATAAGAAAGGAACAATATTTCCATTCCACCAATCTCATAGCAGTGGGGGTGGCGGGCCAGGTAGGCAAATGTTAATGCAGGAAGTGTGAGAAAGTGAATACACTCTTCTGGAAGGGTCCCTCTTCAATGATGGGAGCAGCAGAGTCATTCTTGGGCCACCTGGGCAGTTCAGGGTTCAGTCGCTCGGCGCCGGGACGATGCAGATGTGGAGGAAGTTGTCTGGATGGCTCAGGTGCTCACTGAGCCACTGGATGGGCGTCTCGAACAGCGGTTCAATGCCGTGAATCACCACTTGGTATTTCTTTGGATCATCTATTATGGGGAGAGACAAAGAAACAGAGAGAGAGAGAGAGTTCTTGGATGAACAGATGAACTGTGAGTGACTTTTATTAGCCTGTCGGTCAGTGAAGTGTCCATTTGCCTCCTTTTCTAAATGTGCCTGCAAGTCCTCTATCCATCATTTTGTCTGAAAAACAGGAGGGCACTCAGGGGTTCAAATGTTCACAGACAAGGACTAATGAGTCTCCCTCTGCTCCAGTGAGTCTGGACATGTTCATTTTTTAAATACTGAAAGTAAACCATTTTAATTTCCTTCTGAAAAATAAAATGCTGTAATATTTAGATTTCCATGCTTTTGGTGCTACCAGCTGGTGGACCATAAGCCCTCAACCACATCTCTCCATCTTGTACCCAAACAGCTGGCCAGCTCTCATGGATAAGGTCATGAATAGCTCCACTGTTTGTGCTGGAAAGTGCACAACAGCCACTGTCTCTCCATCATCTTTTACTCATGACGATCAGTGCTGAGCTCACACTGGAAAGTTGAGGGCGAATGCTGGAGGCAGGAACATTAGCCTGCTGACCTACGGGAAGGAGGTGAGGTTAACTAGCTAATGCAGCAGGGGGAGAGCAAAACGCCGGCTCAGCCACCGACGCACACACTGGATGACCTTCTCTTACTGATGACCTGAATTGTGATGTGCTCCAGCTTGAACTGACTCGGACACTTCCAACAGCCTGGGGTCTATATCCTGTACATTCTCCACTATAGTTTCCACTGAGGTTTGGGAAACTAAACGGCTCTGTGGCAAACCTTCACAGTTCTGGTATGAGTTCCAGACAAACTGTTATGTTCCAGATGACTGATATGACATTTCAATGCGTGGCTAAATTTTAGCGGCGCAGCAAATTTGAAGGTGCTTCAGAATGACATTATTTTATTGATTTTACTTTCTTGCATGAATTTGACTTAAAATTCATAGCTTTTTACTGCACATTCAAAAAACACTACATTTTCTAAATCTTTGTCTCTACAAGCATTTACAAAATGCATTTCCAAGAAAAGCCTACCTCCAATATAAAACAAGCACTAGCAATTGATTGTTTGCTAAACAAGTAGAGAGTTGGCTATTCTATTAAGTTCACATTTGACCAAAAAGATACAGTCAGGCTCATAAGTATTTGGACAGTGAATGAACTTTCTTAATTTTGTACACCACCATAGTGGATTTGAAATGAAGCAATCAAGATGTCATTGAAGTGTAGACTTTCAGCTTTAATTCAAGGGGTTTAACAAAAATACTGCATTAACCATTTAGGAATTTTTCACATAGTTCCTCCATTTTTCACAGGCTCAAAAGTGTCATGGCCAGGTGTGGCCTGTTTCCTTGTTATTTCATGACAAATTGAGGCGATAAAAAATCTGGAGTTGATTCCAAGTGTTGAATTTGCATTTGGTAGCTGTTCATGGGAACTCTGCCATCCGATGTGACAATGCAAGTGAAGGAGGCCTTCATTAGGTTGAAAAAACAAAAGAATTTTACAGAGGCAAAATTACAAAAATTGTGTCACTGTCCAAATACTTACGGACATGACTGTATATATGACAACACCAACCTAGTGATTCTTGATCCCAAGAAAAGCACAAACTTTGGGTGAGAAGCTAGAACGTTTCCTGAAAATGTAGCCCAGAAAATGATCAGTCTTGGTTCCTCCAATGGAAATGTGCTTAAGTTCCTGAAGTTCTTTCTGTTGTTGCTGCTATTTTGTTGTGTTGGGTTAAATTTCTGTGTATCCTGGACAGCATCCAAATTTAAAATGAAGCTGAATAACAACAAGAAACTCACATTATTATTAGTAAATATTTTTTTTTTTTACCTTTTTGATTTTTACGTTCAGTCGACGCGTGGTATACTGCTACTGTTAATTTTTTTTTTTTAATTTTAGGCTCAACAATAATCAAGCATATGTAAATACTAAATATTTTCTTATTTTTCTTAATTTTTAAGGATAAGTCAGTGCCACTTACAAAACCACACTTTAAGTAGTTCGATGTAATCAGTAGGGGTGGGCATTATGACAAGAATATTCAGATTCTGAGAAGACAATTTTATGATACACAATATGTATCATGACATTTAGAAAGGAATTATTTCACACTAAAGAATTTGTTTGAACTATACACACACACACACACATATATGTATTTATGTATGTACGTACTGACATTATTTATTATGATACTGATATTATATTGCAATATTGCTTCTATATGATGAAATCTGAATATCATATAGTGCATGCTGAGTCATCCACGATGTTGAACATGTTGGCAATTGACTCGTTTATGGCTGATGCTCATCTGAGTGTTCCACTGCAGCAGCCTGTAATTAACACCCACACCCACCCACACACACACACACACACACACATGCACGTCGTGCCATGGTAATCAGACTCCATCAATCAATCTGTGACAATTTTTTGCTATGAGCCAAGCATTGGGCCTGGGGTTAACACTAGGGCACAGAGAGTGAGAACAATGAAGGAGACACACATAGGACAAAGTTGGCGTCAGACTCCTGGAGGCCACACCCTATCGTCCACTCATACCAAACTTCAATTTGGTGTAAAGCAAGGGGCGGAGCTCTAGCGATTCATTATGACTAAAAGCTTTACTGTTTTAATCCCGGCCCTGGTGCAAAACTAAAATGCATGTACACATCATAACAAGATAACCGTTATAAGGGCGGTTTGGCCGTTAAACATGGCCCAACACTGAGACAGAAAGGTTAAACGGAAGCAAAAAAAAAAAAAAAACGAAGAGCCAAAACAAAACAAAACTATTTAACAGCTATTCACGATAATCTTTTACAGATATGTTATCTGAAAAAAGTTGTTTATGGCATGTTGAATAATCAGTCTATCTTAAACAAGCTGGATGGGTTCAATAACTGATTCCAAACAGATTCCTTTTCAGACAGAGAAAGTAACAGGACGATTCATGTAATGTTCCGCAATCACCAAACCACAATACCTGAAAATAGAGAGTAAAAGTTGAAGGGCGTTATAACAGCTTTTCTCTTGTAGTTAACTCTCATATTTTCTCTCTCATAGGGTGGGTGCGTTCCCCTCAATCACTCTCAGTATGACACAAAGGGGGAATTCAGTGACAGTGACAGAAAAGAAACAACACGGTCATACAGTGGATCCTAAAGTGAGCGCAGACACCCACAGGTGTTCCTACACATATCACTTCCATCACCAGTTTCTTCATTGACCATTTAAAATTTTTAATAGTGGACTTATATCAGAATGATATTTCCAATGTGAAACCTGGCCAGAGTTCTAAGGTGAAATAATAGTGTTTAAAATGACTTGTCTTTGTAAATATGAAACCAAACTGTGATTTAAGTCGTCGTCAAATTCCCTCCATCTCTCACCCCCACCTGCCAAGTGTTGGGTTTTTGGTGTCTATTTGCATCAATATTGCTTATGTTGATAGTAAATGATTCATTCACCATCAGCTACCACTTTATCCTAGTCAGGGCTGCAGTGGATCCAGAACATATCCCTGGGAGCGAGGCGGGAATTCACCCTGGATAGGATATCACTTCGTCACAGGGAACCATACACACGCATTAGGGGCAATTCACTGTAACCAAGCCACCTACTGACAGGTTTTCAGGAGGTTGTAGAAACCGGACAGCCCGGAACACAGAGAACATGGGGGAACATGAACAGAAACTACTCCCAGACAGTAACCTGAGCTCAGAATTTAGCAGGGGACCTTGGAGCTGTGAGGAGAAAGTCTTCCTGTGCCTCCTGATTTTTATAAATGTGCTGTTATAAAATCTGAAGATATAGCACAATTCAATCTATTGCTTAGTGTACAGAGCATGAAAAAAAGACATGCTCTTGTAATAGTATTATACTGATTAGTTAATTAAATAAATACCATTATTAATCTGAGGTACTGTGAAGGCATGTTGATGTCCTTGCAAGTATAAGCCAAAGAAGCCAATTCCACCAAGTAAAGGTGCATCAATACTATTACTGATATCAGGTACTGGTCCAATACTGTGCTCATTTACTCGTGAAGAAACTCCGTCAACATCCGATATCAACATGGCACAAGTCTAGTGTACTTTGTCATGCTACTGACAGACGAAACAAATCTGGATCTGGACATTTTTCACAATTAATGATGGCAAAGTAGACTGTAAACTGTGCTCTGCAAAAATATCCAAACATACTTTGCTTATTGCTGTACAGAATTGCTTTGCCAAAGTGGAACTAAACCCCCTCTTCATTGCAACTCTACTTGATCCAATGTAGCTAATGTAGCTAGTGAATGCACATTAACCAGCACTTTTTATGGCCAATATGTAAACCAGGAAAAGAGCTAAATAAAATGTTTTGTGAACTCCCTGATTGATTAATACAAAGTAGGTTACTAATTTCGGTCTCAGTATCAGTCTCAGCAAGTTCCAAAAACATGTACTTGGTCAGGAAAAAAAAAAATTAGGCTCAAAGTAGGAGGCACCATTTTTTATTTCTGTCTTATTTTTGTGTGTAAAACTATACAGCACACAGTCTGAAGACAATCAGGTCAAAGCCAATTAAGTCATCAGAGCTTCTTTTCTACCCACCAGTTTCTTTTCTATGCATTCTGAAACCGGTAACATTAAACCCAATGAAAATGGGTTCACTGGTACAAGTAAAACTTGACTGGGTAACAATTTCTCAGTATTCAAAACCATCATGCTGTGCGGCGGATGAAGGTTTGAGATTTCACAACACCTGTTGATTGCATTTACGTGGCAAGTGACTGATGACACCGCAGAAACAGGAAACCTTAAAACCAGCTCTGAATGCAGCGGGGGATGTGGCATCGGCACTCCATTTACTGTACAAACGAAGGACAATGGTCACAGAGTTTCATACTAGAGCCATAAATATGCTTATACTTGAACCACATAGACTTCCTTCCATTAGTAAGCTTTCTATAGATTCCATCGAATTACAACATAACTAAAATGATGCAACGAACGTCTCCTGTGAAGCTTATACCTGGAATGCACTGACAAGCACTAACACCTCCGGTTCTACTGAACAGCCTTACTACTTGTTTATCGAAGTTTTCTTGCTTACAAGCAGAAGAGGCATAACAGAACTGAAACCTGAAGTCATGGAGTACAGAGTACAGAGATGAGCCGGCAACACAAGAGTAGATAATCTGGAAGTGAGTACGTCATGGTTACTCCTTCAGCGATTTACTGGGAGAACATGGCCATTCTGGAGTAAACAGTCATTTTGTCTCTGAAGAAATGTGGATATTTTTATCTTATAAGCACTTGTATGAGTGGGAGATGGGTTTGCAACTAGTTAGTGTACAGATAACACCTGCCTATTCAAACTTACAGCTTGGGCCAAACCAGTAGACTTGTAGTTCAATACTATCTCAAATAGGGCCAAAAAAAGCGGAAAACTTACTTTTTTGATGTGTAAGCATTATTGGTTTTGAGTATTCAACGGAGCAGTTTGTCATTTTGAGCTTCCACCCACCTGTGAGGTTAATCACAATTGCAGTAAAAACACTGACACATCTTGTGTCTGGCCTCACCCATCACCTTCTCTTGGACTTATAGATTGCTAAGATGAGTAGCACATAATAAGGAGTAGCACACCTATGGAAGTGAGAACTAAAATACAAAGCTACAATGTCGAAGGTCAGTTTTTTGGCAATTTACAGACTTATCAACCCCAAAGGAAAAAAAAAAAAAAGAAGGAGAGGAAGGCGTGAAAAGTAAAAATGTAGCAAACAATGAAGAAAAATAACACAGTCTTTTTGATGACTGAAACCAGGACCGCAAAAAGGTTCCACACGGCCAAAGATTTTCACACTTGATCAAACTGCGAATATTGTGACAAACAGGATTATTAATCACTTTCTAATTATCATTGACATTACATTTATTTGTAAAGAGTTGGACTTTTTTATGCATTGGTTTTATGGTCAAAATTTCATCTTTTCTTCTCTTTTGGAAGTGCTGTTTTTTTTTTTTTTTGACTATTTCACCTGAAAAATTCAAAATGTTATACAAAAGATCTCAAAAAAATGTACCGTAACAATCACAATACTGATATTATATCGTTATATTGTGAAGCCCTGAATATTACAGACACTATTAAAAACTACTGAAAACTTATTATTATTACTGTTATTATTATTATTATTTAATTTTTTATTTTTACAATAAGCTGGAGTTTCAGAAAGAAAACCAGTAACTGAAAATATATTGTGGCCAATATGCAGTCCCACATGTGTGACAAAGACAAAAAACAAATCTGGCAATACTTAATAAGCAATTATTTAAAACAAGATAAAAAGCTAGAAATATTTATATAAATAGATATTCTAAAAATATAATCTAAAAAATACAAACATTCATATACACTGTCACTTTAAGCTATTGCTAAGGCAGAAGAATTCTCTAAGACAGGATCTTCATTCAACTGACAATCATTAAATCCAGATGTTAATCATAAACGCCAAAGAAAAAAAGGCTTCAGAAGAGCAGAACATTTAACTGCTTTCTCTAGCTGTGCCTTGAGGTTGATGTTGATACACAGAGCACACTGCGGTCGAGTACTGCAGAGCTGAGTGGCCAAACATTACAATGTTCTTGCTCAAGCATGGCCAACACTTTATTTGTTCAAACCACAACTCCTCATTTCTTGCCATTTACATGGCCCGAGAGGTCGAGCTGTACAAGCTGTACGAGCCGAACACAAATAAGGCATCTATGATGGGACGCTGTGGAACCCAGAAATTTTCGGAATAAATCTGACTTGTTTATTCCAGGCCTTAATACTTTTCTAAGAGTGACCCCTTTCCACTGCTATGGTCTGAGACGATCAATGAAATGCTCCGCGTGGCGAACTGGAATGCCCCATCTCTGTCACACACACTCAGCCCGAGAGATATGAAAGAGAGCACGCTCTTAGTGTGCTGTGAAGCTCTACAGCTCAGTAGTGAAGCAGAGTGTGGATAGGTGGGTGGGCCAGCTGTAGGTTTCCCCACTAACAGCGTAGGCTGATGTGAAGGTTTGATGGGCGGGGGCTTTTCTGAGCAAATCATTTATTTGAAATAATACCACCATTGCTCAGTTTCTAAAACGATGGTTAAAAATATTTAAAAATAAAACCAAAAAAATCTTTCACTGTTCCGACTGACTTATAAAGCGTGGGGATTTCTCAATTCTCAAAGATTGGCTTGTTGACGTTTTGAAATCTCACATGCTGAAAAGCGTAGGAGATGGTGCACTCGGTTGCATGTCTCTGCTTATCCCCTTAAAACTGCTTACAGCCAAATGAATAGAGTGTTCTTTTGTGTCTGAGGCCAGATGCTAATTAACAGCAATTGTTGATCTTAGCATTGGTGGGCGAAGAGCATTCTTGGCCCTGTCTTGCTGTTTTCTTTGTGGGAATCCCCGGTTAAATTAGCCCAGTGTGTTGTACTAAGTCATCCTTGAGGTTTTGCTGACATCAAAGCTTTTCCATGAACTATATATATAAAAACGTACGGGAAAGGATCGGTTGACCACTTATCACCAGAAAACACAGCCTTACTCCTCAACATTTACATCCATTAGACATACGAGTTGCAGAATATCCCGTACTTGTAAAGAGTGTGTGAACCAGAACTCTTTCCTCCTGATCTAAACACATAATTTATCTGCATCCTCCATCTCCTCAACATGGAAGTGAAGGAACCCAAACATACAGCAAAGGCACTTTCACTTTAATGCTACTGCTGGGAGAAATGGAGAGTGCATGTGTGTTTTTGTCTGTCTGTGAGTGTGTGTGTGTGTGTGTGTAGTGGTCCCTTTACTTTCATATGCCGTCTCAGATAAGAGGACAATGGCAGCGAGGAACACAGCACCCGCAGGTGGGACAGCCTGCATGGTGGAGCACATCTGACTTCCTCTGAGGAGAAAGCCACACAGCTCCTGTTTTGGCTGTGACCCTTATTCATACCTCCTGCCCTATTTTTCTCATTTCTTCTGTTTTCTTTTTCTCTCACCCTCTTTGTCACGCATATCTTTAATCTTTGGATTAAATCTGAGGAGCGCTGCTGCACAATAAAAATGATGATGCTTTGTGGAGATTCTTTGAACTTCCTTACAAACAAAACATCTTAGAAAATAGGATGTTTACCATCATACATCACTGTGTGTGTGTTTAACTGTGATGACCTACCATCCTGGCACATGGCAGCAGGGAACATCTCTTTGAGCAGATCTCCCAGGGTGAGAGCGTGGCCTTCGGAAGAAACAGGCCGGAACAGCTTCTGGATGAACGGCCTGTCGCTCAGCGTCTATAGCAGAGACACAAATAGGCAGTTGTTAACTGTAAGTGCTTCCAGCAGCTCTCTACAGCCTATCAGAATTTAATGCCCTTCTACGTCCTATTAGAATAAACAGAAACATACAGATGAGTATGTAATTAAAAGCAGTGGTTCTCCTATTTATTTATTTTTATGCACATGATTTGGCTTCATAGAATGAACATTCACTGCAAATCAATATTTTTGATTGATCACCTTTGTTTTATAAAAACACATTTCGATCCTGTTGTAGATTGACCCCGGCATTCACAGGGCAAAAGGCTCACCGAATGGTTTGACAAAGACTAAATTGATTATGCTGTGAATACACTTAGTAATTTACTACTGATTGGCACTGACATATGCCAGTATGATGAAAGCCAGCATCAACAAAACTTTTTGAATGTGGAGGGAACTTTTAGTTCAGTTTTGTCCAAGAAAACATTTACACAAATCTTGCTTACAAGATTGACCAATGATCCCGACTGTCTTTGATAATAAAAGTTTAGCTTTGACAAAGCCAAAGTTTAATTCAAACTGTCATTTCTAATGAACTCTATGTTCTTTAAGAATAACCTAACAAATAAATAAATAAACAAAATAATACAGCCAGAAATAGTTGAATGTTAAGAAATCTCTAATATGGGTTCCATGTGTTTATCAGTACCTCAGGTAACAACCCAGAGTGTGTTTGTAAATTTGCCATACTTTTCTTGTTCACATGAGTGTCAGATATCGTGGGCACAGTCATGACCATTTCAGCACCACTATAGAGAATATTCTTCATGCTCTAAATGTCAGCAAAAGTCGAAAAAGTAGTCAGAGTTCAAGTTTTTTTTTTTTTTTAAGTTAATTAATTCTAGATGGTTTGAAACTGAAAATGAAACCATTATCAATCATTCTCTTCAAAGCAATACCTGTCATTCTGCTCACTCCAGAATGAAGGAATGTTATTTCAAGAGGAGGAGCAACATGACTGACAGGAGAGTAAAGACGCCCCCTTGTCCTGATTGGGCAGATGTTGGCGATCCAGATAGTTTACTCTTTATAGACCCTGGGGTGCCATAGAGACTGGAGGCTCTCCTCTGAGCAGACATTTTAGTGACGTTGCCAGAACATGAGGAGACAAATATCTGATCATCAGCTTTAAAGTGATATTTAGTCAGGCCTAATGCAAAAGCATTCCTTCACTTCCAAAACCCCCCATAAAAACAAACAAACAAACAAAAAAAACCTTCATACACTTTTTGTTTCATATTTACACCCCATCAGCAGCAACTTAAAAAATACAATAAAACAAACAAAAAAACAGTAGTTTGGTTTCCAAATCAGTAAATCCATTTCACAATGTGTTGCTCCCCATTATCTGGCAAGTCATAGGGGAAAATGATTAACTATTTGTGGATTTGTAATCATACAGATGCGCCAGATCCGCCCCCGGCTGCAGGCTGAGCGGGAAGCCGGGGATCCCCACATCATCGTGACTGGGCGTGTGTTATCCAGCTTCATGCTAGCACTGTGCAATGACTAAACAGTGTCTAGCAAGATTTGTGTGAGAACCAGATCAGGGATCCACGAAGGAAACGGAAAAAAGAAAAAAGTAAAAAAAAAAAAACTTCCAACACATGCCAACACTACCCAAAACACATATAAGATGAAACAAATCCTGATCTAAGTGCAGTTACATTTCATAGATAAATATTAGGACAGAAATGAAAGCAAAAATGGGGCATGAACTGAGGCGTGAACAGAGCTCTTCAAAAGCACGTGTAAGGAGATTTTATATCAGTTTTAAAAATTTGTATGATCACTAGAAAAAAAAAGATTTGCATACACAGGAAGATAGAGGATACATTTTCATGTTGATTAGTTTTTCAGTTAGAGGGACTAATTATTAAACTGAACTTTCTGACAGCTGGCTTAAATTACAGCCTGTATTTATTTGCATTAAAAACAACTCGGTGCAATCAAACATGAACTGAGAAGCCTGGTTGGAAATAAAAAGCTCCTTCCGTGCAAGGCCTTGCCTTTTGATGTCTGAGGTGTCGAGTGCTGGACAAGGTTCAGTTTTTGGCCCGGTTTCACATGCAGTCAGTGACTGACAATGTCAAAGAGTAGGCTGACTAACAATACAAGCCAATGGTGTGAAATAGTGTGAAAAGGAAACCGGCGATATGGATGGCTCAGGTGTTGCAGCTGTAACTAAAATCCCCGAGCTCCAGGAAGAGAAGGTGGCTCAGGATGCGTCGTTGCAAGATCGCCTTACCAGAAAACCTGACTCACCATATGAGTTAGCGGCAACTTGCGTGCGATTAACTGTAGGGCCTGAGCAGAGAGAGTGTGATAAGTGACAGCTACTTTGATGCATTTTTAAAATGCCATAATCAATTATTAAGGCCGATACCGGCGTAGAGGCCTATTAATACTGATGAGAAGTGTGATACTGCGTGTGCAGACACTTTCTTTTCAGTTCCCAGACACATAAGCTGGCAAGAGACCACAGAGCCAATGAAGCATTGTTAGTCTTTATCCGAACACAGAGTGCAGGGAAGGGTACGCTTCAAACTGACCTTTTGTTCCTAAGTAAAGATTCAGCTTTGTGCTAGGAGGTGCTAATGTAGAAATTTACTTGGGGGAAGTGGAACAAAAGTCACATTGTGACCTTGTGTACCCTAATCATGTGATCCCACATTATACTGTAAACATAAAAAAAATTCAAGATTGTTATCACTAGCGTGTAAATATTTTAAACATGTACATTAAATTTGGATGTTCAATATGCAATTAGTCTACACACAAACACACACACTTTCGGCTCAGGGTAAGAAGTGAACTTTGATTCAGAACTGAAAGCCATTTCAGGTCACCTAATGTCACATGACAATTTGGAAAAGGTTAGCATGTCAGAAGGTTCAGATAAATGAACCCGCAACAAATATTTTTTGAGCAAATAAATTATAAAAAGGTTTAAAAAAACAGAAAGTATTAATTGTTATCAATACTTATTAGTCTAATTTTTCTTTAACTGACTCCAAAAAATTTCAAATGCAAAGAGGCATTATTTTATTTGTTGTTCAACTATAGGGTGTAAGACAACTGGGATTGATGCATTGTCATCGACTGAAATGAATTGAGGAAATTATAATTACATCAATAATTATATTATTATTATAATTTATATATATATTTTTAAAAGGACAGACAATGTTTACCCTGTGTTCACACAATTATTTTTTTTGCAAGTGTGCCACGATATACTGGCAACAGCGGCAAGTGACAAGGCCACAGATTAACAAGCAACAGTTGAATTGAGAGTCTCTTAAATCTATTCAAATTTGGAACTTGTTAGGATGTTCAGCTCCAATGTATTATATCCTACGTAGGGTGCAAACAAAGTGAACAGGAAGCCATTTGGAAGCCATTTTAGCCTAGAAGATGTCAGATTAAAAATGTGAAATCGCCTCGTTTAAACTTGCCAAGAGTAACAAATTTCGGCTAGCAGACAGCCACGATTAAACCTTTACTGAAAATTTTCTGTGCAGGTAGAGATGTGAATTCAGTCAGAGATGTTAATCAGGACGTCTGTATGACAGTGTTTGAGCAATTGCATTATTATTATTTTTTTTAATCTTATGCCATATATCTCAGCATGGCTTGCATGTTACCTGGACAAGAAGGGTAAACAAATGTTTTAAGTATGATGGTAGACATAGCAACAATGTGGAAGATTATAGACAAACTGGCAATTATATAATTTAAATTATAGAAACATTAGCAACACCAGCTCCACAGGTTAAAAACATTTAATCTGACATATCTGTAGCTTTTTTATTTTTATTAAATGTATATTTTTTTGCTAAAATTTTTTACATAATTACATCTAATATATTATTAATGCTTTCAGTGTTTCCTGGTAACATAAGTGAGGTCAGCTTCTTAGAAACAAATGGTGTAAAAATCTAAATGCACAATCTAAAAGTCTACACATTTACTTGTTGTAAAAATAGACAGACAGATCAAAGGATTTATAATCCTTATCAAAATTTTACCATATACTTTGTAAGTGTAATAAAACATCTCTTTAAAAAGTATTTTAAATCCTTAAACTCCTGACCTACTACATCTGCAATGGCAAGTGAACTGGTCCTACTTGAAGCGCTCAAAGCATGTAGAAATTAAGAAAAAAAATAACGAAACACAAGTCTACTTTAAAGGTTTTCCAATATTGTGAGAGGGCAGTTTGCAATTCGCTCTTCAATCATTTAGCGTTTTCTCCAGAGACTCCAGAACACCAAAGAGGAACACTAAAGAATAAACATACCCCAGATGTCTTAAATCAAACACCAGCTTTCTAGACAGAGAAGTCTATTCCGGGCCTAAATAATTCCATCAGTGATGATTTCCTATTCAATAAATACGAGTTTCCTTTTCTTTTTTGCCAACAACAAACTACAAAAACACAAACGAGAGCTCCATCTACTGGTAGAGTGTGTACTGCAACGTACAAATCCTGTGCGTCAGGATGGTTGCAAAATGCACTTCATAAGACATAAGACAAATTACCTGGTATATTCTGAAAGGAATATAGCGAAAGCCGCCCTCTTCGGTTGGATATTCCATCAGTTTGCGGTTCATGGCCCAGAACTGGTCAAATTTATCTGCAAAAAAACAGTAATCATGTGTAGTTATTAAACTAAAACAACAATTAAAAAAAGAAAAAAAAAAAAACACCAAAACCAAAAAAAAAATCACTAAATCCCTAATTTCACAGAATTCCAGGGTCAAAAGATTAAAGGGTTAATGAATTACTGCATTTCTGTCACATACCAATCCTTAGTGGATGTTCATGACCGACGTTTTCCTCCAGCCCACTGTTACCACCCCAAAGTTTATTATTTTCCAATAACAGTGTGTCCTGAAGCATTTTATTCCTCTTATACCACAGGAGTTTGCCAATGATTACAACTCATTTTATTAATTAAAGACATCATACTTTTTATCTCTTTATAGTTATGTTTAATGTTGTGGATGTCCCCGAAGCACATTATTAGCTGTAAACAGTCCTTCCCACACCAGTCTCTCTTTAATGTTAATAAAACAAGACAAAAAAAAAAACAAAAAAAAACATGCATCTTGTCATGTTACTGAGAAACTGGAAAGCCTGCTGCTCTCAAGACTTTTACCATGTCATACAACTTTAAGTTATAGCTTTACCTCTGACTGACACTGGAGACTCCTTCCATAAGTGCTAAATAAATGTCTTTTCACCATATTGATGATATTGATATTATATTGATTACACCCTTTCTTAAACCTGTTAATGTGGAGCATCCACCATACAAGTCCCCATGTAATTATTACAATAATAAAAAAAAAATTATATAATACATGTGTACTGTAGACACAGCCAGCACTATTGTCAGAACCTCTGTTCTAAAAAATTTAATCAACACCTATGGGGACTTGTATGGTGGATGCTGAATTGAGTGTTCAACAATGTAATATAAAATAAAGTGATATAAAACTGGTGTACGCCAGAAATCAACAGCAATGTGTTCACTTGTGTTTTTTTTTTTTTTTTTTTTTTTTTTTACTTTTGTGTAAACACTGTTGTGTTTTTTTTTTTTTTTTGCTATTGATTTGTTAAACTGCAGCTGGTGAAGGCAGGAAATAACAGAGAATAACAGAGATAGGTCTCAGCTGGTGAATTAAGTTACAATTCCAGGCCTGCTACTATAACTTTCACTCCTTTTCCTGTCCCGGTTTTCCTCCCTATCTATTCTTCCTGTTCTTTGGAGACATGCAAGGTCAGTGTGTTTACGACATGCTGCCTAGCTAACCATCACGACGACAGTTGTATCCTGAAACTCTGTTCAGCCCTTTCACTTTCCACAGTGAGTATTTTCACCTTAAATTAGATAGCAAGCTGTTTCTGTTTTTCCTTGCGTGTCTTGCTTTAGCTTTCTGAGTCTCAGACTGGAGTTTCGGCTGTGCACGTCTTTGTTTCATTATTTGTCCCTTTTTAAAAGAACTAAAGACACAAATTACTGCTCCAAACGCTATCGGAGCCAATGTGACTGAAATTGCTACTAAAGTTACATGACTCACCGTTCTGCAGGCCCATCCACAGCTGCTTGTGATCTTTTTTCTGCATGTCATTGATGACCTGGCCCTTGTGCTTAAATGCGTCTGCTTCTTTAATGGTGGACATAAAATGGGCTTC
Organism: Pangasianodon hypophthalmus; assembly: GCF_027358585.1. Lineage (NCBI taxonomy): Eukaryota > Metazoa > Chordata > Actinopteri > Siluriformes > Pangasiidae > Pangasianodon > Pangasianodon hypophthalmus. The sequence continues at coordinate 3,552,000 of NC_069730.1, read as the reverse complement.
TATCACAGCGCTCGAGGAGCAGCGGAGCAAGTCCCGATCAGGAAAATGCTGTAAAACACATCATAACGGTCAAATATTAATTATGTGGAAATTGCCAAATAAATTAAAAAAAGCAATTACCAACTAGTGTTAGCAGATCACATACCTTAAAGTGCACAGTGATATTCCAGGGGAGAGCCGTATTTGAAGCATGAAGATCGAATAATACTCCGATTGGATAGTGCCTTTAAAAGCACAAACAAAAGCCCATACAAAATAAATTAGATTAGAATTAACGTAAGTGGAATGAAACAGGAGTCGTTACTTTAATATCATAAAACCTGGTCTGTGGTGCCACCTTGTGGTATACTTGTCAAAGTGTTCATTATAAATCTATGATCGCATAACTGACTTAAATATTTTCATGACACTTCTCTAAACAAACAAAGCATATCATGCAGTGAATCAGAAACTCTGTGATTTCCTACCATTTCAGAGGTGTGCCTTCATATTCAAACCACATTTCCTCTACATCTTCGGCTTTTACGACTTTCAGAAAGTGCTTCTTGACCTTGTCGGTCACTAGCGTCAGATAACTGACCCTCGGAAGGAGAAGCTGCAGAAAGGGTAGAACAAACAATTATTATGCAAGCTAGAGGATCATTTCAGCCTAAAAATAATCATGGCTAAAACACAAGACAGTAATATTTGCACAATTCATTTGTATAAATCTAACAGACCAGGCTGATAACTAGCTATAACATATTTTATACTGCAATATTCAGAAGAGGTCACAATTTCAAAAACATTTTAAAATGTATTGACTTAGCCCTGCTTTCCATTTCAGAAATCCGCAGCTCAGAAAGCTCATCCCATTTACATGATGGCATAAGAGTGCTTTCAAACTTGCTGTTTCCCCACAAAAAAGTGCTGGCTGGAGCGGCAAACACGCTGTAACCATAACGCTCTTACCAGTCCTAGCTAGTACTGGTTAACTAACTTGCTCACTGGATTAGATGTATTATCATCAGTAATGCAGATGAAATAAAGACTGGTGATAAAGGGGTTGTCTTCCTTCTCTGTAGCTTTGGAGAAAGAAAATCAAGAGAATATGTGCAGTTTGCGTGACTTAACTGTTTGCAATCAGAGTTAAAGTGCGATGTCTTGAAGAAGTCACCACTTTTGTAAAGTGTTAGTCAGCATTAGTGTTCGCTCTCTTTGATACAGGAGCCAATCTTATTGTTTTTTTATGATAAAAAACTTCTAATATTCCTGTATGGAGGAATTAAAGAACAAAAGAAGTTTTTATTTAAGCTGAGAAACCATAAAATGTCACAGTGTACTAAAAGTGAGGAATATTTGACTTCACTGTAAAGAATCCTGAATGTGACGTCTGCACCTGTTCATTTTCCTGTAAAAGGGTCAGGCGATTAGAGTGTTACATTAATCCCAGGCTTATACAGAGTGCTTGAGATTCTCACATAAAATGGTTCGGCTTCTCTCTCTGTGACTTCATCTGGATAAAGCGTGAAGCACGCCGGTATCCGGCCAAACCACACATCTCGAAGTACATCTTTGTCATCTGCCATTATCGCAGCCCTCCAGGTGACACATATGATATGTTCAGGTTTAACACTGTTGAAAAAACAAAATCTTTATGTTAAAAAAAATAATAAAATAAATAAATAAAAAAATACAGGTAAAACATTATTGTTTCACATGCTATTTAACGTGACAAATCCATGACAAATCCACTTTGTGTGATAAATTTTCTTCACAGGTGCAGCACAATGACAGAAAGACAAACAGTAAAGATGAACAGCTACTGAGAAATGATTTCAACTTTTACTCTGAGGAAAGGAAACCTTGTACAGCTTAAGCTAGGTCACTTTAAATAATTCATTTTACCATTATGTGAATTCTGTAACACATGGTTACTGTATATTTTCTTCAAGTCTCACTAAACTTTTGACATAACGGGTTAAAGTTTAAACAAACAAACAAAAAAATTATGAAAGGAAGCCGAAAAGAAACAGAAATTTTACTGACGAATCAGTTAGTGACAAGCTAATGTTATTGAGTCATAAAATCTAAGAGCCAGTCACGTTTTGGTGTGCAGATAAAGGCCAGGGAAAGAACTGTGTAGGGCTGGAGGTTTTTCCAATTTGAATAGTCTTATGCTGCATCTGACATAACTCGGAAATCGGAATCGTGTGTCATTTTAGAGTGTGTTTGAGTGACAAAGTGGAGACACGACATGCTGAGCGAAACTATGTCGCATTCTTGAACTCTGAGTCCAACATCTCCACTGTGATAGATTTCTTGTTCATATGACGTTGCTGGAAAATGCCGAGTGAGAAAAGAAACATGCTTTTTTAGCTCTATCTCCTTTTTTTAGGAGATAGAATTCCGTCCATTTTCTGCCCCGCTTATCCTACACAGGGGATAACCTGAAGCCTGTCCCAGGGAACTCTGGGCACAAAGCAGGGGACACCCTGGACGGGGTGCCAACACATTCACACACCCATTCACTCACTATGGACAATTTGGAAATGCCAATTAGCCCACAACGGCTTCCTTTCTTAATGTTTTTTGTTAATAATTTAACCAGTCCTGTCAGAAGTTTTTGCACTGGGGGAGAAAACCAGAGTACCCGGAGGAAACCCTGAAGCACAGGGAGAACGTGCAAACTCCACACACACAGGGCGGAGGAGGGAATCCTCAACCCTGGAGGTGCGGGGCAAAGGTGCTAACCACTAAACCACCGTGCCCTCCAGGAGACAGCATTTTTCATTAGTGAAAAAGTATTGACGTCATTGGTGACGTCACTAGCATCACTCCGTGACGTCAGTACAGCACACAAGACCCAAGTTCTCACAGTAACAACGAAAATACAACACCAACCAACAGATTAGTAGCTGAATCACTAAACACATCAAATAGTTCAATATAAACATATTTAATGTGTTTGGATGGAGTTTTCCTTTAATTAAGGGTGCAGATGGAACTTAGTGAAGTTAAAGTTTGTACAGTTACAAAGTGATTTATATGATGTGTTTTGCATGTTTCTAAACTAAAACAGGCACAAATTAGCAAACACTCCATATTTCTTCATAAACACAATGTCATGAGGCTGAGGCTAGTGAGTTACAATAATTCTAACTGTATGTTTAATGAAACATTGATTTTTGTTTCTGAAGTTTTTGCTGTGGAATGTAAAACAGGTAGGTGTGGCACAGCCAGGTTAAGCTAAGCACTGCTAGTTAGCTGAGTTACTAACAACTAAACCAAGTTTACTAGCTAGAGCTAAATAAATAAACAGCCTTGTTTTCATTATTATAAAAGTATAACTATAAGCGAAATATCGTTTATTTATCTAAGAAGTCTAAAAAACAAAAACAAAAAAAACCGACAGCCCTGTTTTGGTTATTTACTGTCTGGGTAGTTAGCTTAATGACTACTGAGTCCCGCTGTAACCAGCTAGCCAGCGCGCTAACTAGTCTTCATCCCTGCGGAAGAATTAACGATAATTGAACAAAATTAAGCTAAGCTAAGCTAAGCTAAGCTAAGTAGCTAGCACTGGGCAGTTAGCTCGCTCGCTTACCTCGACGCGCTTCTTCTTATCCGTGACAGCCGAACCCCCTTTACTTACAAACAACGCGAAAAAATACAAATATCTGGAAACATGGCTAGTTTGGAATATTTACCAAATATTTACCAAACACTGAACAGCTCTGTGTTTACAGAGAAGGTTTTAACCAGGCTAAGCTAAAGGAAGGCAACGAAAGCTAGCAAATACATTGACAGCGAGGTGTCAAGCTTAGTCCCAAGGTGCGTCCCAAATTGCTACACATCCCCTATACAAGTGCACTACATAGGGTACGTCAAACATAGTGCATCGCACACTACGTAGTCCAATAAGAAGCGATTTTGGATCCAGCCTTAGTTTCACTTTTTTTTCTTCTTCGCCAACGTTTTGGTAATGTGTAAGCAGGATGGTTGTAGTACCGGCCTCTAGAGGTCGATGTCCGAAACTGCACCCTATTCACTGCCCTACAGAATACAGAGAGCACAATTCAAAGTCAAGTCAAAGTCAAAGTCTGCTTTATTGTCAATTCTGCCACATGTTCAGCACATACAGAGAATTGAAATTACGTTACTCTCAGACCCTAGGTGCATACAGATAACACACACACACACAAAAAAGGATGTAACAATACAAATGGATACATATAAATATAGTATAAATGTAGATCCACAAGGCACAACAGATAGAGTGCTCAGTTGCTCAGCTGCTCTCACTATGCGTTGGAGGGTCTTTCGGCAGGACGCGTTGCAGGCGCCATAACACACTGTGACGCAGCTCGTCAGAATGCTCTCGATGGTGCCTCTGTAGAAGGTGCACATGATGGGGGCCGGGGCTCTGTCTCTCTTCAGTTTGTGCAGGAAGTAGAGACGCTGCTGTGATTTCTTGACCAGTGATGCAGTGTTGTCAGTCCAGGAGAGGTTTTCTGTGATGTGCACACCCAGGGACTTAGTGCTGCTCACTCTTTCCACAGTCGCAACGTTGATGGTCAGAGGAGCATGCTGAGTGTGCGCTCTCCTGAAGTCGACAACGATCTCCTTTGTCATTCATTCATTCATTCATTCATCCTCAGTGACCTCTTTATTTTGTCAGAATCGTGTAGTCGTGATGGGAATCCCGACTCTATTCAGTGAGTCACAGCATTTGACTCAGCTCAACAAGAAAGAGTCGACTCTTCCATCTCCCAAACGGCTTATTAACATTTCTTTGCTAAACCAAAGTTTGAACAAACAATTCCCACCAGTAATTCTTCTTCTTTGCCTAACTACGCCTGAAATTGTTTAATCAATTTTTACTCTACCATTCTAATTCACAATACTAACAAAAAAAACCCCTAATTTCTAAAAAAGATTTAAAACAATTGTTAAATCTGCAAAACAATGCAAATGTGCAGATTAATGACTAATTACTAATTATCACATCTAGTACATCTTCAAAGCGTAGTAGGAGATTATCTCGCTCATGCCGCCTCATACACACAACTGAGAGTCAAACACACTTTCAAGTTTATTGTCATGTGCACAAGTAGTGTACTATCCATCCATCCATCCATCCATCGATTCTCTGTACTGCTTATCCAGGGTCATGGGGTAATCTGGAGCCTATCCCAGGGGACTCAGGGCTCAAGGCAGGGGACACCCTGGACGGGGTGCCAACCCATCGCACACACACTCACACACCCATTCACACACTACGGACAATTTGGAAATGCCAATCAGCCTACAAGGCATGTCTCTGGACTGGAGGGAGGAAACCAGAGTACCCTGAGGAAATCCCTGAAGCACGAGGAGAACATGCAAAGTCCACACACACTGGGAATCTTTACTTGCATAGTCTCAAGCAAAAACATTACAAGAAAAGAACATAAATAACTACATGAGTGGTGAATACACAGTATTAAGATGAATTGCAAAAAGAATACACCAAAGTACACTAAACAATTCTCTCTCTTTTCTCTTCTGTCTCTTACTTATAGTGTATTTTGTTTATAATATTCTTATTGTACTTATTTTTATTCTCTTTTGACCATTTGTTTTGTTACATGTACCTGAGACTCACCAGAAGCATTTCGATGTACAGATGTCTCAGATTGTGCAAATGATAAATAAACTTGATGTGCAGTTACAGAAAATATCCACAAGAGGGCGCCTCAGGCTTACATTAAAACTGCACCGTGGCTTTGACTCCGAGTTTTTTATTTGATTAAAAAAAAAAAAAAAAAAAAATCTCTAAAATCTCCTTGATACTTCTCTTCATTTATTTAATGTAAAGGATAATAATAATAATAATAATAATAATAATAATCATCATCATCATCATCATAGCTCAGCTCAGATTTGGATATCACTTAATTTATTTAAATTATTTATTTTTCCTTTTTTCCAGCTGTGGAAAGAACATGAACATTCCACTCTGTGTGTGTATGTGTGTGTGTGTGTGTGTGTGTCTATGTGAGATCCATTTGTTATGATATTTGGATGTCTTGCCATAAAGTTGACAGTTCATATTTTGGCTCAGAGATGCCATTATATTCTGTAATTCACCAAAATCTTTCTCCTTCTCCAGTGATTATGACCCTGGGGTATTTCCTCCAGCTGATGGAGTCATGTCTGCTGCATTTACGTGGAGATTCCATCTGTGTGTCTGTCTCTCAGCCTTTATCATAGTTACACACTGATTCACACAGTGATTACTACGAGCACAAACTCCATCTGCAAGGCTCATTGTGCCCTGGATCACACTTCAGTCATGCGAGAAAGAGAGAGAGAGAGAGAGAGAGAGAGAGAGAGAGAGAGTGTGAGTGATTGAGTGTGTGTGTGTGTGTGTGTGTATGTGTGTATATACTATTGAAGCCACCACATATTCCCCAGCAGTGAGCTAGCCAATAGAGAGTAGGGAGTCATCTGGGAGTTTGACACCTCACCGCTTACTGTCCCTCGTAGACTTGCCTCAATTTTGTCACTGATTCCTTTAAAACATGTCTTTTTCTTTAAGATGCGCCACAGAATCCAAAATATTTTGGTTTTCTGCAGAGAACAAAATGGCTTAAAATAAATAAAAATTAAATAAATGACCCATTGTGACCTGACAAATTGCATTTATTATTACTTGTAAATTTGTCTGGCTGGAACAAGGACGTTTTCTGCCTTAACTTCAATCAAATAGCCCAATCCAAACATGCTAACATAGCTAGCTAATGCTTATACAGAAAATATGCTAGCTCATGTAACTAGCTAACTACCTCTGCGACTCATTCTTAGAACGGCGAAGACAACACAAGCACATGGCAATGACTTTCATAATTATTAAACATTAGTAAATTAAATAACATGTGTAATCTGCCAAGCCAAAGTAGCTAGCAAATGCTTGCACAGAAAATTTGCTAGGGTAATTATCTATCTAGCTATGTTTGCTAATAATTCTTTGAACAACAGGTATGTGTCAATGAATTTCATAACTATTAAACCTTAGTCAAATAAATAACTTGTGTAATCTGGCAAGCTAACATAGCTAGCAAATGTTTGACATAAAGATGGCTAGATACTATAGCTAGCTACATTAGCTTATAATTCTTTGAGTAACAAAGATAACGTGAGCGCATTTCAGTGGCTTTCAGAACTATTATAATATAGTTATATACATAGTTATAACATAGCTAGCAAATGCTTATACAGAAAACTGGCTAGAGGATATAGCTAGCTTGCTAACTTTGTTACTCGAAGAATTCTTAGCAAAGACAACATGAAAGTCACAAACATGTGCACATAACTGACTAGCATAGGCAATATTCCCTCAGTTAACTCTACACAAAACATCAGTGACTCTCAGAACTTTTAAAAGTAATGAAAGAAAACGTTTACACAGATACAGGAAAATGGCAAAGCATTTTTGTTTGGGAATATCTACATTTTGTCAGTATAGTGGCTAAGTAGCTTCACTCTTAGCTAGTTAGCCCTGCTGAAAATATGAGGAACTTTTTTTTTTTTTTTTTAGGAAAGATTCATTATTTTAGCAAATCAGCATGAGGCTTTTTGTCAATTATTAAATGTCTTTGTCAGATGTGCTTTTTCTCAGTTTTTCTCTCATGTGTCTGCTCACTTATCTTTGTGTATGCTCCGATTCACAGATTGTGATCTCAATTACAAAAACACACATGAAAAATCCCTTCTCTGGAACACATAGACCTGATTATTACACTCTGGACCTGATGTTACACAAGTGTCGCCTATCTGAGGTATCTGAGAGATCTGGAAATATCATGTCAACGTCCAAAAGTAGAAGAAGGACGTGAAACTCCAGAGGCATTTTATTAGTCTTCCAGAAACAGGGAGCAAAGCGCCTTCGTGACTCTTTTTATGTTACGAGCCTTCCTATAGACTCTGACAGACGGAAACATGTGAAAGCAATAGCAGCGCTGTCATGCAGTATAGTGTTAAGTCATGTCTGTCTGCGACTTTGCACGTCCTTCATATGCTAACTCTTAAAGACAAAGCTACTCTGAATGACCTGCATGTCAATATTTATAATCAAAATGTAATCTAATGTAAAAGATTTATTTTAGGAATCAGTTCCTTTGGCTTCATCTTCTTCAAATTTCATGCTAATACCACCATCAGCGCTACAATGCTTGTCATCTTGTCGATGATAACTAGCCGAGCAGAGTCTCTGCACTAAATCTGCACGACTGCAAACGTTGTAGTGGCATTGCATTCTGGAACTTTGAGTCCTGTGTTGGATTTCTCATTAACACAACTTTTTAAATGTCCACCACCAACTTACAAATTAGTGCTCGAATTGCTAAACACATCACAACTATTACAATAGAAACACATTTAACGTGTTTCAGCGTGGACTTTTCCTTTAAGAGAAGAGTGAAAATGAGCTCATGTTTGACCGCTGACCCGCGGGCCCTGCCACTCAGCCTAGCGGCTCAGCAGAGGCCCGACAGAATGCGCCGATCAATATCCGAGATGCCTAATGTTCCTCCTTGTTGTTTTTCAAGCTGCAGCTTTTAAAGCCTGTAATGTGCGTCACCTGGGCATTCTTGAATATAAGAGAGCCACGAACAAGAGTTCACTGGAGTGTGTTTGGTCTCTCAGAGAAAGAGAACAGGTACGCTAAAGATGCATCCATTTCAGGATGCTTTTGCGGTTTGGCTCAGTCGGTGCTGCTGAGTAACTTCCTTTAACCCTTGCTTTCCTTTACTATTTAGTATGGATGCAACCATATGAATACTTCAGATATGAACAGAGATACAATTTTTTTTCCAACAAGCTCACCAGGCATCGAATTGAGAGTAGAACCCTGGACGCATTGTTTTACTTTAATGCAGGTCAGATATAAAGCTTATGAGACAAAGAAAGACCACAAATATTAACATGAACATGCAGCAATACATGATGTATTTACAGTGTTCATTCATACATCCTTAGTAACAGCCTGGCCAGGGTTGCGAATCTTGCGATGGTTTACAATAGGCTACTAGTTTGCTCATATTTTGGGAAACAGAACCGACTAAACTGTTTAGAAAATATCACAGGCTCTGTGACAAACAAAAAATAACTGCATGTGGAGAATTAAAAAAAAAAAAAATACATTCACGTGCACATCACTAGCTGAGACCAATTACGAACTTGAGTGACGTAGCTGAGATTGGGGAACTGTCAGAGCCATGCTGATAGGTTTAGGCCACGCCTACTTTGGGTTTAAATCCGATTACAGACATTTGAAGCATTAAAACAGATGCAGATACAGATAGCATCATTGCCTTACAACAAGACTACCTAGCCACAGACATCCAAGTGACACTTATTTGATTTTACAGCAATACATTTGTAAAATGTGACTTTTATATTTTATACGAATATATATACACATTAATTCTCATCCCAACACACTGGATCCCACTTTGGGGAAGAATTTGACCTGTACTCTGATTTTCATTTTTTACTACAGTGGCACTTCTAATTAAAATATTAAAATGAGTCACATTTTTCCTTGCCATGTTTGCAGCCTGCTCAAAACTTTCCTGTACTTAATAAGGTCTGGTTTTTTGCCAAAACACACACACACACACACACACACACACACGGAATAAGAATCCGAGTTTCTGTTAACATAATAAGCTGCTGTTATGAATGTGCAGCGTGCTGCATGAAAAACTGTAGGGATTTTCATGAAACAGAATGTCCAAGCTGCGGTCAGAGTAGGAAATTCCTCCATGTTTACTGCACCGCAAACTGCAGAGATGCTTCCTTGGAGGCCTGCTGCAACTCGGGTGAAGCACAGTGTACTGAGGACCAGTAACCAGTCACAAAATGTTTTATATGATAGTAGTGAGCAGAGAATATGAATAGGGAAAAAAAACAGTAATGCTTTAACATTAACAAATCATGAACTTCAACATTATTACCTCATAAGTAATGTTAACAAGATTACAATGTAAGTTAGATTTAATTTTTGATAAATGACATACTGTATGTTAAAATGGTTATTCAGGCCATGACAAAAGATAAGTCCACATAAACAAGCAAATATTGTATTACATCAAGTTCCTAAATGTTGCTAACTTACTGAAGTCTGTTCAGGTTTGGCTTCTTACTTTGTAACTTTTTTCAACTAAGGGTTAGTTTATTTAACATTACTTATGTAAGGAATAAAACACTAGGAGGTGCGTCATTATAGGAAAATATTGGTGGTGTTATGCAACCAGACAAGAAGCTGCATTAATCTTACCACCCCAATGTTGATTGTTTTCCAATAACAGCATGTCCCATAGCATAATATTCCTTTAATACCACATCACTTTGAGAGCACTTACATTCTCATAATTTTTATCCATTTATAGTTACATTTAGTGTTGAAGTACATGCACAAGACAATTTACTTTCGTTATTACTCATGTTCTCATTCCCTCACTGCTCTTTCTTGAAGATAAAGGCAAAAAAAAAACCAAAAAAAAAAAAAACAGTCCTCTGTCCTGCAGACTTTCCTGTGTCTGAAAGCATGAAGTTACAGCTTTACCTCTGTCTGTTACAAAGCACCGACGCTGGTGACTCCTTATTAAAAGAAAATGCTATATAAACATCTCCTTACAGAAACATTCATATGATCAATTACACACGATTTTTTTAAAAGACCTTGTGAATGTGCTTTCACTATAGAAATGATATTAAATATTAAAACGAGAAGTAAATGAGGAATTTGAAGAACTTAAAGAACTCCGTGTACATTAGATGCTGTTTGTATAGCTGCCCAGTGGAGTGAGTTTGAATTTTTCAGTGTCACACAAACGTCTTCAGAGTTATCCATATCGGAGTTTGTAAATCTGAAAGCATGACTACCAAAAATAATGCAGCTAGCAATGAATAAAAGCTATTTGAAGCCAGTTAAAAGTATGGAAATGAAATTGTGTTTGTGAATCCATTAATTGCCTTTCATCATTAGCCACTTTAGCAGCTTTGTTACTAGATTCGACGACTTTATTGCAACAAATCTAGTGACTTTTTTGTGTGTTTTTTTAGCAGATATTAGTGACCGTGCTGCACTCTGTATGGCTCTCACATTACAGCTGCCGGTTATATGAGTTGAGAAAACATTCACTCGACTCATCATCAATGTGTAAAACCAATGACCAGTAACTGATCACTATTGTTCCTAAAGACCAATGACAGATCACTATTGTTCCCAACAATCACTGATCACCATTGTTTCCCAGCAACCCAATCACTGATAATTGGTCACAACAACTAATCATTGATCACCATCGTTCCCACTGATCACCATTGTTCCCCAATGATCAATCACTGATCACCATCGTTCCAAAAGACCACTGATCACTATTATTGCCAATGACCAATCACTGACCACTGCTGTTTCCAACAACCAATCACTGATCACCACTGTTTGTCTCACCCATTCTTTGTTCTTTATTTTAACCTTTCTTCTTAACAATATTTACAAGTAATAAAAGAGAGTTATTTAATCTGTTATGGGTTCATTCGTGTCTATTTCCTGATCAGTAATTACCACTGCTTTTTTTTGTAAATATGCAAAAATACTTTGTGGTGTCTTGATTAAATATTTCTTGACTAAAAGAAGCTTGACAATTCAGTGAACATGCAGATTAGTCAATGTCATCATCTGGCAACTTCTAGCTACTTTTTGAACATGTGTTAAATTCACTAACATTCTTATATAAATTGGATTTATTAAATTTTCTGATTCAATCATACTGAATGTGGATGCAAAAAGTTGGGTCATGGTTTGTAATAATGATGGAGTCAATCTCTGGTCAATCAGTCGAAAACAGGCAAATGAGAGCAACATCTTAAGGTGCCAGCAAGGTCTCTCGGTTTCTCTGGCTGTCCATTAGAGGAACTGTTGAGTGTATTTTGTCAGCGTGATTGACAAGCAGAAGAGAATAAAGGGTCATTACTCGAGCTCGGCCCCCTCCCTGCTCGGTAATCAATAAGCAGGCCTCATTAGAATGAATAGATGGACACTGGCTTCACTCTGGCTTCTCCCAGAGGAAATGAGGTAAGGAGTGAGGAGTGTGGACAGCTGAAAAGCTTCTCGAGTGGTCCAGCACTCATATCTAACGCTGAGCAGGCCCACAGTAAGTCTGTGCCTGATGGTGCGCGGTCAAACCATGGCTGCTCTATCGCTGCTTTTAAACCATTAAGAGAAAAGCTTGCTGTAATCAAATACTCAGGCTGGAAAACACACACAAGCGCTTATCAATATTGCAGGTGAAAACACAACAGTCATGTTTGCAGCTGATGTTTTGTGAAAATAAGGTGAGGAAAAAAAGCTTCGTAAAGAAGAAATCACAACAGGGCATGCTATTATACTACTGTCAACACCTTCTGACCAATCAAATTTGAGAATTCGAGTATAACTAAGAGTTCGTGATAGCTAGCTAAAAGTGATAGCTAGTAGAAGCAGATTAGCAAAAGGTAAATCATGCTAACCGAGCTATACTATATAACAGTAAGACCTTCCTTCATTGTTAGCAACTCTCTTATTTTTTCTTAAAGCATTTCATCATACACTCGATCCCTTCCACATTCACTGACAGAGTGCAGATGGAATAGAACGCTAACAGATGGAAACATCGTTGCGTTTCGGATATTTCCATGACATCTGGATGACTTTTCATTTTAAAGTGTCTTTTAATGTGTCATTTAAATGTGATTTGTGCGAGCGATTTTTTTCAGGATGTGGAAATGCTTAAAAATGGTTAGCTATAGAGCAGCTAGCACATGTACCAGATAGTCCATATAGTTCAGACAGCAGAGCAGATGGGTTAAAGCTGCATGAAAGAAGGATTATGGCTAGAGTTATGTTTTAAAAAAATGAATGCATTAAAATAAAATATATGAATCTAACTAATTAACACAAGTAAACACAGCCATGCTGGATACGCATACACATACACATACGGTTCATAATTTCCCCTTGGGTCATCTTTCAGTAAAGCTCAGGTCATAAATTAAAGTGGAAAGCTAATTAAGAACGTTTTAAACATGTGCAGTAAAAGCACATTTACAGTTTACCTGGGCATCATCTAGCACACAAATGTATTCATTTACTATAATTAGGAATTTTTTTCCTCTGTGAATTAGCAGTACTGCCAGATCCAAATGTCAGAGTTTTTAAAAAATTAATAGTTTTGTCAAAATATCTGCATCCATCTTTACTAATGTCATTCAAAACAGGTTGCTCTTAGTTCTCTAAAGACTGAAACATAACACACAGAAGACCAAGAGATGAAAAATGCTGATTCATTAGAAAGAGCTGATTAGTTCTCTAATAGCAGCAGCTCTGAAAGTAGTTCCGGCTTCAAGACAAATCACAGGATTATATGAGTGCACTCATTATAAAACATTATCATTTCTTTAGTAACAACATACACAGGAACTTGTATGACAGACATTCCACATAATCTAAGGCTAATATTAAACTAAAACTAAATGTTATTTGTTATTTAACAAGGAAAAACTTATAATCATTGGTATATGCTGTAGCTTTCTGTAAGGAGACATTTATTTAACATTTATGGAAGGAGTCTCCAGTGTCAGTGCTTTGTAACAGTCAGGGGTAAAGCTGTAACTTTAAGCTTTCCAACATGGGAAAGTCTTCAGGACAGAGAACCTTGCGCTTTGCAGTTTCTCTGTAACATGACAAGTTGCTGTAAGTAATAACAGGAACTAACTTGTTTTGCTGACGTTCTACAACTTTAAATATGAAACAGAGAAACACGTACAATGTTTTGTTCTTTAATAAATAGAAATTGTAATCATTGGAAAATTGATGGCTGTGGTTTAAAAGGAATAAAACACTTCAGGACATGCTGTTATTGGAAAATAATCATCAGAGTGGTAACAATAACTGTAGTGTTGATATTATCTACAGGGAGTCACAAAATATTAATAGCACAGCTGCCAATAATTTTAAAACCAGGGTTTGTAGAAAACTGCACTACTTCAACCTTTTTGTATTTGAAAAAAACAATCTTAAATAAAACTATTTTCAACTATTTTCAACAAACTGTCTAGAATAGGAGCAAAACAAACTTGATAAATAATCAAAACCAGAATATAATGTCACTCATGACTAGCTAGGAGTGATAGCTCACAATGAACAGACCACTGGGGTGTGTATATGAAGTGAACCAGTGATTTGAAACAGGTGTGTGTGAGTGATTAGAAGCTGAGGTTACAGGTCATGTGACAGATCAGGTGATAAGTTTTGTAGTGGAGGATTCTGGGAAATAGAGTTTGTGATTACAGAACTGCCTCAGTTCATATCCCATTAAAAATACCATTAAGCATGGTTAGGGCCATTAAAACTTTTCACATCTGATATTTACCAGGAATTGAAATGCATAACACGTTTGCTATTTTTTGTGAAGGGTGCCAATAATTCTGGAGAACACTGCATTTAATATTTGGTTTTTACTTTTTTTTGTCTTCAGTTTGCTCCAGCAGCCCAACCTGACTGAAACTGCCTTCCTGAGCTCCAAATTAAAACCATATTTCAACCATATTTCTATACAAACTGGCCCAAAATTCACAAAAGAAATGTGGCAGAAATATGGTTTTGTTTTGGAGTCGCACCATACAGCCCACACTGACCAAATGCTATGCAGTAGACAGCATATCTCATATCTCGGTTTAAAAAATATATGTTCTTTTGCTAAAAGATTATTAACTCCTATCTTCACTGCACATATTTTTCATCATTCTTCATTTTATGGGAAAATCATATGGGCATTATAATGAAACACTGCTGCTTAAAGGACACCATTTTGACTAGCAACAGCACTGTGTCCCAGCTTTGTAGTAGATTCTGATAGCATGTCTCGTGAACAATACAGGACTTTCTGGAATGTAACAAGCCCCAAATTAAATAGTATTAGGTGGTTATTGTTGTCAAGTCTAAGCAATAGTTTAGATTTGAGAAAGACCTGGCTAATTTGAAAGACAGTTAGCTAGCTTATTCAGTCACTTTAGATAGAAAACATGCCAGAGAGTTCCACAGTGTGTCTGGTTGAGACCAAATATGAACTTGAGTGATGTAGCTGAGGTTGAGGAACTGTTGAAGTTCGGGAGTTAAATAAAGTTATGTTCTGCAAACTGAGAACTGAGAACTTTACAAGGCTCATATACAACACACAACTTTTAGAAAGTTGTCATTTTACAGTTTAGTCATAGGTGCACAGTATGCAACAAATGAAAGAGATCTATATTAAAAAGCTAAAATAAGCACCCGGAAAAAGACGCGTGATTCAATATTGGACTAGATGTTATTTTTGGAATGCTATGGGCGTACAGGAGAGCGCTGCCCAGGCCTGCCTTCTGTCACCATGACAATGGCTGTTTTAGAGTACGACTGTGTGGAAAAAGTCTGCAGGACAGACAGGTGGTACACAGGAGAGTCCCATGGCACTGTGCCCATGGTTTTTCCCATGATCACCCCTTTTGCTCCCTGCTGGCATTTCAAATGCTCGCTGTCCCCATTTTAGCAACACACCTTTCACTTTACGCACATGGAACACAAAGTACAACAGGATAAAGGCTGTGCTTGATCCAGCTTTATCCATCCATTTCAAATTTGAGTTTGTTTATATCAAAACACTCTCCCAGAAGTTGTCCGGTTCAGTTTTGTAATCATGGAACATTTGAAACAAAGCCTTAGGCGAAGTTACAAAAAAAGAAAAGAAAAAAAGAAAGACTTGCTATTCAATCATGGCCAATCATCTAGAATGGAAACTATTGGTTTGCTTTTGGGACAGATCACTTTTACACTGTCAATGTTCAAAGGTGATTTTTTAGAGTTTTGAGATATGCAAGTGATTCACGTCATGTCTTGAATGCAGGTTGCAACGGTTGATTGAAATCATACTGAATAAAAAGGCTAGCAAACCATTTACAGACACTTATACATAGTATAGTATAATATCTGTATTCTAGATATGTAACCAAATTTGAATATATTATTTAGAATGAACAGGAAGTGCTCTAAACAGATATAAATACAGATATAAATACTAGGTGCACTATTCATGGTTTATTTATTTATTTATTTAATTTTATTTATATGCATCATGCCTGGGTTGCAACAAAAAAGTTGCATTTGTGGGAGGTTTCTACACTTTCATGTGTGCATGAGCAACTGGTCAGATATGAAGCTTGTGGAACAAAGACTATGATCATTAACATGCATTTACAGCATTCCTTCATCCTTAGTAACAGCCTGGTCAGGGTCATGGTGGTTTAAATTCTGATACTGTTTTGTTTATATTTTGAGAAATAAAACCAACTAAATTTGTTAAAAAACATAACGGGTAGTTACAAACAAAAATAATAACTGCGAATGGGATTAGAAAAATAGTCCATCAAAAAAACTGATGTAGGCCATGCACACTTCAGGGTTAAATCCAAATACTGATACAAATATTTGGAGCACTAACAAGACACAGTAACAGATACAGATAACGGCATTGTGTTATTGCTGTCTATGAGGAGATACAAAAAGCACTGAGCAACAAAATATCTTTTAAATAATTTTTTTATTCTTTTAATTAGCAGAAAGCATACTGTATACATAAAATACCCTTGAGATTTCTATAAATATTCCATATTAGAGAAGATACAAGATTGAATCCACCGTGTGCCTAAATTGAGGGGGAAATAAAGAATACAATCAGCTTGTTTAACAGATTAGCAGAATAAGGCACACGACCATGCGTTCATATACAACAGGAAGAAAAGTATCCCAAAGTATCCGTATCACAATAATGAACGAAACATTGGAAATCGATATTAAGTGCATGCGTTAGAAAGACATCTTTCGCTAGAAGAGAAGTGAGCCTTCGATGAGAGCAGACCTCTCAGTTTTGGTATTGTAGAAGTTTCTAGACAATCGTTCCCAGTTCCAGTCCTGGACACTGAAAGCTCTGGACGTGTCTGAGGTTTGTCACGTCTAACACGTCTTATTATTTCGTTATTAAGTCTTGGGTTGCCAAGGACTGGGATCAGGATATCCGTCAAAGAGGCAAGACGCTCAAATAAGGTCCACTCCTTCATCTTTAGGGACACACATCTGGTTATAGAAAACATCGATTACATAATAAATCCTTTGGTGTCGTCGCATCATTTATTGCTGGTCTTTGTCTCCATGAAACCCAACCTCAACCGCCGATTAATTACACATATTGCTGTATGCTTATTAAAGGATAACAGGCTTTGCTATATTATTCTAGTTCTGTTTGTGTGAAAGCGCTGGGGGAAAAAGTCCCATTAGAGAAATGATAGCTCAGTGCGCAAATGGTTTAATTAAAACAAAATGAGTTAGTTTGCCTGGAGCGGGATGCATTTGCTTGTTTGCAGGGCCAGTGTCCTTGGAGTGGTCACGCACCCTGTCGCTGGAGATCTGTCCCAGTTTGAAAGCCAAATCGAACATGCCTTATCCAGCTAATCGACACTTTATTCAAGCAGCTAGTGGTGTAGCAAAAACCGAGCGTAATTTTTAACTTTAAAGTTGTGCTTAGATACTCTCTCTCTAAATTGCACATGATTTAACAATAGACACCTAGCTAATTAGCAGTTCTCAGCCCACTTGACTAAATCCTGACAGAGGCAACTAGTATGAATATGCCATTCGTCCAAAGTAAGGAAAAACACAGTTGGTGTTGTACTGTTATAAGAATAATAAACAATGGGGTCGCATGTTCATTATTTTCCAGTAACAGCATATTCCACTGGTTTATTCCACTTACTCCACAGCAATTTGTTAGCAGCTATAAACAGTCCTTCCTTCACCAGGCTTTCTTTTTGTCTTTCTTATGACGTTAATAATAATAAAAACCCTGCAAAAAAGCCCTCAATCCTGACAAAAAAACCTTTACAACTTTACCGCTGACTGTTACAAAACACTCACACTGGAGACTCCTTCCAAAAATGCTAAATAAACATTTCCTCACAAGTAAAAATGACACGATATCGACAATTACATACGTCTTTTAAAATCTGTTTACGTGGAGCATCCACCATACAAACTTTGTGTTACCATAGAAACTATACTGTATTAGAATGAGTGCATTAATAAAACCATTGCATGCGGAGCCACTGTCCGAACTGTGTTGGTATAGAAAATGAATCAACACCCTCTGACCAATCGGAATGGATTACTGAAGAGTGCTGTGGTACAAAATTGTGAAATCAGTTCTGTTAAAGATGAGGAAGAGATGTGCTAACATTTAACATGAACACACAGCTACTATATTCTAATGTTTGCTAGTCTTAGACAAATGCTACAACTGCCATTTTGCCTAACTTGTTATGACTCCTAAAGTTTGGGACAGAGCCATGATCTCCAGGAAATTGGTTAGTGACCACTGCCACAGGAATAAGTGCTTTTCTTTTATTTCAACTGAAATCCCGCGATTCTTTGTCAAGGCTTGTTAACCACTTTGTTTCTTGCTATAGTTCTGGGGTAAGAGGGCATCGGGGAGGTAGTCCAATTGGTGGTTCGATTTCACCAAGAGACCATGCACTACACAGGGAATGACAAAGGTTCATTAATGCATATATACAGCACATTAAACATACACTTTTATACAAAGACAACTACCGACAATTTTATATGTATATGGTGTAAAAAAACATGGTCTAAACACAGGTCTACTTTATTCACACGTTTCCACACACATCTACACATTCCAGCCTTTCATATTTACTGTAAACAAATGAGCGACCAAAGTGTAAAGGTATAAAAAAGGAAGTGAAGTGAAGAAGATGAACGGAATTGCATCCCCATTTGTACTTGCAGCAAGGCACTGCAGAATCTGCCCTGTCTGATGAACCAGTTGGGATTAATCGCTACGAAACGCCATTCGGACAGCGTTTGTCCTGAACGCCAGCACGCACACACATCAAGAAGAGAAGAAGACGAAAGTCTTTGTGAGATCTTGGTCCACCGTAGAGCAGTTCTAATGTTTTAAGGCAAGAGCAAGAACAAGAAGAAGGACAACCAACAAATTAAACAGTCACTGCTTTTCATGGTGCTTTTTATACACCGTTGAATTTAAGGCCTTTCATGTGAAACATGACGTCACGTTGTCCTCGTAGAAGTTCCTCTAAACGCGAGGACTGATTGTCCAATTGCGGGTGGCTTCAGAGGGAAGACATCTTGGTCCCTTCTTTCGTCAGGCATTTTCATGGCCATCTATGAGTGACCGTGAGAGGAAGTGCAGGATAGGTCATTCCTGATAATCTCATTGACTGTGGAGATAAAAAAGAGATACATTTTAAGTTCAAATTGCAAACAAACAAAATGTCAAATTCAGTCATCATCTATGGCACCTGAAAACTACACTTTTCTGCTTGTTCAGCTAAAGTATCAGTTCAAATGCAAATAAAATTAAAAAATAAACCAAAAAAAAAAAAAAAATGCAATTCACTGAAGGGGAAAGGATGCAGGATGTGAAAGATGTGCAGTTGCTTCTAGTTGAGGTTCACGCCAAAAAACAAAAAGTCAAGACACAGACAGATGACATATTAAAGGAAAGAACGGTCGCTCTTTTAAGCTGTGGGGGGCATTGATTTCTTTTTGCTAGCATGATTTGGTTCCACTTGTCTCCTCAGATGGAAGCATCACTGCATATCAATACTGCAGTTGTTCTGACTGATCACCTTTATCCTATGATGAAACATTTCTATCCTGATGGGCGTGGTTTCTTCCTGGATGACCCTGCCCTCATCAACTGAATGGTTTGATAAGGATGAAAATGATGCAAAATTGGAAACTATAATAAATGGTACTGTATTATCATCCGAATAACTTTGGGAGGTAGGTCCAAGGGTGTGGAATGAGTGATCATCGGCCAAGATGGCCACCCCATAATGTTCGGCCACATGGTAACATTTTACTCATTTATAGGATCTGCTTAAATGGGATGTGGTTTGTGGCAGATATTTTGGGGAAGATTAACAACAGAAAAACCAAAGAAGCCAAACTTGGCTGACAAGCAAGCACAAACTGTGTAATATTTAAAAAAAATGGTATTATTGTCAAATGATGACAGGAAATATGCATCCTTAGATTGTCTTTCATGAGGTTTGAGTAAGCACTGGGCTGGGTTTTGCACCCGCACATTTCCCACACTCTCAGCCAGACTTCAGAGTGTCCTTATCTCTGTGTTCTTTGGCTTGACTTGAGGAAGTGACTACACAGAGAGGGTGGCTGACCCCGAGTGACCCTGATGACTCCTGAGATCATAGCCACCTCTAAAGGCTGTTTAATGATACACCAACACCGACAGTGGATGAAGCACAGGAAGATCTAGCTGCGCTCCATGCTACAGAATCAGGGCAGATTATAACTCACGCCTTTATGATCACAGACCACCAGCATGCCTTATCAGCTCCTCCAGCAATGGTATACACACATGCATACACACACACATAGACACACACTAACGCCCAGAACTCGTTTTCCTACATGAGGGAGTCCCAGTGGAAAAGTACAGGCTGAGCCAACACCACTGGCTGTTTGTGCCCGCCACAGCTCGGAGCAAAACAGGCATTAACATGCCGAAACCATGTTCTTTGTTGCACACACTGGCAAAAAAAAAAGGTAAACCACAAACCAGGGTCACAATTATGTGATTAAACTTTAATGTATATACATAAAAAGCCTCAGGTAACAAAAACAGAGTGGTGGGAGGGTTAAAAGAAATCAGCATACTAAATGTAAAACAAAGGGTTTTCTTGCAAAGGAAGAGTGCCCGCTTCCTTTTCATTCTTGTCAGTCGTGGTAACGGTCGGGCTTTCTCCGAAATTTTCACACCTACACAGCAACCACAACATTGCGCTGTTTTGCTTTATCAACTAATACTTTCCATTTCCAAGCCATCAGCTTTTCCACTGCAACAAAAAAAGCATGAGCTGGAAAAAAAAACTGATTTATGCCAGCAAATATGTCCAGATGCCTTTAATCACCCTTCTGACATTCAAAAAGCCACCGAAACAGGATGCTGTATACTGTTAAACCTCAATTCTCATGCATGGCTAATTATAGCATTCTATTAATATGACCTGCCAGTCTATTTATTAACACATTCAACAGGTACAGTACAAAAAAACATAAAGAGCAGTGAATTGTTTATGATGGTGAAAGAAGATGAATTGGTTGGATGTTGAGGTGTAGCATAGTCTCCTGGGCTTGAGCCCACCTGATGCAATGCATTGTAACAATGTCAGGCATTAATAAAGTAACCAGACATTAGGCTTGGAGAGAACTATTCCACATTTTGGAGTGCTACTACCTGGAACTGAAATTGACTTAATTGGGATTATATGTCAGGGATCTACACAAAATAACCCATTATACCGAATTGAGGGCGAAACACTATGCTACCACCACCATGCTTCACAGTGGGGATAGTATTCTCAGGGTGACGAAGTGTATCTTAGAAAGAAAGACCATTCTATAGTAAACGAATAAATAAAGACAAATGGTGATATTAAACAGTACCATTAGCTGAAATTAGCCATTTGTTAACTGAGCTTTAGCTATTTGAATGTAACCTGAATATTAGGCGTGAAAATAAAGCACTAGATTAAAGTCATGGCATTACAATACTGAGCATGCACTGTGATACAATATTATAAAAACTTTTGAGAATCTCTACCATGTCAACTCAATCCAGACTGTTAGCCATTGATGCACTGGCTGAGAAATAAATCATTGTTGCTAGCTAGCTTTAGTAGTTTAGTGCTTATTTTAATTGCACTAGTTTGTTTATTGAAGACATTTTAATGTTATATGATAAATTCATATTTTAGCTTAGCTACAATGGTGGAAAGCATGACATTTGCTGTGATGTATTTCAGGGATCTATCCTTGGGCCATTTATCTTTTAAAAAATTAAACATTCTAGCTAGAGTGTCCTTCTGATCTCAAGCAGATCTGCACATGATTATATGTTCATGCTGCTAGATTATATCCCAAATCAACACTTACACCTACACCTACAAAAGCAAGCAAGCATGGCTGGTTGCAGACGGAGCATTTCTAAGTGTGACAGTACACAGAAGGTGCTTTATTAAAACATGCATCCTCCCTGCAGTGCCCCAGCCTGTAATATTGGCACTGCCAATACACACACACATACACACACACACACACTCACACGTGTGTATAGGGAGTATAGCCAACCCCTCCCTCCTGATTTTCCTTTTGGGTGTGGTCCTGTTTAAGGCATCTTTTAATCTCATTCCCCATGCAGGGATCAGTGACTGGCAACTGACGTTTGCTGGTCTAAAAATAAACAATGCAGGAATTCCGGCTTTGTTCTCTTTCACCATGCTGACAACTATTATTGATATGACACTGTTTTCCTTTCAATACTGATGTGAAGCCATTTCACTCACTTTCCATTGTAGATTATTCATCACTTGGGTATGCAAGCTTTCATAAAGGTGGTGGAAAAAAACTTAAAACAGATAACAAGCTGTTAGTGAACATCAATTGCTCCTTGTCTATCTTGCATTGTGTCCCAATCATAATGTAGTTCCCTATATAGGCAGCTACTCATTTGTCGAAATTTGATGGAAACACTGCATATATATATATACTTCTATATACAAACCTATAACACAGCTAACTGTATCATGTTCCAAACAGTTTCAACAAACATGCCACTCTCACAAATATAGGTGAGTTACTTCCCTTATAACTAGGTAACTGTCATATGGTTACAGTTAATGAGAAAATGTATACAACTAGCTGAGTCTAACTTGCTCGTTGCTACCAAGCTAGCAAGACACTTTAATATGTAGCTAACTAGATGTCATTCAGCAAACAGTAATAAAAAAAGCAGATTCTTATTCAGGATCCAAGATCTTCAGCTAACCTGACTAGCAAGGACAGAGTGACACCAACCAATCATGCGCTCATGTGAGCTCATGTATGTGGAAGAGGGCATATAGTGTTTTCCACAGAGAGTGTTATGTTGCCCTGTGAGGTAGCGTGAGCAACAGTTTGAAAAAAAAAAATGGCTGACTTCACGTGTCGAGGAGGACGTACTGGTTAGCCCTTAAAGGATGTGACTTCCAAGGCAACGGACACAGGAGACAGCTAGTCTGGTCTATGAAGTCAATTTGACACTACAATTTACCAATTAATCAATGTTCTAGTCAAAGAAAAAACAAATCCTGCACGTCAACTCGGCAGAACAATTAGATGTGGCCAGAACTGTCCATTAATCTGAAATAAGCAAATATTATGGACACAAAAGTACTCCGAATTCCAAATTTTGCTATGCTGTAGCTTAGCCTACAGCCTTTCCAGCATAATAACTTTGACAAGCCCTATAATTAATAAGTTTGAAACAAGCATGATGAGTACAACTCACCTTTTAACTTTCTAGCTTATATTTAGCTAAATCAAAGCGACACTCAGGGACCTATTTTACTCTTACTATTGTCATTAATCTTCACAAACTAAGAGCAGGAAACACTACAGTAAGTATAAGTGAGACTCCCAAAAGAAGTGAGAGCAGAGAGTCTGTGGTTTGGTTCGAGATAGATGGTCATCACGCCTGGACAATCCTTAGCATGAAACCTGATACTGTGATGATGAGCATGAGGGGAAGCTAATTCCGGACCAGCTTTTTCAATCAGGTATGATGAGTTCAGCAGCTAAGATGCAACTCACCAGGCGCAGGTCAGTATTTTTAATGAACGAGGGATTTCATGGTCTACAAGCAGCTCTAACTCAAACTCTTTTGTAGAAATTTGCTAACAAAATGATGTGTTGAGTGACAAGAACTATCGCTCTTTCTCTCTACTGAATATCTACTGAAATTCAACAACATGTTTCTAGCGTAATTGCAAGATCACAATATCCCGCTCTGAAATTGTATATGTTCAATAGGGCGGCTTTCACAGAAATGCTCTAACCTTGTTTAAACCGCCCGTGAAATTGATTTGGCAAAGGAAGCTTAACTCTGAATTTGATGCTGTAGGAGAAGGGCAATTGAATTTCCTGCTACATATTACTTATTGTTTCCCCACAATATCAAATCTGCTCTCGCTTTCAGCCGAAACACTAATGGGCCATTCGCAGCCTCCCACGCGCGGAACCGCGCCAACGAGGGAGCTAGCATGCCAAGCTCCTGCCTTAACCCCATAGACAAAGACATTAGAAGGGTTAAGAAAGAGTACAAACACACGCATGCTGAAAAATTCCACTGGATCAGTCATTAGTCTACTGCAGTTATAAATAATTTAAAAAAACTATATGGACGGCATACCCCATCAAGAAAAACTCGGCTGATTCGGAAAGCCTGCGCTGGCCATGTGGAAGCATTCAGCTCAGAGGCTGACAGCAGGGGGACAGACAGAAGGAGGGAGAGTTTGTTTTAAAATGGCTTTGAATAAACTCTGGTGTGTTATTCACCAGCCCCTGGCAGCAGCTGCTGAAATCCTTCAAATCCCCACCATGTCCCACCGTGAAAGAGAGAAAGCGAGAGAGAGAGAGAGAGAGAGAGAGAGAGAGAGAGAGAGAGAGCCATTAAAGGAGTTTCTCCAGATTACGTGTGTGTACTTTTGGACAGCTGAGAGGCCTTAAGCCAGGGGCGTGGCCCCAAAGATGGCAAAGGAAGGCAGCTCTTATCCTTGGAATAAGCCTTGCCACCCCAGCTCACACCTTTAAGCTCTCCTTTACTCTTATGCACTCTTTAGGCTGCAGTTGTGTCTCCAAAACATCTGAGAAGAATACTTTTGTTTATACCAGTGGTTCTCAAAGTAGGGCCCATGGATCCCCAGGTAGGCTGTAGGACTCGAGTCTGGTCTTGTTTTCTGTATTGATTTGGACTTGTCTCAGACATATTGGCATTTGTACTTGGATTTGTCTCAGTCTTAGGCATTGGTCTTGCTAAATATGGCCTTGGTCTCAACCTAGACTTTATAGAAATAATGTTCTTTTGTTTTTGCATGCACAAAGTTTGTAAAGAAGTAATTCCTTGTTTTAGAAAACATGACCTAATCATTTTTTTTTTTCGTGTTGATGGCTTTCGTTTGGACTTGATTTTGATTTGGCCTTGACTCTCTTAAGACTCTGTCTTAACTAGATCTTGGTTAGTCTACAGCCCTACTCTTAGGTGTCTGTGAAGCATATTATCAAAGTTATAATTATTATTGAACTCAATAATTCAAAAACAAGCAATCCTATAAATCATGTTAACTTGAATCTAAGTTTGGTGGAATGTTCAGGAATAGAAAACTTAATGGCTCTAACAAATAGATAAAATATTATTGTACACATTTAAATAATGTTCTTGAAATAAATCTGATCTGAGGGGTTTCATCAAAATCAACCCTCTTGGCCAGGACAGGAGGTATTGTATAAAATCCCATGTCACCCCTTCAGAGACCAATGCATTCAAAATAGTTCTGCTACTGATAGAAGTAGTAAATGCATTTGCCAAAGGTGAACTGAAAAACAATTTAACTCGCAAAATTTATTTGTATCAGAGCTACAAAACCACGGATTGCGGCGAATTCCATCGAAATACATACATTTTTGCTTGTAATGTCATGTCCCTGGGCCTTTAGTGTGCCCCCCTTAGTGACTCTATGCCCTTCACAGCTCTATACACACACTTAAGACACTCTCACAGATCTTTATCTGCTTCAGGTGCAGTAGATAAAGCGATGATCTTTGGCACTCCACCTGTTTGATAGAGGCTGATGCTGAAGTGTGAGCTCTGAGGCTCCCTCGAGCATGATCAATTACAACTGTTGCCAGGGTGAGCAAGGAACCCCGGGGGATACACGAGTCTACTCGATCCAGACAAGAGAGAAAGAAAAACAAACCCCCGCACAACACATGCTGCCAATGTGACTCTCTGCCTACGCAGAAACAGAAAGGCATGGTCGCCAAAATTAGACGGTTAATCTAACAACAGTGGCTGTTTATATTGGCTCCATTTGAGACAGACCCTTTTCCCTTTGATCCACCAAGCCTCCGTTTGTCTCTCTGCAGCTCTCATCTTCTCCCCACCCCCCTCGTCTCTTTGCTATCTTCCTCTTCTCCTGCAATCACTTCCTCTCTGTCTCGGGGGAGGCCAGGGTGTATGTGTCGGGCGGTGTCCCCTAGGGTGGTGTATGTGTGTGTGTGGAAGGGGTGTTTACATGGTTAGGCCTGCTCTCCTGTGCCCTAATCAGAGATGTGCAGAAATGATTTACTATTTGCTCTGCTGCACACACACTCAATTCACGAAGCCCTGAAAAAAAACCATGACTACCTTTCATTCCTAGCTGGCCTATTACATCATCACAGGGCACGGTGCAACACCGAAACGAAGCCATAATGTGAGTGCAGATGTTTTAACCCCAATAAAAGTGCGCAACTTCCAAACTACACTTTTGAGAAATGTGTTAAGGATTAAAACGTCTGCATTTCCACATGTGGAGGTTCATGACAAAAGCTCGCCAGCCATCTGATAAGCAACGTTTGACAAATGAAACCTGGAGAGCCAAGCTGCAAGAAGAGGTTCGTCATCTCACATTCAGATATAGTGGAAAAGCAGGAGCATATTGAAGCAATCACGCTTGCGTTTAATGGGATTTATAACATCAGCATTTGTACACTGCCTCTTTAAATCACCTGTTGCCTGTCAGTCTTGATGTCAGATTTCAAATCGCTTTCTCTTTTCCTCCTTATATAAAAAAACATATATACGCCGTCGTCGTGGCGTCCAAAAGGATTACATCAGCCGGGGCTTTATTGGTCTCTATCCTTCACAGGGAGAGCACTTGGAGGAATCTTTTTGCCGAACCATTTCTTTCATTCCATCTCTCTTTTATCATGTCTCAACAGGGAGAATCCGTGAGTTCCTCTCCTTAGCTGGAGTTGTGACCTTTCTCTTGGGTAATGGAGCTGAAAGTGAGATGTCAGTAGAGCCAACCCATAATACTGTTCACTATTTAGCACTGGATGTCCCTTTGAGCATCCCCAGACCTTCATTTTTTTTATTTTATAGCAATTCAGCTTGCAATATAAACAATATTTTTTGAATGAGACCCAAAAACCATTCAGATTCTGAGTCCTTAGAATATCTGTTTGTCATTTAAAAATAAAAAATGACATTTTGCCATCCCTATTGGCTTGAAAATCTTGCAGAATCTGTAGAGTCAAGGTTTTTTAAATGGTTGGCATATTTTAATCCCATCTGCTAGTGTTTCCCCATCCTTATAATCCCATCACTCTGGTGCTGGCTTTTCCACTCCACTGTCCCATCCACCCCTTTTTAGGAATTCTTTAAATGCTTCTATGGCTCCTACATCTGGATGCTCTGAAATACCCATTAAGCAATATACAATGATCAGAATCCACTAGGGTCCACTGAGCATCTCCTCCAAGTCTCTCTCTCACACACACACACACACACACACACACACACGCACCATGCGTGCAGAGATAAAACCTTACACAGCACAGAGATATTCATAACTCATAAAGAAGACAAAGACGCAGTTTTATCATGTCCAAACACATACAGCTTGGATGCAGCGTGCATAAATCACAACCGTGCATTCAGCAATACGATTTCATCACCTGTAGGTTTTATATCGCTTCACGTTCCGAGCTCTCGTCGTCTAAGCGTCTTAGCAGAGGCAGGGAGTGTGATTCCAGTAAAAGTCCTGCAGGTTTAACATAAACACCAATGGTAAGCCTCGATGCTCACAACGTCCCCCACTGGTCCTATTTTCCTGAAATGACATGCTTAAACTCTTCCATGAGGAGGAAGATGGAGGATTGGGAATGACCACTGGAAATTGAGTGATCTGATACTGAGTATCTGGGCCTGAAATGCTGGATTGGTATTGGATCACAGATTTATGCTGTGAACTTATGAGACTGACTTCAGCTATTCTAGTTTGAGCAATAAAACACTTGGGGGCATACTGTTATAGGAAAATAATAAATGACATGGTGGTATGATGTGAATGCAGAGTTAATGTAAAGCATTAAGGAGTTAATGTTACCACCCCAAAGTAGATTATTTTCCAATAACAGCATGTCCCAAAGTGTTTTATTCCTCTCATACAACAGCAATTTGGCCACAATTAATTTTTTTATTTATTAAAGAACAAAGAGCCAGATTTTCAACTGTTTTTTGAAGAACAACTACAGTGACAATTTTCATATTTTGCATTTAAAAAAAAAGGTTTAGGATAACTTTAAAGCAGGCCTCTATCATCCCTCTATCATTTCATTATAAATTTAATTTAGACATTTCTGCCAATCACAAAGTTCACATTTAAATTCTATGCCACTAAATTTTAGCACTTTTGCCAAAAAAAAGACAACCATGAAAATTGCAAAGCTTAAATTCTTCCTCATGTTTTCGCTTCGCTCATAAAGATCTCAGTTCTGACTGTAGCGTGGTATAGTCACACGAGGAATTATCCAGCCTCAAAGTAATCTATATTCACTGAGTTATTAGTTACGTAAGTGGAAACGAGATGAAGTACAACATATGTGCGGCGGACACTTTTACGAGTCTAAGGCCTGAATGGGATTTGAAACGCGCCATGATTCATGAGGGAGCCAGAATACATTAAACAAGTGCTGTTAGAAGTCACTGAACTGAAGCGCACTCTAACTCCATCCACTACAACAGTGAAAAGGAGTATGTATGTATGTTACTTCCTTTCATTAAAGGAGTTTCTGCCTGGGTAACTTTGATGGAGTCAGTAGGACACGCTGAGCTCATATATGTGTGCTTAAGGATCACAGTTAAAAAAGTATGGGCGATTTTGGGTAGTGTGATGTGATTTGCAGTCAGGAACATTAGCTATCTAATTAATTTGTTTTGAGCAACATGCAATGAACAGCAAGGCCAGTGTAAGAAGTACACCCTCTTATCTTCTATAGGTTCACAAATATGCAAAGTTCACCTGCTATCAAAAGATGTCTCATCTTTTTTCCATTCATGTGAATGAAATTGATATAAAAGCAGGTGGAAACCCCACTTCTCTTATACACAGTTTGAAGCCAGAGCTCAGATTCCCTCTCCATCCCCATTTTTTCCTATCAGTCTGGCAGCCTTTTGCATATACGTGTGATTAAGTGTGTCTATGTATTGTCTAGATGGAGGCTTTCATGTGTACGTATCAGTCTCTTCTTGCTCTATCTGCATCCCAAGATTGCACTGTATGTCTCGTGAGCTTGTGGCCAAGAGCTCTAACTCTCATTCTGGCTGAGAGATGATGAAGGAAAGAAAGGCAATAAATTGAGCCGTGAAAATTCCTTCCGCTCTGTTTCGGGCCCCACGTTTACAGATCTCGGTAGGGACGTACTGTGTGTGGTTCTTTCTACTGAAATCAAGAAACAGCCAGCTGTGGGAGCTACAGGGAAGAAAAGTCCTTTTCATTTATGACGCTTTCTTTCTCGGACTTTCTTCTACTGAGTTTTGTGGAGAGAGAGAGAGCGAAGTGAGAGAGGAGGACAGAGGCAAGCCAAGATCAGCAAAGCGCTCGGCTTCCCCCGGCCTTGCAGCCTGCAGGAGCTTTGCCTGTTGACATCCTTCACAACGGGGTACTTTCTCGCAGTGATTATAAACAGGAAAAGTGATTAAATGGGAATTTTGAATTTTAAATTGAAGTCTTATGCAATGTAGCCTGTACTAATGGCATAATTACTCACCTCCAACTAACAAATAAAGCTTTAAAGTACATGGTGTGCTGAAGAAACCAACAGGATGAATTTAGGCTGTGGATTCAAGCGTGACCCGACTTGAGCCAAGCTTTTTCAAAGCCACAACTCTCAAACCCTCTCCTAGGAGTCGAGAAGTACCAACCCACAAACCTCCACCACATAAACTCATGGCATATGCCGACTCCCACTACCTCCCTCTGCGACAGGAGCTGCCATTCCCTCTTCCATCAAATGGTTTTAGACATTTGTACTTAATAATGTGGACTGCATGGATTAAGCATTCAGTTCTTCGAGCCTGCTATATTTTGACCAGAGAATAAAAGAACACCGTGACGAACCTTTCCCCCTCTAAAAAAAGAAAATCAGGTTTTAATTTTGAGGTTTCCTCATCAGACATGAAGAAAGCCAATTTGTTTAGACAGTGACGTCGTTACGCACCAGACAAATTCCATTGCCGTGACTCGAGCGCAGAGATAATGACGGAGTGGCTGAAACTGGACCACTCTGAATGAGCCGAATGAGCTGCGCCACAGAAACGAGCGAGAAGCGAAGGCTATGAAGTCAGACCAAACATTAGGAGACTGTTAACATCATCATGAAGCACTTTAGTACTTTGATAACTTCAAAGAACCAAAATCCAAATACTGACAAAGACTTTCACCAAGTCATTAACATACTGTCGGGTCCAAAGAGCTGGG
The DNA here is from genome assembly GCF_027358585.1 of Pangasianodon hypophthalmus. Classification (NCBI taxonomy): domain Eukaryota; kingdom Metazoa; phylum Chordata; class Actinopteri; order Siluriformes; family Pangasiidae; genus Pangasianodon; species Pangasianodon hypophthalmus. The sequence goes on along the minus strand of NC_069730.1, from coordinate 3,521,499 downwards.
TCCAATACAAAATGAAAACAGGCTACCACAATTGAGATACTGAAATAAATCATTTTGATAGCGCTTTCTGTGAGGATCATATTCATAAATCACTAAAACTGTGCTTGAAATTCTATGTAAGTTGGTATCTATTCCTTGTAATCATTTTTAGAAACTCTATGACTCATAAAGCCGTATATGATAATTTAAAATCATGTCATAATTCAAGTGTCAATATTCATCATAATACTGCATGCTTTAGTACTCATACAGACCTGTTTATAATTACAAAGCAGCTGTAATATTTATTAACGATTATGTAATGAAAACATTATGTAAGGAATAAAACACAACATGGTGTGCTGTTATAGGAAAATAATCAACAAAGGGGTGATGATAAAGCAGAGTTTCTTATAACAGCATGTCAGGAAGTGTTTTATTTCTCTTATACGACAGCAATTCCGAATTTTTATTTTTTAAAAATTTATTAAAGTACTATTTTTATCCATTTATAGTTATATTTAATGTTGTGGAATGCCTTTTCTTACTTACATTAAAGCAGCTATAAATATTGTTTTTTCACCAGAATCTTTTTTTGTTCTTTCTTCTGAGGTTAAGAAAAGAAACAAATAAAAAAAATTACCCTGTCCTTCAAACTTCCATAAATGTTAAATAAATGTCTCCTTACAGAAAACATATCAGTCAGTATGGAAATGCACGTTTTTATTTTGATTTTAAAGTTTTCAAACTGCAATAATGCGTCCTCTATGTTTGTTTTTTTTTTTGGAATAAATCCAGAATGAAATCCAGGATGAAATATATACAATAAATTGCCAGGGTATTTGGCATGTTATTCTGTTAACTAATACATCTGCAGCTTAGAATTTTCTGACACATTTCAGAGACATACAATTAGCAAAAGTTTTGTTTTAGTGAAATAGAAGCAGGACCCATACATTTGGAGCCCAGTGTATCTAATTAATATGCGTCGTGGAGTAGATTGGATGTACAACAATTTATCTAAATTGATCATAATTCAATCAATAAATGAAGATCAAGTGAACTACTGCAAATGGTTCTCCTTAAGAATCATTAAACTTCAGTCATCTAATGAACAGTTGTAACACATTGACATCTGCTCTTCAGGATGACTATGACCATATTTACCCATGCTTCATGCTATAAAAAGGCTGCGAAGGAGTGTATTTGTTTCATTTCCTGTCTCTGACATGGACGTTAGTAAAACAAAAATGAATCAGGTCATAAATTGTGGAGTGTTTATCCATAGCCGATAATAACAAAAGCAGACGTTTGAGGAAATTTAACTTAAAGCACCACTGGGTTCATATGTTTATTGGATTGGATTTATATTTCCAATGACGGAAATCACCGCGACAAATCCCAAAATGTGCTGTACTTGACAGTCTGGTTGCCTTCCTAGCCATCTAACCAACCCCAAAAGCCCTCTGTGGCCACTGTTTTGGTCTCTGGTAATTGTTGGAAAAAATAACGTAGGTTCCCAACGGTTCACTCATCTTCTAGATTCGTAATCCGAAAACATTGCAACTACAAAAAAAAAAAAAAAAAAAAAAAAACCAAACCATGTCCTCTCTGGTAATGAATAATGAAGAAAACCATCGCCCTCGTGTTTCACCTATCGATAAAGGCTGAGGGCACTTCACCAGAAAGCCCCAATTCCTGTTCGATAAACTCCGCCCTCTTACACCAAGCCACAGAGGTCAAAGTTTGAACACGGTAAAAGCTGAGATCCTAGCCTCAGGCCGTGTCTCAAGCTCCCTGTAGACGCTCTAGACCCTGCTATTCCCAAAATGTTTGTGACCTCCACCCCTTTAATGCAAGACTCAACCCCATCCCAAAAGCGCTATGCTACAATGTTAGCGACTCAGCAATTTCAGCACAGGCCGGACGCACTCTCAATCATCATTAGAGGTTCGAGTGGAGTCCTGCTGCCCTGGGCTTGCTGCCAGCACGCGTCAAAGTTTCCATGAGGGAAGCCGCAAATCGGGGAAGGGGGGAAGGAGGGAAGGAGGGGGGGGGGTCACAGGGATCCTCTGTAATTTAAGACCCCTGCTCCATTAGGAGAGAGTAAAAGAGGAGGAGATGAAGAGGGCTTCTACAAAAGTATACAACTTGGGGAGAGAAAGAGTTCAAGTATTGTCAAGTGTACCAGACAAAGATTTATGATGGTAATTGAGTGTTAAAAAAGCCAAACTATACACTTCGAGATTATGGCTATGTTCACATTACCAGGATGAAGTGACACAAATCTGATTTTTTTTAACCCGAGCCACTTTCGTATGTTGTCCTAGATCGGATCCATATCTGATAACTGGCCATCTGGCGTGAATGAGAACGGTCAGATCGGAATTCATGTGGCATTTTCTCAATGCAGTTTATCATATCACTGCACATATCACTGTCATCATCGTTATCCAGCGTCATCATTGAGGCAAAATAACAACGGAGAACAGTGTCAGCAGTGACTGTACTTGATACTTAGCCAAATGTATCAGCTGCTACCAAAACTGAGTGTCGTTCAGCTGTTCGCTGACCTCCAGAGAAAACTGCGACGTAGGCTTGGGCTACTAGTGCATTCATTTGTTGCATCTCAAAAATGAGACTTTTTTTGTTTGTGATGCATTTGAAACATGCAAAACTGATATCAGTGTGCACATGCAGAGCATTTCGAGGGGCAGGATATGAGTCACTTACAGTTATGAATGTGAATCGTCAAGAAAGGCAGCCAAAAAAAATTTAAATTGTATAAAGAAGCTTATGACGTAAGTGAACGTAGCCTATGGGTCGTGTGTATTCAGTAGCACAGCTGGAATGAATCCGTCGCACTGATTAGTCTCGCTCACGTGACTGAAACCTAATCAGCTCCTGATAACCCAAATGAGAGAAGATTTACACTTCCAAAATCATTAGCCACCCACTTTGAAAGATCTAAAATGGTAAAATTACAGATAGTGACTTAAGTCATGCATGCAAGCACACATATGAGGAGCATGATGTCACTCCTGTCCCACCGGCATCTCTTCCAGCCTTTTATTGCTTAATTAGTGAAAAAAAATGAGCCTGATGCAAATCCCACGCCCCTGTTTTTCAAATGCTCAACCAAATGCTATGTGTGTTTTTTGCTTCTCGTGCCATATACATTGTAAACCACTGTGAATATGAAAGGGAATGACCCAACTAAAACTGTTATTGGACGCTGCCCAGTTTGGAGACCGCAGGCTGGATTACGCAAGCGCTAGACACAGCAACAAAAAAAAAGGGAGACAGAGACGCTGTGAAAAAAAATGAAGTATGTTTTTGATTTCAAGTAGCAGTGAAAAATGTTCCCTGTGTCCTCAGTGTCTTGGCGTTGGACCTACCAGCCTTCAACACTCGAGTGGATAAGAAGTTGTTTATTTGGATCCTTTCAGCAAAGAAGCTACTGCGTTTGGAGTAGCAAACTGCTGAACCCAGCAAGAGTTCAGCTAGTGAAAATAGAGAGTGGTGATGATAACGTGTACTTTTGCTCCTGAACATCATGTCCTCTTGTGTAGTTAACAACAGTGCTGAGTGGTGGGCAATTTGAAAGGCTTTACACACACACACACACCACCTCAGATTCTCTTGCTAGACTCATATCCAGCTGTTGAGAAGTAGACTAATTTCTCGGGGGCTCACTCGACAGGACGTCTAATGAGCCTGGCAAAGGAGAGCTTCAGAGTGTTGGTCTGAACCACTGCACCAGCGTTGTTTATTTCATTTCTCGGCTCGTTTGAAAGGGAGAGAGAGCGAGCAGATTCCTTCAGAGGATGCAGTTACCACCGCACACTTACCGGGACTCCAGCAGCTGACCACAGACGCTTATTCAAGCATTAGAGTGCGCGAGATGGCGGCCCCAATCGAGCTTTTTTCTTTCTTTTTTTTTTTTTTTTAAGAGACGAGATCTGGAGGCCCCCTAGCCAATCGATATGCATTCCTGCAGCTCACTTAATGCGTGTGTAATCACAGGGTGAATGCATTTGGAGGCACAAGAGCTAAAGTGACCGAAGATGAGGTACAGGGTGAAACACAGAAAATGAGGTTACGCTTTTTTTAAAGTGGAAATCCGGAATACTTTCACATTGAGCCGAGTTGCGGGGCAGCTACTAGGTAAAACGATCCAATAACGAGCTTTCATAGTGCATTGAACTGAGCTAAAGTTTCAACTCGAGTCGCTTAATACCACCATAGTTCACAACACATGAATAAATATGTCCTTTGGCATTACGGACTTTATATGTGATGAAGCTATACTCGATATCCGTGAGGTTATTCAATTTCTTTTGTTTCCTGCCACATAAAGAATAACAGCATGGATCTGCCTGACACCGACAGATGATAAACTCTAGCTGAGTGTGAATTGACATGACTTTCAAAATGTCACATCTGACCATGTTTGAAGTCATTAACAGGGCTGATGACAAATAGATGACCTCGGTTCCCTCAGTGTTGTTTATTTATGAGTTGAGGATGTGGTGATGACAGATTTAGTGAAGGCTACATTCTAACTCAATTTCTGCTCAGCCCCTAAATACCCCCCACCTACACAGGCAGACATACAGACACACACACACACACACACACACACACTTAGAGCACAACAGGCATCTCTAAACATCCTTTCACTTCTTTCACTATTAGCAATATAAGAATACTGTTTATGACTAGCACTGAAACCATTTGAATAACCATATAAACCAATATTATGGTTATGGTACATCAGTTTCAATAAAATATTGCTTTATAGCTTTCTCTAATTTTCACCTTGTATGATTGTTCTTTAAATCAGTGGTGGATCGTGAAACGTATTAAGGGGGCCTATGATTTTTTATTTTGTTCCAGTGTTGAAAATCAGAATCCACCATTATCAAAGTCATTATATTTATTATTGACTTCTTAAAGTTATTACCATTTTCACTTGACTTCTACTGGTTTAATCCAATAACTCAAATACAAGCAGCCTAGACATAATGCCAACAAAAGTGTTCTGTTGGTCGAAATGTTCAGGAATTAAAAAGCTCTATGGCTCTAAGAATTAGCCAAATTTTGTACACATTATAAAATAATGAGGTCACTGTTTTTTTTTTTTTTAAATTTAATTCAGATTCTGTCCACACTCTTAGCCTGAAGCAGAGGTGCTAATAAACAACGCTGTCCTTATGTTCCCATTCTGGTTCAGATTAAATGGTCTCCTATTTATTAAAAAGCCAGTGGCTGCAGGTGACCGGGGAGGGGGGAGTGTTATGGGGGGGGCAAAGATCCCAGGTAATTATGAGAGAAATAGCGGGAGATCTCAGGTCCAAACATCCAATGGCCCCCTGAGCTTTGGCGGGCAAGGTGCCAGGGGGCACCCCAAGGCCCCCCAAGGTCCCTTGATGACGACAACTCAGAGCTGTAGGGCTCCATGGGGAGGCTCAATGAAAACAAGGGGCCACGAATCCAATTCTGGAAAAAAAAGATGGCCTCAGGAAACCCCTACCCATTGTTTTGCTTCCTTCATTAGGGCTCATGTCAACAGTCTGGGCTCGCGGCGCGTGTGCCTCTGTTTTTACTCGGCCGCTCCCAGCCAGACCCCTGACCCTGGCATGTTTGGACAGATTGTTTGAAATCCCGCTGTGCTAATTTACTGCTCTCACGTTAATGGGTGTATTCATAACTCCCCTATCTACGCACATACACGTGTCTATCCACCTGCAGCTGGTGGGGCCCAAATAAACAATGTGTAACAGGTTTTACTATAGCAAACTATGGGAATGGGTAAGATTATAGTAAACAGCAAATGCCCTGGATGCAACAGTCCAGTTGCCTATAATATATATTGCATCCCAGTTTGATCACCAGCATGAGCTCACCAAGACGTAAGTGGTGTGAAAGGGAAAGAGAAAGACAGATGGCAAAAAACTGACAAGACAAATAAGAACAGTCTCAAGACTTCAGCACAATCAGAAATGGATTTGTCTAAGGTGATTTTTAGTTATCCTAGCCTCAGGCCCTGTCTTAAACTCTATGTAGATGTTCTAGACCCTACTCCATAACCCTGCTATTCCAAAATGTCACTGAATGTAGTAACACGATAGGACTATAGCTGTCTAGAACTGTAATCTTGAAGAATATTGCTTTGCTGAACAGAACTGATGATTCCCCTCAAATTGGTGATTCAAGACAAGTTCAGTCAACTTACCGCTACTAGTAACTCATCGCCTTATCATGACTACCCTGCACTCTGACCCCAACTTCCTATCAAGCTGGGATATGTGAAGTAAAAGTTTTCTCTGTACTATATGAGTATATGTGACAATAAAGTCTTTCTTCTACCACTAGGTAAACCCAAACAGGTTTACCACACCAACCCAAACTTTAGTGTTGGTGTTTGGTGTGTAGGTCTGCTCTAGGCTTAACCTTTCTGTTCTGTTTACCACATAGCAGTGGTTGTCCCATTATGCAGGCCTTCACTTTTGGTTTAATAACAATGATAAAATTTTTGTATTTTTCTACTTTTAGCAAAAGTATTAGGAAAAAAAAAAGAACCCAAGGGTTGAGAGTGTGTAACATTTCAGCCAACTAGATGACAAGTTTATTATAGAAGAATTATGGTTTTGTAACCTACCATCATCCAGATACATTTGGTCGAGCTCCTGCGGCTCTTGTTTGATGGTAACAGGCAGCGCAGGGGAGGCGTGATCATCTGCTAACAGGGTGGGTGGGCTTCCTCTGGACTGGGCGGAGCCAAAGGTGGCCAGATAAGGGCTTTCAGCTGCAGCCCCTGGTGTTGAGGGATGGGAGGTAGGAGAGGAGGAAGGACTACTGTTGGGGTAGAGAGGGTGGTATGAGGGGCTGCCAAGGTGTGGACTACCCTGAGGGTGGTGCATGGTGAGGGAGGTGGGGTCAGGGGAGCTGGGCAGGGCCAGCCCATGGTGGGTGGGAGGCTCCTGCATGGATGCCATACCTCCAGGCATGGTGGAGTGTGTAGGGCTGTTGCTCAGGCACTTAGGAAAGGGTACAGGTGACAGGTCATGGAGCTTAGGGCTAGAGCTGGGGGAAGAGCATAGCATAGGGGTGGGGCGAGACGCACAGGGGGCATAGCTGGCCACCATGCAAGGCTCAGGGTCATCCAAAGGCATCATGGTAGGCAGTCTCTGCTGGCCGAAGTAGGGATTTGCATGTATGGACATCCGGGACTCATAGTCATCAGCCGGCTCTGTCTTTATCATTGGAACTGCAAGAGAAAGGGAGGGGGGAGGGGGACGGGCAAAGTGAGCAAGACTGTGGACAAGTAAGTAAGTAACTAGAGGAAAAAACCATAGAAGTGAGTAAGTAGGAAAGATGGTGAGTGTAAAACCAACTGTTCAGAATGAGAGCTGGAGAACTCTGCTATTTTAACACAGGACACAAAACAGAAGAGAAGAAACAATGAGTCATCAGGGATAGCTTCACAGCTGGCTCTAATATTGAAATTGTCTCCAGCTCTAATGTGCTATTAGAAAGCATATTGAAAGAGAGCAAGCTGCTGCAGGAGCTTTAGATCCCATGGGCTCCACATTGGATAACAAAATGTTGTCCTAAAGGACAAAAAAATGGGAAAGAAAATGATTTACTTTTGATTAGGTGCTTAGAGTTGGTTGAGTGAGTCTGCTCAGCATGTGGTTGTGGAGGCTTAGGAGAAGGAAAACTGAAGGAAGTCCACTGAACAGCCACCTCATTTCAGATAACCCCTCATTTGTTTCCACAGTACACTGATTCACTCGAACACAGGCAATTATTTCTAATTATCTTGCACATTTTGGGTTTCAAGGCAGACATATTCCACATTTCTATCTACTCTGTAAACAAAAAACAAGACTAAAATAATAGTTTCAATGAGTGAAAAATGACATTGACAACGCCAACCCAATACCTCAGAATTCAACGATCTTTTTGCGCCACATTGGCCTATTTAAAGCTGAAAATTATCGATAGATTAAATTATCGATAGATAGATTATCGATACATTGTTTCTTATTGAATTGTTGATTTGCCACAGCTTAGTGCAATGTTGTATCAGATAATATCATAGCTTTTGCACTTGCACTTGTGTAATCTCAAATGTAGAATCGGAGAACCTACAATCACATTAAAGTCAACTTGGCTAGACACATCTCTAATGAACCCGAGCAAGTTTCCTGTCTGATTTCAGACTATCTTGTTCCTAGGTTGTTAGTTTTTTAACGAAATGGATCTTTCACACCCGCGATCCCCAGCGCACCATGGATTTACGTCATTGCTGTCTGCTCTAAGTGGCGTGGGAGTGCTGTGGGCGTCCCCGGGCACCCTGCCTGGTGCTAGTCAGCTGCTCCCATGATCTCCGGCTCTCCCTAAGCACTTCCTCTGGAGACTACACCTACCAGCCCTGGCCTGGCTGTTGTTTGGTGCATCTGGAGTGAGGCTCTTCGCCTTAAGTCACCTTGGGATAAATATGTTCTATTTTTTTTTTTTTTTTTTTTTTTAATGGACTGTCAGACTCAACAGCATGCAACATACTGCAGTCAAAATGCAACGGCAAAATGTCCATGATGGCCAAAAAAGAAACAAAAAAAAAGAGCATCAACTCAATGAAATTTTGATAGTTTTATTAAAAACATTGGATTGGTGGATTAGTTGTGGATTTTTGTCCTGCATGTGATAGAATGAAAATGGTACATCTGTGAAGTATTCGGTCTAATCAAAGCTGATCAATATCTGGTCTAGATAAAAAGTAGTCTAGGACTAAATGTATTTCAGATCTAATCTGGTCCAAGACCAGCCCTTAATCTCCATTAGGGAAGACCAGCCCCAGACATATTATTCTGTTCTTTCATTTTTACTGGAGAAATCAGCCTCAGCCACAGCCTTAATAATTAAATCTGCACATGAACAAAAATGAAACAGAGGTAAACATCTATTTTCCTCTCATTACACTAACATCATGCTGTATTTCTTCTTCCAGAATTTTTTATTCATAGTGCCAGTATCTATTTCTCTCTTTTACTCTGTGATCTCTTTTTATCTCCATTTCGCTTCTATTAAAGTCACCAGGCCCGAAGTGGATGTTTACAAAGTGTGACTTTTCTCTCGAGTGCAGTGAGTATAGACGGAGTCCAGCAGTGCTTCTGTGCATCAGTGTGAACTGCGTTAGAAACCGAACGTCCAGTCATGCAAAAATTCGTCCTGCTCTTGCTGTAAAGTTACACCCTTTTTTAATGTCAGTAATACTGTCGGACAGGAATATTACAGCTTGTAATTCTTATCTTGGCTTAGCTCACTGGGTCTGTGCAATCGCTGTATTTCTTACACAAAAGGCAAATGTGATCTTTGATCAGCGCTATATATATATGTATGTATATATATATATATATATATATATATATATATATATATATATATATTATAGTAGAGTGCCAAAATCTGAGTCCAACACCATATGTTTTATACCACAGTATTGTTGAATGCTCAGATCTGATTGGCCAGAAGAGTTTGATTAATTTTCTATAGCAGCAGCTTAGAGAGCAGTTCCCACTGCAAGGTTTATATTAATGCCCTTGTTCAAATGTGTCATTGTTTCCTTAGTAACAATTTACACTATGACTGTATGGCTAATCCACATAAAAACAACATGAGTAATTGTTCAGATGGTGAAGATAACATTTTTGGAAGGAGTCTCCAGTGTCAAAGCTTTGTAACACTCAGAGGTAAAGCTTTCATTAAGTTTTCCAACATGGTCCGACAACTCTTCAGGACAGATTTTTTTTGGTCTTATTAATTTCAAAAGAGAGAAAAAGAGAGGTTGGTGAGATTGTTTAGAGCTGTTATAATATAGGAACTAACTTTTTGTTTCTTGGACATTCCACAACATTTAAATTTAACTATAAATGGATAAGAGTTATGTGTCATTCTTTAATTGTAATTGTTGGCAAATTGCTTCGGTCTAAGAGGAATAAGCCACTGCAGGACTGCTGTTATAAGAAAATGACGAAATCATATTCGTCGATGTTTATTTTTTAATAACAGCATGCCCCTGAGTGTTTTATTTCATACTTATAAAGACAATATACTTTTATGTTACAAACAAATGGATAGAAAGCTATTTTACAAACAACATACAATCATTCTTTACCAAAGTGTAAAAGTCAAAAAAGCTGTTTACTGAAAGCTTAAAATTTCATATATATTTCAAGAAACATATTAAGAAGCAGTTAGTTAGTATATTCCTGGGTAATAAGTGTTAGAGTTGTGAAAATTCCTATTATTTTTAGATAAAAATTATGAAAAGAACAGTGTATAAAGAGTGTATTAAAATACTAACAGATATATCTATCAGTGTACACCTACAATGTGTAACCAAAATACTTTTGCAATCTCACAGTTTTGCAGCTTGAGACAGAAGGAAAGGACGAAGGAGTCTCCGTGTGACACAGGTGACTCTTAATTACGTCACGAGGGCCTAGTCATAATTACAAGCCCCCTGGCAGGAGCAATCTGGTGGCCAATATGGACCAGTTGGTTGTGTCTGTCACCGGCCCAAAACCGTGCCAACTCCTGCCCTGCCAGCGCTAGTTCCAGTTCCACACAATCACGACAAACAGCATGTTCCCTCAAAACTGGCAAACTATCAGTCCCTAAACTTGGACTGCCACTTTTCACAGCTCATACAGGACAGAATGTCTCGATTTCTGAAGATCATCAAGGTGAAATAAAGGAGACGTCTCTAAAACTCTTACTTTTTTTGCATGGCGTTTGTAGGAGAAATGTCTGTCCTGCTGTCCTTTGTGAACAGACAAAGTAGACACTGTATGTATGAGACGGTCAGTCGGTCTTGGAAAATGGACACTCTGTGTGTTGTGGGTGTTATGCCACACACAGAGAGTTGGTTTTATGGTGCTTAGTCATGTTTTGGTTGCTGGACAAAGCCACAACTGGCTGAAACATCTAAAGAGTTACAAAACAAGAGGTCAACAAGCTTCCACTGACATGTCATGTGTTTCATTTAAACCCCTGTGTTCTGTTCACTGCTTAGAGACGTCCCATTGATGTCCATGGTCATTTAATTGTATAGCTAAAAATTCTATTTTAAAATAGCTAATATATCTTATCTTACTGTTTATTATAATCACTTAAAATATTCATGGATATATACAAAACCATTTTCCATGTGTGTGTGTGTAGGTGAGAATAAAAATTACATTTATTATTTACTACTATTTTTTTTATTTATACTTGTTCAAAGTTGTTCTCTTTCTATGTAAAAAAATATCCAGGCCATTTCAAGACTAAAAAGATCCCACATAGGCTTTTTCTTAAAAAAAAATATATTGTTTAATCTACAATTTTCTAAAGAATTTAGAGATTTTTAAAAAAAAAAATAATTCTCTAAAATCTCTAAAATTATTCAAAGACATTTATAATTTTCTAAAATCTATGATTAACTGTATAAAAAAATTGGAAAACATGAAGCGTGCTATGGAATGAGAGAACCTTACTGCCTGGAACCTTTAATTGTCAAATTGAATTAAATTTTCCAAATTTTCAGAATTTCTAAAATTTTCCAGGTCTGGTAATTCCTTTCCGTTCCATACTTTTCCAGATATCTTCTCCATGACTGCACAAAACCGTTTTGTTCCTCTCAAAATGACCTCAACATCATCTCTGAAATTTATATTTTACTAATAAAAGTTATTTTTTGAGCCAAGTACATTTTAGGAGTCCACATTTTTTTAAACAATATTGCTCCAATTATAGTCACAACTTAAAAGTCATTCTGAAAGGAATAAAACATAAAGGCCAAAAACACACCACCCTTATAATAAACACCACCCTTATAATAAGCACAACTTGAGCTGAAGAGACTGCCTTCGTTTGGGTTATTAATAGAACTCGATATTGTGAAGGAATCTTTGTTGTGCTTGTAAAAATAAAGGGATTCCGAGAAGCGACGGCTAAAGTGGGCTTTCCTCTGTTCCAGCCCTTTTTTGCCTCTGTTTTATGTGGTTAGTGAGAATGTCTCTTATTTGGAAGAAGCGAACAAGACGCTGCGTCACGACTTTGCACACGAGAGAGTTGTTGGAAGTGCGATTGGAAAAGTGACGCTCACGTCGGGAGCGAGAAAAGGGAGCGAGTGAACTGCACTCACACACACACACACACACATCCTGATTCAGCCAATTCAAACACACACACACAAACTCACACACTCACACACACACAAACCCACATTCCTAATACTTCTTTCACGCACAAAAGTGAGAGTTTTACAGTGTTGGATTTATCTCTCCTATATTTCATTTTTATATCATCCTAGACATCTTGGAACATTTTGAAAATAAAATGTATTTTCATTTCAAAGAAACTGCCAGCCATTATACCACCTAATAAAAAACATATTTAACTGTAAACGAGGTGAGAAAATATAGTTCTTCTTCTATATAGAGCAGCGAGCAAGAATAGAAATAATTCATTACACATATACACAGAGGTGGATGTTAAACTTAGCAGGTAGCACTGAGATTTAAAAAAAAGGGCTAAAAGAGTTATTCCTGATAAATGGAACAAAACTGTGAAAAGACACACAGAGTGTTTTTCCGTCTTGTTCATAAATTAGCAAGGGGAAATCCCTTAGTCACTCAGGATTGTATCACTAAGATGTGATGCTAACATTAACCCTCGTATTATTATGTAAGCTTTATCTGATTCATGAAGCTGAAAGGATTCTTGATCTAAACTTTTATTAACTATGACAGAAAAATGGGACTTATGTCTGATTTTTACCTCCTTTGAAATTCGCACATATATGCTCAAGAGCAAAAGTTTGCATTCCCTGATAATAAAATGAAGAAAACACAGAAAATAAGGCAGTTAGTGTGTTCAGTTTTACAGATGATCCTTCACCACATGTAAAAAAAAAAGGTCAAATATTCTATGTTATGATATTAGTAGTAAGTAATAGTGAAATCATTTGAAATGATATGATTTGACAGTTTGCATGTCATTTTCTGAATGTGATATGAATATTATTTGGTCAAAAATAATTTTACTGTAGTAATTTTGCTGTGTGTTTTGTACTGTTGCCCTATACCCCCACATTCCACTTGCAACACCTTGGAATTAATTGTTTTTGCAGATAAGCTGTAAATCATGATACATATTTCCTTTTTTTTTTTTTTTTTACCATTCAAATACCGGGGGTGGAGGGTGCAAACTTTTGCACTCAACTGTGTGCTTGAGAAGATGCTTGGGCAGGAAATCCTGTTTGATAGCGCACGCAAAAAAAGTCGTGAGAATAGTTTATGAATTACATAAATGTATTTTTTACATACTACCTCGAGCATGAACTATGAGTGCTAGGCCAAAGCACTTTAGGTGTGAATGTGTAACAGTTTCCTTCTCTTGAAAAAGCTCTTTGTTTATTTAGCATCTGTTTTTGTCCTGTCTCCATCCTTGTCTTGTGATTGGTTCATTTTCCGTGAAGGTGTGCACCAGTTCTTTCTTTCCCCTTAATTAGTTCTGATGCCTTATGATGGATTGCTGCTCAATGTTCCTGCCTCGTATTCCTGGCTCGGGAAAAAGAGCTTACTGAAGATGAATGAATGAATGATATACACCCTGTATTGACCTTGTCATATTGTGCATTCTCGCTGTTAATTCTGAGCCTTGTTTTTCTGTATTTGTTCCAATATGCTAGTTCTGTGTTTCCTGGGCTTCCTGGTTTTGATCTTGCCTGTTTGCCTGGTTTACAGTTATGGATTGCCTGTTTGTTACCTTGTCTGCCTGTGACTTAACCACTGGTTTGGAGTTATGATTTTGTTAGTAAAGCTGGTGCTAAGGTTACCACAACGTTACCGTAATCAGACACGCTTGCATGACTGATCAACCTAGGAATAGTACAATAAAAGGGTTTCTTTGCATATCCCGCTTTGTAGGAAAGTTGGAGTCAAACCACAAAACTCCACTAACCAACTGTATGTCTGTGGAAACTTAGTTATTAGTCATAGCATTGGCTAAGACCGTAGTAGCTCAGGTTAAGCTGTGCTAGCAACCAAAAAGCTGGCTCTTAACCTTCAAATGACCAGCTCCTCAAATTTTATGTCTTTTTAAATAAAACACATCTGTGGATGTAATAAATACACAGTAACTGCAGATATCATCAAGCAGTTATGCGCATTCTATGTGCCACTAGACACAGATAAGACAAACTGTCTCAGAATGACATGAACATCTCTCTAGAGATTAACATAAAAACTGAGCTTGTGAGTAATTACAAGATACTGGCCTTGATCAGAATAATGTCATGGTCATGGCTAGATCTGTTAGCACATTGCCACGCATATTTGATTTGTGTTTACAGGACGGATAGTACGTCAGATGAATGGAAAGTGATGGTTATTTTCAATACCTCCCACAGACCGCAGCCTGTTTGTGTCGTCCTTCCGCTTTTTAAAGAATGTGCAGCTAATTTTAGAGGCGGTTTTCACACTCAGTGGCTTTTGTGTGTGTGTTTGTGTGTGTGTGTCTGTGTGTGTCTGTGTGTTATGCATTCTTTTTTTTACGCCCTACACTATAGCGTGCGTGAGGCGTTCTTTATGAGAAACATCAACAACCGCAATTGTGCTTGAAGTGGTAGCAGGAGCAATTCACACGAGCACAGCAGGAAGTGATGACAACCTTTGTTGGCCTTCTCTCTCATTTTCACTGTCACACACACATACGCACACATACACGCATGTACATGCTCACACAGAAAAACCTCCAAATCCTCTTACTTTCTGGTGTCTATCACTGTATTCATGAAATTTGTGCTGTGTGCACTGTGGACACTGAAAGTGAAATTAAAAATGCAAAAAAGCAAAATCCTAGAGTCTCAGAAGCTTGGTGTAGATTACTGGGGTAATAAACAAAGTCAAGATGAGGAATCAGGAAAGAGATGAGCTGTTGTGTGAGGTGTGTTGTGTGTTTAGTTACCGTTGCACGGCAGGTAGGTAAAGCGTTGATACTGGCTCCTCTTCCTCTTGCCATTGCAGACGTAGAAGCTGACAGGCACGGCACTGGATATCCTCTGATTGCGGTAAGGAGGGATCTCTACCACCAAAGAAGTCTGTTATAAAAAGGAACGTACAGTGTATTAACTATAAAATGGACTGTGAAGAAGTGTAAATGTTTTGAAGGGAGACTTATGACAAAAGGATTGACAGCTAGTCAGCTAGCAGATTCAGTTACCTTTAGCAACATTAGCCTTTCTTGCTTTTGCCCAGGGCTCAAATTCATTTAGAATTAGTACATAAACATTCACCTCACAAATTTTTCATCACTCTTTTAATAGGATATTAATTTGGTGACCATTAATAGCAGTATAACATTTGAAATTGCAAAGCAAACCCTATTTTTAGGCTATTACATTAGTAGTCTAGTGAGCTAGCTAGCTAACTAACTGGATTGTGTGGTTCCTGTATTTTTTTTTTTTCTTAATTCCTGGATAGGGCTAAGATTAATTAATTTTTTTCTGCTGTAAAATTGATTTTAAGTCAATTCCAGAGCAATTTGATGATATTTAGGGGAAGTCCGGCTAGCTATGTTAACTAGTTTTTTTCTGACGTATCAGAAATCAGATAAGGTATCAGATAAAACAAGAAAGTCAGCTAGCAAATTATGCTAGCATTAAAAGTCTCAAAAGATATTAATATGGGCAGCTAAAAGGGGTTTCCCCAGAATTTTTTTTTTTTTTTGCTTGTGGTATCTGAAGGAAGGTGAGAAATTATCTGTTCACAAGCAATAATTGAACATTCAAATTGAACATTAAAAATTCTACATCCCAACTCTGTGCATTTTTTTCATAGATACAGTTACTACCTTTGTGACGTGTGTATTTGTGTGTATTATGGCATGTATTGTCTTTGCATCATGGTGTGTGATATTTCATCCTCTGCGTAGTGGGGGAGCAGTGATGACATCAGCGGTCGTCTGTGTCGTGATGGACGGATGGAGTGGAGGAAACCCTTTGTGCTGATTCTGCACCCTTTTAAACAGCTTGTCTGCATGTTGAGGCCATAACCATGGACTCGGGTATGTGTGTGTGTGTGTGTGTGTGTGTGTGTGTGTTTGTGTGTTCTCTGGCGTGTCAGGGGAAACAAAATGAGATGGCCATGTTTCCATAGGCTCTCAATAAACAACTATGTTATAATAGTCTTTACCGTTTTACCCATCTAACACACACACATGCAAAAACCCACTGTCTTTTTTCCACTGTGTGGGTCTGGTCCTATCACTGGCCCTAAAGGCCAATTAGCATTAAGGCGAAGGGTCATGATTAGCTGACGCAACGGCTCACAATGAGAAATGCAAAACCACACAATAATGACAAAAGACAAAACCAGAGGTTTGGGTTTGTGTAGGCAGAAGTTCTACAAGAGCAAAAGTGACAGTTGCTTTATAGTAAGCTGTAAAATGTGAGCATGTTTTTGGAAAAGTAATGATTGACTGGGCTGGAGGTATAGAACTCGCAAAAACGAAACCCAGGGATAGGCTATATGACAAAATTAGATTCATTATATTAATATCAAATGTTCTAGTGTTGTTTTGTTGGTTAGCAAAACCTCGGCAAAACTAAACACTGTATAATTTTGGATCCTGAAGATGTATTCTGATATTATATCGTTGCCCTGTTTTAATTCCAGACAAAACCAACCTTTTGGGACACAAATTAGCATAAAAGCAATAAAAAGCTAATTAGAGCATGTGGCTGTCTCTATTTTCTGAGTATAAATATAACCATGACACGGAACGGTTTATTTGTACATTATTTCCTTCGCGAAAAAAAAACCCAACATGTTTGAGCGGTTTGGTTAGTGTGTAAATATAAGCAACACCTCAAGTGTGTATGTATTATGAACACAACAAAGCAAGTGGTGTGTTTAAAGAGTTGTAATAGAGAAATAATGCTCGCGTTAAATATTCCTTGTTGGACTGCAGGAAATGCAGGTGATGAAAACAAAATAATCGAGGTGTCTAAATCAGACCTCCTTTTGTTTGTGCTACAGCAAATGAAACTGATGACAATGTTTGTGTGTGTGTGTGTGTGTGTGAGAGAGAGGGGTGGGGGGGTGCTGTTAGTATGTATGTAGTGGAAAAATGGGACACAATGAGCAGTAATTTGAGTCACTGAGGTGAGACCAGAGACTTGCAAATTGGTGAAAAGATCACTTAGTATTGCGCAAGCTAATCAGCGGCCTCTTTTACGTCGAGTAATGAATGAGCAAAGGTTACATCAGAGAGCGAAAGTGTGTATAATCCAGAAGCAGGGACAGGGTGCACAACTAAACCTTGCATCATCAAAATAATGTCTTAAAATGATATAATGCCTTAAATAAAAAGATATGCTAATCTAAGTGAATATAAGGAGAGAAAATGATGCGTATTGCTGGATGTGATACTTGAATCAAACTGGAAGAATACATCTGCACATGATTATTTCCAAATTACCCTTTGGGGATCAATCAAGTACATCTGTCTATCTATATATCTATCTATCTACTTACAGATTTGCGAGAATCCTTGTCCACGTTGGCTTCTGTCTCCCATACATGGTGTCCATCTGAAAATACAAAAAATGCACAAAATTATTTTTATATACATATATATATAAAACCAATAGGATGTTACAGTGGATGAGAAAATGTTTACAGTGTAAGGGTGAACATATAGAGCACATGTTGTAAATGATAAATACAAAATCAAGTATATAGGTAATTTTATTCTCATTGGTTGCTGACTTTTACAGTGTGTGTGTGTGTGTGTGTGTATATACATATACATATATACATATATACATATATATATATACATATATACAAAATATGTACCAAATCAGGAACCAATGAGAATTTAGATCAACTCCATGAAGCTATCGAATGCTAAAAATTTATAAAATATATTATTAAATATATGAGTAAAGAGAATAAAGAGATGTGTAGTGATGTTTCAAAATGTAGCAAGTAGAAATTACAGATTTTTCTCTGAAATGTATGAAGTAAAAGTCAAAAGTATTAGTCGTGTAGCACAGAAAGATCAGACATGTTGGTAAGCACTTTTTGGTGCAGTGACATAGATGTTTTCTTATTCTTATGCAGCTCTACATGTGTGTGTTTGGTGTGGAGTGACCTTTATAGCAAATAAAGATTAATTTGTTTAAGAACTTATTTATACAAAAAAAATAATTTTCAATCTTCAAAAGATCAGACCTTTAGGCACTAGATTATTAGAAAAGAAATTAAATATCAAGTTCATTGCATATAAAGTTAATTTGCTCTGATTCATCACAAGCTTTGTGCTTGTAGTTACATACTAAAGAAGCTAACATCTTTATTACTCTAGACCATAAAATCTAAATTTTTAGATCATTAGGTGCAAAACTATTGTCAATGTCTTTCATAAAAATGAATCATACGCACAATTATTTAGAAGAGGAAATCGTTCGTGTTAAAGAAAAGCTACTTTAGGTAAGTTTGCTATTATGTAAAAATTCAAATCATCATGTGTAATGGTTATATTACACAATAATTTTTGCTCGTTTTCATCTAGGGTGCCAATAATTCTGGAGATGATTGTCTGAATTACTTCAGGATGGGATTTTTCCAAGCAGTCATCTTCCCTGATGCAACAAATTTGTAGCTAAACACTGAACGATCATTATGTATTAGTGCTGATTATTAATGAATACGCCATAAAAAGATGAGACTTGCATACCCATCTTTCTATTTTTCTGAGTAATTAACTGTATTAACCGCATTGGTTTATTTGCTAAACTGAATGTGGGTAGAGAGTCTGATCAGGAATATTCTCCTCTACAGCAAGTGTACATATGGCATTTAGAGGTTGTGGTTAAACTTTCATTATCAGTACACTGACGGAGTCTGAGTCAGACTAAAACTGGGCCAGTGTATGCTTTTCCACTGATCTGTTCTTCTCATCAAATTCTCTCAAGAGCAAATCTCAGGCAGGTTTTTGTCCTATCAACTCCTAACGAAGTGTGTGTGTGTGTATGTGTGGGTGGGTGGGTGGTGTGTGGTGGGAAGTGGAGAAAGATCTACAGCCCTGCATGTGTGAAAGTGATACATATATGCTGAAAGCCAGAGATATTAATCTATTAATGGAACACTTTTACCAAATACGGTTACGTAAATAAAGAATGAATGAAACCGAATTCTAACAGGGAGCGGGAGGCATGATCCCAAGTGCGCAGTAGTGTCAGGTCTCGCCAACTCTCTGTTCCTTACTGTTGGATTTTTGGACACTTCGGAGGGGAAGTATTCCTTTAACAGCACTGCATCATGGGGGAATCTCACTCCTCTGTCTCCTCCAGCGGGGAAACCTTAGACATCCCCTTAAGTCCACTGCTGGTAAACATGTTTTTCAGGTGCTGCTCCCTCATCCCTCACTCCTCCCTTATCGTCTCTTTCCTTCATTCACAATCTCCTCCTTTCACTCCCTCTCTCTCCCTCTCTCTCTGTCTCAATTCAACTCAATTGCATTTAAAGTAGTTCTACTGGAATATTAAGTTACAGTGTACAATGCTTATGCATTTAGATCAGTCTGTATTATATATCAGTGCATTAATCAGTCAATAAAGATTATTGTTTTAATGAAAACAATATCAATAAAAGGTCTTATGACTTGTTTTTGTGTCTATATGTATCTATCAGTCTGCAGTAGACAGTTAGTTACCACCACTCTAAGTATACTAAATGATAATGCATTGTAATAAAGTCTAAATATGGTTCATATAGAGATACAAGAGACTTAGATTCAGAATGGGGAGTATAGAAAAATCTTCTCAGTGTGCATACCAACTTCAAGACGTGGCATGTTTGTGTAAATTGTCCAAGCTAAAGTAGCGGCGATATTATAATTACTGTAACACTACACTATAATAAAGCCTGTGTTCCTTAATCAACAGTTAAACTGCAGACCAGACATCCATCATGTGAACGTTGTGTTTATGGACCATAAATCAATCCCGTTTGTTCCATGAGGTCTGGTTCATCTAGAAGAATAATAAAAAGATTAAAGAAAAGCTAAATAATATTAATCTGTTTGTGGAATATTTGTGCACATTAATGTGCAGGAGCAGTATAGGATTGGGTTTTGTTTCTTTTTTCTATCTAATCCACTGTCATAATTTAGGTCATGAATGTGTGTGAAATGGATGGATGGATAATATGGAGAAAATATATTCTAATACATACAGTAATAGTTGATTTTCATAATATTTGTGTGGCAAAAAATGGTGCAAAAAAACAAAAAGAAAAAAACTCCAGTGAGTGGAAGTTCTGTGGGTGGACACGTCTTGTTGATGAGAGGGGTTAGAGCAGAATGGCCAGATCTGACTGGAAGTAACCACTCTTTACAACCGTGGTGAGCAGAAAAGCATGTGAATGTGTGTGTGCATCTCTAACTTTAGAACGTTTTAAAGTTTAAAACACATTATCTAGGAATTTCTGATAAATCCGTAACGTCCTGTTACAAATGCAATAAAAAGTTACAAATGCAATAAAACACTATTTTTAATAAAACAAAGCTTAACAAACAGGATTGTCCCTCCCCTTTACCTCCCCCTCCCCTGTCATCCTGTGTGTCTATCTTTTTTTTCCTCATTTCCCCATCCTGTCTCTGTCTTTCACCCTCCTAATATCTGTCTCCTATCTGTGGGTACCAAAATTAAACACAGCCGTTTTTACAGGGGCCCCCGTAGCCAGGAAAATTGCTCTACAGGATAAAACTAAAAACGAGAGGTCTTAATCGTCCTTTTCCTGCCCTTTGTTTTTTTTTTGTGCATCAGATGAGTTGGGTGAGAGCCACATATGTGGCATACCTTTTCATGTCAGAAAGAGCCGTAGGACTGATAACCGCAAAACTTTCCGTGCACTCCCTGCAACATCTGTAAAAATGCTTCTGCTCCTGCCCACGCTGATCTGACATCCCCAAGCCACACGCCCACACACACACACACACACACACACACACACACACACCTCAATGCTCTTTCATCAGTCAGAGAGGTTAGACAAATCACAATGATTATCAAAATCCTTCCAGAGATACAACACATAGTCGTTTATAGAAGTACACACACACACATACACACACACCCACACACCACCCAGCAGTCATGGAAGATAGATAGAGCAGCTACAGTCATGTCCTTACATGATTCACAGCTACACGTGAATTAGAAAGCACTGAGGTTACATACACACCAATCACTCATTCACACACTCTTCTAAAACACAATCATACTGTACCATAAAAAAGCTAACTAACATTTCTAACAATGCTAGACAAGGTAATGTGAAAGAATTACAACTTTTATACAGGTTCTTCGAAATAAATTGTCTTGATAAAACAAAAAAATAGGTGTTACTGCAAATAAATATGACACACTATTTTACAGAACTTCAGGTTCACTCATGCTAGCTAGCTGGCAAGTGTTAAGAGTGAATATGAGTGTTTAATTAGCTTACATTGGTCAGCTCTTTAGTGTTAAAAGTGAAGATTTTAAAAATATATTTGCATCTTACTGTATATTCTGTCAAAGAACCTGTCACATAACCTTATCTTATTCAGCTAACTAGTGTTAACTGTGAATATTGTAAACATTTATAATTATAGCCTAAAGATCCTGTTACTTTAGCACATTTTAGCTAGCTGACCAGCATTAGCAATGAATATTGGCATTTATGAATAACTTACAAAGTCAAATTAGCTTATGTTCGTCGGCTAGCTAGTGTTAGCTGTGAATATTGTCAACATCTAGAATTATGGTCTAAATATCCTGTCAGTTTAGCTCATTTTAGCTAGCTGACCAGTGTTAGATGTGAATATTAGCATTTATGAATAACTTACAAAGTCAAATTAGCTTATGTTAGTCTGTTAGCTAGTGTCCTCTGAAATCCGGGCAGTTTAGCTCATTTTGGCTAGCTGACTAGGATTAGCAGTGAATATGAGCATTAATGAATAACTTACAAAGTCAAATTAGCTTATGTTAGTCTGCTAGCTAGTGTTAGCTGTGCATATTGTAAACATAATTATGCATCAAAAATCTTCTCTAAAATCCTTTCACATTAGCTAATGCCAGTTTATGTACCACATGTAACACATAGCTAGTATTAGCATTAGCAGTAATGATATTGAACTTTTAGGAACATGACTCAAACAGTTGTCACAGAAATCCTGTTAGATTTGCTTACGTTCATCAGCTAGCTAGTGTTAACTGTGAATATTGTAAACATTTAGAATTATAGGTCAAACCTTTTTTTGAAATCCTTTCAGGTTAGCTCATGTTAGCATGATCAGTGTTAGCAGTGATATGATTATTCAGCTAACTAGTGTTAGAAGAATTTAAAAATTTGATTACAAATCCTGTCAGTTTATGTTAGTCACATAGCTAGCATTAGCAGTAAAGATATTGAAAATTTAAGAACATGACCCCAGGCTTAAGGCAGTCAGCTAGCTAGTGTTAGCTGTGAATACTGTAGACATTTAGAATGATCTTCTTGAGAATCCTGTCATGTCTCTTAGCTTCTGTTCAGCCACAGAAGAGAAGTTAAGCAGCTCGCAGATATCAAAGCTCAGAACCAGCAGCAACAGCACAATTACAGCTTTCGACAGCCAAAGAGTGTTCACACCATCCATTTACCAAATGGAAACATGACGGATGGTTAAATTACACACACCGTGATGGGAGCAATTCAGCCCTGACTTTCCCTCTGCACTTCTGCCCTGTGATCGCTGCTGAGTGAAGTTATTAATTTTAGCAGAGTGTTAATCTAGAATCTTAAACTAGCCGCCTCAGGTTGAGTTCGGATATGGCAGAGACAAGAGAAGAGAAAAGCTCTACACTGAAGATCCCTACATCAAAGTATGAGAACCTGTCCTAACAGTGAGAAGATAAGAGAGAATGTGTCCGTGAGAGAGTCTCTCTATTTAATCAAGGTGTCTCTTCATTTCCCTATCCTGAGTCTTTTGACCTCCTAATGTCTGTCTCTCAACTGTGTGTGTGTACAGAGGGAAGAGAGATAGAGGGAAAAAAACATTTAAAGACAGATACCAAGAGAAAGAGACAGGCAGAGAAAGAGAGAGAGATGCATACAGAGGGAGAGTGGGAGATGGAAAATGGACAGCAAGTGAGACTGAAAGAGTGAGACAGAGGGAATGAAAGAGACAGATAGAGAGAAAGATATACAGTGCAGCAGAAAGAAAAGGAGTGAAAAAGTTATAAAGATTAAAGGAGACAGAGAGACCAAAGGAACGAGACATAAGGAGAAAGAACAAAAGCAAGGAAAAAGACTGATATACAGAGAGAAACAGATGGAGAGACAGACAGACAATGGAGGGAGAGAGACAAACAGAAAGAGGACAAGGGAGAGACAGAAAGAGGGAAAGACAGACAGAGGGAGAGAGAGAGACAGACAGACAGTAAAGCGAGAGACAGAAAGAGGGAAAGACAGACAGGGAGAGAGACAGAGAGACAGTAGAGGGAGAGAGACAAAAAGAAAGAGGGGAAGGGAGAGACAAAGAGAAAATCAGAGTGAGAGAGAGACAGACTGACAGAAAGGGAGAGAAATGGAAATAGAGACAGACAGAATGAGAGACAGACAGACAGATGGAGAAAGAAAGACAGACTGACAGAGGGAAGAGAGAGACAGACAGAAGGAGAGAGACAGCAGAGAGAGTAAGACAGACAGCGGAAGATAGATAGAGGGAGGGAGACAGACAGGGAGGAAGACAGGTAGGGGGGAGATAGACAGAAAGAGAGAGAGAGGCAGACTGAGAACGAAGAGAAACAGATAAACAGAGTAAGATAGAAAGACAGACAGAGAGAGAGAGGGAGAAAGAGACAGGCAGAGGGAGAGAGAGAGACACATAGACAGAGGGAGAGAGACAGACAGAGAATAGAGGAATACAGACAGACAGAGGGAGAGAAAGACAGGCAGAGGGAGAGAGAGAGAGACAGACAGACAGAGAAATTCCAGTGGTGTGTGCAGGATCCAGGCACAGCTCCAATCGAACCAGATGTAAAACGCATCACGGCCACGAGGGAATTCCCTCCCCTCTGAGTCAGAGAGAGGCTTTCCCCAACACACACACACACACACACACACTCTCTCTCTCTCTCTGTCTCTCTCTCTCTCCTCTCTCTCTCTCTCTCTCTCTCCATGAGGTGTGCCAGGTATGCCTACAAGTAGCCCTGCCAAAACGGAGGGGAAACTCAGCTCTCTCTTACAGACCCACAGGCACACAAATGACCACACAATCACACACACTCTCAAATAACAAAATGCATTTCCATGCAAACTTCAGCCTCACCCTGGAAACATAAAGTTACAAGCACAGGAAAAAATCACACTCTTTTGGTTCTGGTCAATAGAATTACGGGTGAAGGACATGTGTCACGCTGCTGAGTGGTTTTCCAAAATAAGGGATTTCGGAATACAGCTGGGACAGACCTTATCACGTGGCACAAATCCTACCTAAACACGATTGGCACATGTCTATACTGGGTCAAACCAAGTACTGAGTACTGAGTATCATTAGAGCTGTGTGTGTGTGTGTGTGTGTATTCCTGAAAGAATGGTCTGTTCCTATTTGCCACTCTGAAGGGAATCCCTCACAGCTGAGACACTGAAAACACTTCCTGTTTAAGACACAAACACGCCTGCAGGCTAGCCACACACACACACACACACACACACACACACACACACGCATACATGCACAAGTAAACAAGCAAACACCCATAAAAAGCAGGCTATATTTAGATTAGGTTCTACACACACCGCCTGCATTGCTCCTTCAACAAGGACGACAGGGGACGAGCTCAGTCTTTGAGTGAATGGAATTATTATTTTTAAATGAAGCCTTAAATAGCTAACCAACTGACTGACTGACTACTTTGATTATTAGCAATTCAGTTGTTTCATATTACATCTGAACAAATTTCAGTTCATGTCATTAGAGTTTTAAAGAGCAGACTTTTTTAAATTGGCTAATAAATCACTTGTGTGTCAGTTCCACACAAAATACAATCTAATTAGCAACAATGTACACAAGTATGTACACCAAAAAAATCCAGATTCTACAACTATACAAAATGGAAATGTCCATGTGCCTTTTCCTAGAAAACCAAGCTTCATGCATACTGATAGTAGGCTAGTACGAGTTATCACTTAAACATTTTGGAATGATTAACAATTGCGTAGGTGTTTTGAACTCGCCTATATTAACTAACACCCCCTGGAAGCCCTGCCACTTTCCCCTCTTCTCACATTTGTAATCTAGGGGTGGGTGCTCTTGTTTCGAATTGACTTTCCTGCTTTAAAGATGTGGCACCTTCAGTTTCTGTCCTGGTAAGTGGAGAATATTTTGAGGTTATTGATGTATGTTCCACTTAGCTACCATTAGAGAAGGAAACAGTATAGTTGACATCAGTTAACTATATTTATTAAGGATGCATCAAAATTTAGGTCACCAAAAAACGTTTGCTCCAAAATGGACGTTTTAATACACTCTGCTGACATTTTCATGGCCTGCACTTGCATATTACAATCTGATTGGCTCTTATATTCTGTGATGCAATAACACCTGTCTCTTGCATGTGTACTAATACTAGCTCAAATTTTAAGCTCTTGTGATGACACTTTCTGCCAGGCTCAAATTAGTTCCCCACAAAAGTGGGGAAGTTTATAAAGAAAAAATTGTGTTTAATAAACCTCCTCACTTTGCTACTTTAGCGTTACCTCCTATATGGAGGAGAGAACCTTTTTTAATTGGCCTGATGTGATGTGCAAGAGAAGAATGCCATCTGTTGCTATTTAAAAGCTGGAAATTTGAAGAAGGTGTTTATTGGCATCCATTTTGGAAAGCTGGTGCTGCTCCTCAGCTTTGACGGCTGTGGTCAGGAAGCGTGAGTTTTGATAGTATTAAAGACATTCGCGTGAGTTTTAGTACTTGACAGTTCATTTGCGTTTTGGTTTTTAATTAGTACAATAAACTTTAACATGTCTTCTTCTTCTGTTTTCTCGCTCTCTTTTATGTGCTGTCTGTCTCGATCTCTCATGGATTCAGAAAAATGGGCTGATCTCTAAATGTTGAGAAGTTCTTCCACCAGACCCACTAGTTTTAGAGATAAAGAGAGACAGGTAGACAGATAGACAGCCATGTTGACCGGAGAGGATCCTCAGGAATTCTTCCGATCATGCAAAGAAAGAGCAGGAGGCTGCAAAGAGAGAAAACAAACTGTCTGCGATGGCAATAACAGACCAGCAAAGTGCTGTGGGCTGCACAAAAACAGCACACGACGCGTCAGTGTGTTAAACGGTCGGCTTAGGAAAAGAGAGGGAGAGAGAGAGAGAGAGAAAAGTGAAAGGAGGACAGAGGGAGGGCTTTCTTCTCTTGGGGATTCCCTCTCTTTCCACTCCAATCAAGGCTGAATTTGCATGCATAGCCTGCTGCTGCACAAACAGCTCACTCTGAGGCTGATGCCTGACGTGTCAGAGCATATGAGGTGCTTGTGTATAACGGCCTCTCCAAGCCTGAGCGTGTGTGTGTGTGTGTGTTGTGAAATCCAAAGCCTATACCAGGCTGGGGAATTTCTCTTTGCAGAAATGAAACCCACAAACCTGATGGAGGTAGGCATCTATCCAAATGCTTCAACGGATTTTTCAAATATTTTGGCAAAAGAAAAACTACAAATCGTTGAACGTCTTAACGTACTGCTGTAAAGTAATTTCTGAACTACCAAACACAAGCAGTCATGGACTACATCATAAACCACATGATCATTCAATTTAGTCCCTTAAAAGTTCTTCAGTTGATCCCTTTGGGAGAGCACTTAAATATTCTGAGGATTTCACTTTCATACAAGGTTCCCTGTAGAACTCCGTTAGAAAATTAGACTGAATGAAACACTATTAAAGAGCACTTTTGGTCTAAGACTAGGTACTTTCCAATCAGGCTGAGACTTTCCTGGTCAGCCTTACACTCTTAAAAAAGGGTTCCTCAAAGGTTCCTTTTCAAATTATGTTTAATTGTCATTCAACACTATGTGAAATGTATCCATAGATTCCAGATGAACTAAAACTGTGAAAGAAAAGTCGTGCAATTTAGGATTAATACAGTATATAAGGAATAAAACATGACAAGGTGTGCTGTAGTATGTACCAGTTTTACGTGTAGAATAATCTTTTCTCATCTGTTCATCCATACACCAGCTCTGAAAACCTTTGCAACATTTTTCCATTCAGGTTTTGCTATACACACCTTTAAAATAAGCATAAAATACAGATGGAGACACCACTACTGACTAAACATTAAAAAAATGCATTTACCAAATTTCTGGCAGTCAGTTTTCCCAAATGTCTCTGGATGTAGCTGTCCTAAACCAACGTTCTGGGACAGATTGGACCTATGGTAGGTATCCATCTTCTTTCAGGAAAGATCATTGTTTCTAGATTTCCATCCATCTTAATTCATTAGCGTTTAATGTGACGGTTCAGCACAACTCCTCTCTTAGGGGCCGGCAGCAGGCCAAGTGAAGTAAAGAGTTTACCCCGAGACAGTGGAGACCCCGCCGAGAAAGGAACAGCAGACGCATTCATATTCTTTGGGAAAAGCCTGAGGCAAGCAATGCCAAGGAAAACAAGGTAAAACACCACACAATGGTTTTTCGAAGTGATTTTTTTTTCACACTGACGTTCCAGCAATTCTATGCTGAAGTGAGATTCTGAAACTCCAGCCAGCGGGAATTGCGCAGGCTGAGCCACTGAGCCTAGAAAAACTATGTTTAATTGCTAATGTTGGGTTTCAACCTCCTCTGCACTGACAGATATTAAAAATGTACTGGCTTAAATTAGCTGAGATTTATAAATTACAGAAACAATAGGTGTGTGATCAAGACAAGCATCAAAAATCAGGAGTCCTGCAGATTTATTTTGATATCTGTGTGTAATCACGGTGGCGGAAGACATCTTATCTGTGCTCTCATCGTCATCGTTGCATGTGTATACAGAAAACGGCGGTTTAGGCCTCGCCAACAGGTTTCCAAATGCAATCAAGGAAACGACTTGTAGCCCTCGAATATCAACATCTTGTTGCGCTTTTCCACCCAGACAGCATATGTTTGACAAATAAA
The DNA here is from genome assembly GCF_027358585.1 of Pangasianodon hypophthalmus. Classification (NCBI taxonomy): domain Eukaryota; kingdom Metazoa; phylum Chordata; class Actinopteri; order Siluriformes; family Pangasiidae; genus Pangasianodon; species Pangasianodon hypophthalmus. Next base: position 3,493,277 of record NC_069730.1, on the reverse strand, counting down.
TTCCAGTAGACAGATGAGGTGACTGAAATAATAGAGAGATCTATTATTTTTATGGAGACAGGAAGATGGAGGAAAATGGGGAAAGGGCTGGTGAGGGAGAAAATGAGTCTGCAAGACTGAAAGAGAGTGGAGAGGAGAAAGAGAAAGAAAGAGGGAGAGAGAGAGAGCATGAGCGAGAGATTGCACATGCCCCGTTTGTGATTCATTCCTCAACTTGCGGCTGAACGTCAGAGAACAGGCAATGGAAACTTGTGCAAATGTAAATACGTTTTGGTTTAAAAATATAGCGTCCTAATGCACACCACATGGGCCGCCTGGCAGGCCGCGCTCTATTTTGACGGAAGGACAGACCGAGGGAGCAGAAGGAGAGAGGCAAGGAGAGGGAATGGTAATAAAAAAAATGAGGGCAAGTGAGGAAGCAAATGGGAGGGAAATTAAAAAGAGGGAATGAAAGAAGACCAGCTTAGGCTCACCTTGGGCCTTCTCCACGAACATGACTTTGGATTCAGGCAGGAAGTTATGGCCGCTGAGGAGCATCCTTTTACCTCCTGATGCTGGGTAGCTGTCCAGGCTCTGCTTCTCCACCCAAGGCAGCTCCTGTGCTGAGCGCTGGGCTGCAGGAGAACAGATACAAGTCACCAAGAAGCATCAGGCCTCTCTAAACCTGATCTCCATCTGTCCCTGTGTGTCCAGAAACTTCTCTTCCAAGACCTCTATTTCTATTTGTTCAGTTGCTAGTAAACTCAGTGTATACAGTATATGTCATACTATATGTCTTTCTTGAGTCCTAGAAATATATATATATATATATAAAATTTATGGAAATAGACATCCAAAACCTCTCCCAGTGCTTGGCAATTTTCCGGATGACAGGTGTAGGAAGTGGGAGTGTAATTACCAGATGGAGGAAATCTGTCAGTGACTGAAATCCCCTTTTTGTTTCAGATTTACAGAAATCAGAAACAGATTTTTGTTGTGTTTGTGGTAATAAATAATCCGGGAACACAATGTTTATTGCTTCTTCCATGCATCATTATGTATAATTAGTAAAAAATGTGAAGTCAATCATGGAAGTTGTTTCTATACAGCTGTATAGCTTGCAATGTAGCTTTAGTAGTGGGTCTGAGCTAACTTGTAGCTTAGCTAACTATTTTTCTTGCTAAACACTGATAACATATGTATGTGTTAATTAAAAAAAATCCATGTCCATTAGGCCAAGCAAAAAAGTTTAAAGTTGGAAGAAAGCAGTGTCAGCATTTTTCCACTGTTAGGAATAATTGGGCTATTTTGAGCCACACATAACTCAATGCTTGAGCTTGCTATGACTAAAAATGAGCTATCATGAACACATTTCTTGTATCGATATGTTTATAGTCACTATTTGCCCATTAAGCAGCATTTTTTCTTTCTTCATCCTCATCAACAAACTCATTTCAATGATTACTTAAGCACCAGCTTGTTAATTTTTTGCCAAAGCTTAAGGCCATTTTGGTCATACTGACCCTTTCGCAGCCAGAAAACGTAGCATCAAATTCAGTTTACTGGTTTGTTATCAGGATCTTGGCATATTAGTCTCAGCCTTGTAAGAAGTTTTAATAAGTGGCAAAAGAGAGAAGAGTGTAGCCCATCTGTTTGCCCTGAATGTAGAGGAAGCTTATTATACTGGGGCAGATTTATGGGAATAGCAAAAAGAAATGAATAACATCATGATTTTTAAACAAGTAACAAGGCACCCTCTCTAAACTGGACAATTCCGGTTTCTCCAATCACAATGTGTTAGAGAGTGATCTTTGTAAAATGACCTTCCCTGGCCCAATGTAGATAGCTACATACGGACACAATAGCTGTTATACTGTAAATCTTTTAATGGGTTAGATAATGTTGTTGACTCATCTTTTGCTCGTGTGCATGGTTGCACGTTATTAGCATAAAGATTTGCAATTCCCAAAAATAATTTATGCCCAAGATTCATCTTTGCTTCAATGGATAATCTCACCTGGATACTGTAGATTTATACCTAAGAAATGCTGCTGTAATCATAAAGACTGTCCTGTCCTCAAACTGAGCATTCTTTCAGCACATTTATAACTGTAATGATTTATAGTCCCACTTCTGAGTCTGGTTCTGCTCAAGATTTCTTCGTCATGTCATCTGAGGGAGTTTTTCCTCATTAAGTCACCCCTTTTTTGCCCATTAGGGATCTACATCTACATCCAAGTTTCTGTAAAGTTGCTTTGTGTCAATGTCTATTGTCTAAGTGCTGTATAAATAAAATTTCATTGTATTCACTGTTGTTGTAATGATCTTGTCTTTGAGCTGGTTTTCAATGTGAGAGCATCTTCTTCAAAAAAGAATCAGAAACAGAAAAGAATCGATACCTGTGCTGTTTTGTTGTAGCAGTATCTGTGTATGGGTACTTACAGCACTCTATGGGGTTGGATGCGACTTGTAGAGACACAGTCCTGCCACTGGGCTGGTTGATGTGGACGCGGAACACCATTCGGACTCTGGTGTTTTTGCGGCCAATGTCCGTCTCACCCTTCCTCAGCTCAATGTCTGAGTTTCGGAGCTTCAGGATTCCAGCACAGTCGATTCTGCAGAATGGAAGAAGTATACGAAATCATTAAGTGTTTCCTTAATAAAAGCCTTTACTCATGCGGAAAGAATAAAAATGGGATGTGGACCAATCATTCAAACCACTGAACTTACAAATGTAAAAAATGAGCACTGAAATTTTTATTGATCCCAAACTAAGTGGATTTTGTGTGTTTATGGCTCATTTTGGACAAAAGTGATGGAACCAATGCATGTATTGGCTGTTTGTCATGACTAGCAATGACATCAATGCTGACTTCTACAATGCTATTCTTTGTAAGGGTGATGCATAACAGGTCAATATCTTCATCCCACTTGGTGCCCTCATACCCTGGAAGAGGGACTTCCCTAACCTAGCTTAATTGCCTCCCTAGTGTTCATGGAGTGGGGGATCTCTGGTGGCTATGTGTTTCCAGAGGAGAAGCACATTGGGCACCAAACACTTCCCCACAGGTGGTCGAGCATCTTAATCCAGCCTGCCTCAACAGAACTTCTACCAGACAAACTTTTACAGCTTCAATTCTGCTAACTAATGCCATATTTAGAGGCAGGAACTTTTTCAGTTTTTTATTTCATTCTGTTGCATGCCCACTCTCTTTCTCTCTCTGGGTATTTTTTTCATTAATGGGAAATTTGGGTGGAAAAAGGTCTCATGTTTCAAGCTGGCATTAAAAAAAAAACTAAATAAAACTAAAGCTGAGCTGATAAAATAAAACAGAGTACATATGGGATATGGGTTGGGATTCCAATTATTTTATATCTGAGTTTCAGGCCAAGTTTCTGGAATGTGGTAAATGTCAGATTTTACACAAATCTATTTTCCCCCACTTCAGCCAGTTTCAATTTGAATACACAGAAAATACCACAATAAGCATATAAGTAGTGGTGTCTGATGTCACTCTCAGGAAAACAAATTTTGAGTGAAATATATTATGATAGTTCTGTGACATGGGCAATTGAATTATATAAACGGGTAGTGATCATATATTATAATTCATCAATTGTAACTCTTTTTCTATAATAGTCTGTAAAGGGCAGCAAGATGCAGAGACCATCAGTGTGGGCTGACAGCCATTTCCCTGAAACCAGGGTTAAAAGTGTCTGGTGTCCTAACCATCGCTAGGCTCTTTCCGCTGTTAATACTTCTCTTAGCAATATAATTAATAAACAAGGGAAATGATGGGAAAAGAATGACCTCATTTGCTTCGACAGTGGACATGAACCAATTAGGGCCACACTTTCCACCTTGCATGCTCGGTGGATGTATTGAGGCACCCTTGAACCTACGGCTTCTTTTCAAACAAAGCTTGTTTTCACATTTCTATTCCATAATCTTGAAAAAAAAAATCAATACTGGAGACTACAGGAGTCTCCCACTGTGTTACTGAAATCCAGACTGAATGGATGCCCTACTGCTCTGCTCTGTTTTCCTTACACTTACATGCCTTCATGAATTGAATCTGTGTAGTGTTGTAGCCCTTATGGACCTGACTTGGGTAACATGGATCTCCTGAACCACTGACACATAGAAACAGAGAGATGGAGAAACAGAACTGGACCTGTGAGAAAAGCACTGGCTTCTGTCTTATCAACAGCCTGCTTATGGATGGAAAGACCACATCAGCCAGCCTCCACAAAACCTGGCCTTTAAAAGAAAAAGGTCCTCAACCCACACCTTCCTGTCTGAGATTGGACCAGAGAAAACCCCCTCACTGCTCAGACATTTCAGCAGACAATCTAGCCAAGGCTTATCGGGTCATCAGGACACGGAGGAACGTCTGCTGCTATCTTCAATCTCCTCCTGTAATTCAGTTAACCATTCGATTTGTTCATGACACTTCCACATTGGATAATCTGTCTTTCTCAGCACAAGTAAAAATGAGAATTTGGATTACTGTTTAAGGCTTTATCCAGCTTGTCCAAATTTTTAACAAATGAAGGTGGTAATGGGTGTGGGTTTGTATTCACTTGAAACCAACATGTTTGCCAATAAACTTCGACAAGTGGTGTATTACCATAGAAAACAACAAAAAGAGAGACATTTAAAGGTGAGGGAGGTTATGTAATGTCTGGGTTCGATGGCTTATTTCTTTACTCCGAAGCTGCTGGGACAAAAGCCAGTGGAGCTGTGGAGAAGGAAAGCCAAGCCAGAAGTGCTGCTGGCTGGACTGCGTGCCGAGTAAAAGCCCCAGGGACATTTGAGCTCTGGGTGGTGGTGGTGGTGAGGAGGGGGAGGTTGGGGACAAAAAGCCTATAATTCCTACAGCAAGAAGCAACAAATGTACTGAAGCATGTCTAGGGGCCAGGCTTGGACTTGGACTTGACAGAAAAACAGGGTTCTTAATGTATACTGAGTGTATCCTGGTGCAGGTTAGAGAAAAGGGTTCCTCAAGAGTTCTTTTAACTTATTAGAAAAAAAAGCTGTGATACCTGGAACTCTCTAAAAAAGAGAAACTCTTTCTTACAGGGTTCTAGATCCAAGGGTTCACTCCCTGGAACCATTAAGGATGAGAGATGGAACCTAGATTCTCAGTTGAGTGTCCTGGAGACCTTGATCCACTTAGATGTGGTAGATTATTTCATGTTGATTCACTGTTATAAATTTATATAATTTCATTATAAACTTACATCCAAGAAAGATGTCCTACACACAGTACATCTACATCTATGGAGCTATCATCTGTATAAGTTAATAGAGCCAGAAATGATAGGTAGAGAATGTATACAGGTGGGACAAACTCACATGGCTCTCATGTTGTTCTCAGGCAGCAGAGGGATCTCCAGCACCTTGGTGTTGGATTGCATGGCCTCATGGCTGGCAGTGGAGACAGTCTTGCCGGTGATGCGGTGAACCTGGTAGAAAGCATGTGGTCGCAGAAGTCGGTCATCTGCCGTGCCAATGAAGAGCTGGAGTGTTAGTGGCTCACTCTCCATGTAGCCGTAGAGCTGGCAAAACAACAAAGAGAACTAGGTGAGCTCTCCAAAAGCCTGCTACCTCTTAAAAGAAGCCCACTCTTAAAACCCCATCTCTTCTGTGCTGTAATTATTTCAGCACACTGCGGCTAAGGCTTCTAATGATAGCTTTTAGCCTCAGAGAGGCTCACTCATGCTAGCAGCACTGTATTTGTTTCCCTGGTCGGGCTGGAGACGAGCCACATTACCCTCAGCCTAGTTCTGTTTGCCCAATTAAGAGAGTTCCCTTTGGGGTTTGGGAGGTTCTTAAAGACAGGTTTGATCTTTTTTTCTTGAGGTTATGCAGCAGGAACTCTTTCATAGCCTCTGTTCTATAACACGTAGGGTAGAGGTTGGGTCCTGTCATGCTGCTGTTTGTGAAAATTTCTCAATGGCCATAAAAAGGATGCCCATGGAGAAGCAGGCCATCAGCATACACTGACTCAATGGAAACTGGCCAATGTGAGACCAAAGTCTTTAAACCTGTAAGTTAAACATATAAATTCAACATAATCCATCTATTTATTTCATGCCACCTAATAATGTTTGCAGCAATAAATGAAAGAAACTATTAATTTCTATGCTACTAAGATGTTGTGATCTGAGATAACCCTAACTAACCATTTTTGGTTAACAGAACATTTTTTTGAAATGTTGAAATATTGTGGTTCTAGGAACTCTTTCTTCTTAGAACATTCAGTCTGCAAAGTTTTATGTATGAATAAAAAATTATTCAACATTTATTAATTGCCCTACAACATTGCTACAACTGTTTTTTAGCTTTAGGAGCATTAGCAAATTTGTTACAGAATATTCTGATAACATTCCCCATTAAATCAATAGGATCTATACAATTTATTTAAATGTCACATAGTAATGTTTATGACAAAAACGAGAGAAAAACACTTTGAAATTATTGATTTTACACTTACTGGAATGAAATAAGCCTAAGAAAGAAACAGAACATCTATGCACTCTTCTCCCCATTGGTAGCCTGATTCAATTAAGCTACATTTTGGTGACGGCAGCATTTCTGAGCATAACTTGCTATTAACACGCTGCTAGCCTCCATAATGCTGCCCTGAGGGCTTTCTGACATGGAACACTATGCTGGTTATGATTTTCATTATGGCTAGCAAAGCTTTGGGCCAGAGCCAGAGACGGTGCCACACTGAGATAAAAGCACCAAGAGAATCAGAACCCCTTACTTCAAACAGGTACAACTTCCTCTCTCTCTGGTAACCACTTAGCCCTTCTGCTCTCTAATAAAAAACATTTCAGCACAGGCAGGGGGAACAAATGGTTGTTACACATAGATAGAAACCACTCGTCACAGTAAGTGGCAGCCACTGTATATCAGTGTGTTGGGTTGCTGTAGATCTGTGGGATCTGTAAATGTGGACCTATTCTGAAATACAGGGCTGTGGCTATCCTTGGCCATTTGCTGTGAATGTTGCATGAATGTATGAAGCAGTGGATTAAGAACTGTATGCTGGATGGGAAGATTGCAACTGCGGCTTTGGTGCAACCATAATGGTACAACTGAATGGACTTTGGTGTAACCAGATCTTTCAGTCTGCATGGCTACATTCTCCACACTGTGGGTGGGCAACTGGACTGCACCCTGAAAACAGTAAAAAAGAAAACACTAAGAGCAAAAAAACACTCTGAGGGGCTAAGATTAACCTCCAGAACTCAATCTAATTGGAGTTTACTGGCCACATGTTCAATTGCCATGAAAGCAAATAAGAACGACCTGTCAAAATAAAGTCCATGTGGTAAATCCAAACTGTGCAATTTCAGGTCTAGGGCTTATGAAGTTTCATTCAGTGACCGAGTCAAAATGGTAAGGATGTCAAGCTAAATAATAGGGGCTATGCTTATTTAAGTGATTGAGTCATCCAACAGAATGTAGACCACATGTAACCTATGACATAATCTGATTAATGCTTATATAATTGCCCCTGTTTGGTGGGGGGGTAATGGACCAGCAGAGGAGTGAGAGTGAGGCATTATTGGAAATGCCAGTAACTGCCAACTCCAACCTGATTCTTTGAAAAGAACAACCAAAAAATCATGAAATTGGGGTTCTTTTCCCTCACCACTCTCCTAACTGTGAGTGACATTCCCATTATTTGGTGGCACGGTGGCACAGCAAGTAATGTTTCAACCTTATAATTCCAGCTCGGGTCGATCCTGAGCTTGGATTACTGTCTGTGCAGATTTTCTCACGTTCTCTCATGTCCAGTGAGGGGTTCCTCCAGGTTCTCCCGGATTCCTCCAGCCTCCCACTTCAACAAAACATGCTGGGACATGGATTTGCTGCATTAAATTGCCCCTAGCTGATTGAATGTATGTGGCATCCCATCCAGGGTATATATATTCCTGCCTCACACTGAGACCCTGGCCAGACCAGGATAAAAAAGGTTACTGAAGATGAATGAATGAACTTCCATTATATATTATATAATATATTATATAATATATATTCAAATTTTACCATGTTGTATGACCTTGTCAACTTGCCATCATTAAATCGCCTGGTGACTCCCCCAACCCCACTGCCATCTTAAGAGCCATTCTCTTTGACTTTTTGCTTTATCTTCTGAAGGCAAATTCATCAAGTGACCTCTTAGATCGTTGAAGGATCATATCAGGAGCAGAATTGCAAATACTGACACAGAAAACTGTGTCAGACAAATGTTATATTAAAAACATAGTATTTAATTTGCTATATATGATTTGGATTTTATGTGACCCCATTATCCACACTTTGAGTGGCTAAAAAGAAGTCATAGTGTCTACACTTTATAAACTGACATAAGGCATTGAGCGGATATATTTTCTAAAAATTAATGGATTTCTAAACATGATATATTATCCAAAGTGAATAATGATACTCAAGACAAATGCTAACATAAAATCCATTATTTACTAGAAGGTCTTTCTAAGTGTCATTCACTGTGCTGAATGGTTAAGAATGACAAATTTTTAAGCCAGCAATTGTTGGCTAATGATTTATCCACACTCCTGGCTCTTTTTCTCCCTTCAGAGTCTCAACAGCTGTCCTGACCCTGAACGCTAGTCACATATGCTTGTCATCAACAAGGCATGCCGGGGTCAGGGGCTTCTTGAAGTCCTTGCTTCTCTAGAGAGCACTTTATCTCCAAGGTGATCTCACCAGAGGCACTCGCTCTGCTTATTATATTTTACTCGCTGTGTCACCGCAGCTAATTAGCTACAGGCCCGTGCGCTACCAAGCACTTCTAGACAAATGGGGAAAAGGGGGAAAATGTTGCAACTGTGTTTTTGTGCACTTGATCAAGAAGTCTAATCAGAAAATGGTCTTTTAAGTAGTCTTACGAATGTCTGACGTTTCTGCTTCCACACCACTTATACTACGGTATTATAGTCATTGTGTTCTGCCATGGTTTTGTGTGTTCTTTCAACCAGGCATTACCTCAGATTTTCTGTGTCTGAGGGAAATGATTTTTGATCTCACAGGTCTGGTGGTGTAGGGCGACAACCATGGCTGGCTTCATTCAAAGCAAAAGTGACCTCATGCACAAAGGGAAGTGATGAATAAGGTCAGGTAACTTGCAATGACGCTGGTCTTCCTGAAAGTAACGTAACATGTTTTGGTCCCCCTTGGGCAAACTCCCTAGATTCGTTTACCATATGTGTTCTCCTGAACTCTCTCTCTTTTTCTGTCTTTATCTGCACATGGTGAAATGCTGTCTAAAAGACACCATGAAATCCAAATGACTCTTTCAGAGCTTTGCGTTTAGGTTTGTTAGCTTGATGGGTGCAAAAGGCTTTATTTTCTTTCAGTGGGCCAGTATATGTCAAAAAAATTTATTTTAGATATGTGTTTGAATCTATCACTGGAAAATGGGGAAACTACTGATGACACTTCTGGACTCTGAGATGTGTATTAATTATACTCACTGACCACTTTATTTGGCTCACCTGTACATGTTTTTCCAATCTTCATCTGTCTAGATTCCTGTTCTTGGCTGAAAGGAGTCTTCTGCTGTTGTAGCTCACCATGGTTATAAAAAGAGGTCATTTGAGTTACCATAGCCTTCCTGTTTGCTGTAATCAGTCTGATCATTCTCCTCAACAATTCAGTTCCGCCCAGAGAAGTGCCACTCAATAGATATTTTTTCTTATTTTTTGCACCATTCTATGTAAACTCAGGACAGTTGTGTTTGAAAATCCCTGGAGTTCAGCAGTTTCTGAAATATCAGCCTATCTGGCGCCAACAGCTATACCACAAAGTGACTGAGATCACTTTTTTCTTCATTCTAATGTTTGACATGAACCTTAATTGATGCTCTTGACCTGCATCTACATGACTTTTATGCATTGCGCTGCTGCCACATGATTGGATAATTATATAAATGAGTGGGTGTACAGGTGTTCCTAATAAAGTGGCCAGTGATGGTATGTGCCTGTCCCCCATAACTACAACCATCAACAGCTAGCAGCTGTCAGTATTGAACCAGTAATTGTAGTTTTTAATATCAGCCTTGTTGTTACTAAAATCCTATACATTTTAATTGGTTACATAGGAAGAAAATGGTTGCTTATTTCCTTAAGGAATTATTCATAAGTCCTATTAAACTGGATATAGCCCATCCTCCTCACCAACCTCCATGTTTCAAATCAGGAATTTGAAATCAAATCATGGCTCGTGGTTCTTCTGACTCTTGTATTCGAGGTCTGTTCCTACTTTACACTGATTTGCCAATTTATTAGGTTTACCTATCTAATAAATAATAAACAGGCAACTCACTGTACATCGTTTTTTCCATATTGCCTGAGTTGCCAGTTTATTAGGTATGCCTATCTGGCAACTCAGTGTATAAATCAACAGAATTACCAAGGAAATGTGCTCTTATTACCCATAACTAATATGGCACATGACATGCTCTGCAGCAGACTTCCTATGGCTCCTAGGTATTAGTGAAATGTCCTCCCTGAAAACACATCAGTTCTGCTGGGTCACACAGCTCCAGGATTTGCAATGGGCACATTTGTTTAAGGAAATGAGAGGCTGATGAGTGGTGACATCAGAGAGCTACATTAAGTGAGCTACATTTTCACTTTTTCTTTCTCTGTATTACTTAACATTATGTAACTCGTTCTAACTCATTCCTGCTCTCATTTCTGTCTCTTGTACTCTCCACGGTGGTAAGTAGGAATGTCATGACTGGTCTAGTCCACGTGGCGTAGAAAGGGGGAGAGGGAGAGAAACAGTATGAGCACAAGGTTGGAGGAAAGGAGGGAGGGGGACCTTGGTCCATTATCACATTCGCTCATAGGCGCTGACAGTCACCCGGCGAGGCCTCTCTGTAGCAAATTAAATCTACACTCATCTAAGTCTTCTCTCTCCCACCCCAGAATCCCTTTTATTAGATATCTGTTGATTTACATAGTATTTGCTAGATATGTGTATGTATGTATGTGTGTGTGTGTGTGTGTGTGTGTGTGCATGTGTGAGTTGCTTTATTGTAATTGGCTGCCACAGTAATCAGTGTCGCTTTTATGGTTTTCGGCAGAGTGACAATAGTCTGTGGTGGGTATTAAAACGCAAATGCAAAATGAATGTCATTGAGGGCCAGAGATGTCTAGACCAAAGATCATAGAGATCATAAGCACTGTATAAATCGATGGCTTAAAAAGAAACGTCTTAGTACCAGAGTGCCTTGCCAAAGGCTACACACTGACGTGTGCAGGATTCCAGTGCCCCGTGATCTAAGTGGCGGCCAATGATGCCTTACCTCATAAATCTGTGGTCAGCACCTCAGACCAATGAAAATGTTGCCGTCGCACAGCATTCTTCAAGTTACTCCATGGTTGCAATTAGTGGTTTCCCAATACCAAGGTCTTGAGTAAGGGGAGCCCCTCAAAGAAAAGGAAATCTGGGCACGGAGTGTTTAATGGATCTTTACATAATAAACATGAGACAGTAATTATTTGCAAGATGATACTTTCTTGATTTTTTTAATAGAGCTGTCAACTGTGCTTCAATATGAAATAAAGATGGGGATTCCAGGCTTGTTCAAAGGGTTGCAGTAGACTTACTGGAGAAACATGTTTTCAGAGAGCAAATATCTGCTCTCCAACACATTTCATAGTATTCATCCAAACCTCAGGCTTTGAAATCAGAGCACTCAAGTAGTACCCAAAAAAGGGGGAATCACTCCACCCAAAAGGGAATCAAATTACTTGTCACCCTGACTATCAGATATTGTTTTTAAGTTTAACCAATGCCAGTTAAAGCCTTTAAAACATAGAAGCAAAGCTGTGAGTTATGGGAATATGTAGTGAGTCACAGCTTGGTCTTCACCCTCCTCAAAACATAATTCCATGTAATTCAGCACTGGCAAGCACTCACAATATTCATTTCAAATTGACGGAAAACCCATCATTCTTGAGGTGTTCTTTCCCTCAAAGGTAGACCTTGAGATTCCCCCCAGAATGCCTCTGAAAACCATCATGTAGATGTTGGCAATGGCTGTAATGCAGCAATCTGCCTTTTCCACATATGGACATCCCCCTCAATAGTATTGCGGTTGGCAGTAGCTAGAGAAGAGGAAAAGTGACTGCAGGGGTCAGATTTCTTGATAATAAGCCATACAGGCACATAAAAGAGTTGAGGAGATCCGGAATAAGGGCACAGGCAAAGAGGGACTGGTCAGCTGGCAAGTTCACAGATCCTTGTCTAAGTGGGGGAAAGAGATTTCTATCAACATGAGGCATCTCTCTCAAGCCTTGGTCTCCAGACTGCCAGTGGTGTAGTGGAGAAGGAGAGTGATGTCACCTCTATGAAAGGAACTTTCCTAAACAAAGGGAAGTCTGTGTGTTTGGCAGCAGCGGTGAAAGGGGTTAGAAAAACACCTCCGCTCATTACGGTGGAACCTCGATGATAACTAATGAGTATGCCAGGGGGCAGAGAAACAGTCCGGCCTGGGAGAAGGGGGGCCACCATTTTTTGTTGGTGTTCCAGCTGTTTACATCACATGACAGAAAATTAAAATGCAAACCCCATGTGATCACTATACAAATATAGTGTGATGTAGCTCTGTTTGACAAGGGGTGGGCACCACTGGTGGCTACCACTTTGTTTGTATTCTTGTTTTGTCAATGCTACTCTCCAGGAAAATTGTGTCACCACCACAATAGAAGCAGCATGTGTGTGTGTATTGATGCATGAAAGGAAACATTTTGGAGTGAGTGTCAGCCCATGGATTGACTTGGGAGCACTTTTGAGAGATGAATGCCTCACCAGAAATGACACCAGCAATGAGACAAAGGCCCCTGGAGTCCCAGCACAGTAGCATCAGCTGGGCTGTGGGACTCCTGTCCCTCTCTGCCCCTCATACCATGCCCTACTCCTCTGTAGGGGCTCCACTGGTGCCTAGGGTCCTTAATCAGCAGGAAGCAGAGGGTCCCAGAGGGGAAGGAGCTCTGCTGAGCCTCAGCTGCCTGCCTGTTGACTCCCTGTGCCCCACACACTCTTCCCCCCTGCTGCCGTTCTCCATGGCTGCCATCCACCCACCCAAAGCCTGCTCTTCATTACCGCCTTACCCTGGGAGCCATGACACAAATGATGCTCAGGCAAGGAGAGTAAGTAAGGGGGGGAATGGGGTCAAAATTACAACCCACTCTACTCTCAGCTTTGGATCATCTACGGCAAATGCTGGCAAGAGTTGAAGCGTGACTAAGCTGAAGCTCCTTTCTCCCAGCACCACTCTCACTGGATAGGATTGCCTAACGCAGTTGAGAGAGCAGCGAGTAAGCTTCTGCTGTCTGCTCGAGAGGCTGCAGGCTGATGAAAGCCCTCATATATTTCCCCCAAACTGGAGCAGTTAAGGCATTAAATCACAGTGAAGAAAAGTAAAAGTTGAAGCATGCTAACAATGCGAGCATGGCAGATGAAGTGCGTCAGTGAAGTGGTATTTTTCAACATGTTTCTACAGAGAAAATCAAATCACACTGTACAACTGAAATGGAATTGGAATACACTACATGGTCAAAAGTTTGTGGACTCCTGGCCATAACACTCAGATGTGCTCATTTGAACATCCCATTCCAGATTTAGTTCCCCTTTGCTGTTATAATAACCTTTACTCTTCTGGGAAGGCTTTCCACTAGATTTTGGAGTGTGACCGTGATTGTGCTCATTCAGCCACAAGAGCATTAGTGAGGTTAGGCACTGATGTTGGATGAGGAGGCCTGTGGTGCAGTCAGTGTTCCAGTTCATCCCAAAGGTGTTCAGTGGGGTTGAGGTCAGGGCTCTGAACAGGACACTCGAGTTCTTCCACACCAAGCTTGGAAAACAATGTCTTCACAGACTTCGCTTTGAGCGGGTATGATAGTCAGGTGTTCACAAACTTTTGGCCATATACTGTGGACTTGGAATAAAGGTTACTGAAAGGCTTCGGTCAAAACAGCTTAAAGGTACCAGTGGTTATATTTTTTGTTCCCACTTTTTGGAGGCCACTGCGATACCACTACACCTATAAGAGATGGAGTGGCACAAGCTTAGTCAGGTCCAGCTCTCAATACCAAGCATATGACAGGATACATTGGTTAATGTCTACCTCCCTGCAGGCCTGTGTTAACAAATTCAACTTCAACATTGAGACATGACTTCTACTGGGGGAGGAAATGGATTATAAATAACACCTGAGAGTTGATGAATTAGGTTTGAAACTGGCTGGGCGGCAGCTGCTGTGCTGGGAAGTGAAAGTGCCCATGTTCGACTGGGGAGAAAATAAGGGTTTGGAAAACAGCTGCAATGCCTCGACTACTGCCTTTACCAAGAGACGGCAGCACCGCGCCAGTGTGTCTGCGTCTGAATGTATTACATTATTGATTTCATGGCCACACGCACGTCACTCCCGACCACATACACATACACACACGCACACACGTAGCATTGCACTTTCACGTACACTTTCCACCTTGGATAAACCAAGAAGGGAATTAAGGGGCAAGTTCAAGACAGAGAAAAATAGAGAACGCTTTTTTCTAACACTTGTTAGGTAATGCAGGTGAGAGTGACGTGGGTCCCATAACGCCTGCCAAGCACAATAGTTAGAGGTGGTGCTCTTGCTCCATGGTAATTGTGATAATATGCGCCACTGAAATTCGCTTCTACAAATGGTGTAGTTGATTGACTTTGGACTTCATGGGCCATTAATAACACATACACACCAGCATGTCACTCACAAGTGCATACACACTCTCTTTTTGTTTCTCTCTTTTTCTTTCTGTCACTCTCAAATACACGCCTGCCCATACTGAAAGCTCACATGGTCAGCCAGCAAAAATGGGCCCTTTAAGATATTTTATAAAGAAAAGAACAAGGAGTCATATGCAATAAAACTGTGTTTCTTAATTTCAGAGTAAATGCAGCGCTAATTCCAGTTGCTAATCTAAATATATTCTGGATCCTAATGAGAATTATAATCTCTCAAAAGATAAGTAATGTCTCAGCATAGTTAATAATTAAGGCATTTTTGCTTAATTTTCCCAATTATACTCTATAAATGAGGTATATTTTGTTAGAAGATCTCTAAAAAAAACTGGAACCTATTTTAAACTGGATAAATAATAGCATAATTGTAATTCAAGCCTACATTTAGTTGGGTTAATTGAGTCAACTTACAAAGCCTCCATGACTACCAAATACAGACCTGCTGACATTATTATGCATTTCGCATAGGAGCACCACATGTTAACTTTGCGAGTCATCACTGAAAAATACACAAAAAGAACAGTCTTTTCCCCCCAATAAAAACAGCAGACAATCGACATGTGAATCTGGAATGATTGACTGTTGTGTAGGTGTTTTTAACTCTCCAATATTTACCCCTCAGACACCCTGGAAGCCCCACCCTCTTCCCCGATTCACATTAGTAATATCTCCTCTCAGTTTTCCCACTTAGATGATGTGGCCCCATTAATTTATTAATGTGACATCAATTCTATAAATGCATATTTAACCTAACTAACTTGTCCACACAACTACAGTTATCATCAGTTAACTTTTTTTTTTTTTTTTTTTTTTTTTTTTTAGAAATGCCACAAAAACCATCCAAAAATAGCCAAAATTACACTGTTCTGGCTGAAAGAGAAAAAAAAAAGTCCTACAATGAAATGTCAGATCTAACACTTTATGCATATAAACAGCACAGTCAAGCCTGTCACAGTAGAAACTGAAATGTATGTATATATGGTTATATGGTGAACACCATATATTTTCAGGGGAAAAAATCTGCCACTTCAGTAGAAACTGAAGTGTACGTATATCTGGTTATATGGTGAACGCCATATATTTTCAGGGGGAAAAAAACTGCCACTTGTCTGTTTTAGTTAGTTCTACTTCCCTGCATGTAAATTTTTTTACTTTCAGACAAGCTTTTTCCATCAAGCGACTGGTGGTTACCGTAAAACCTCATATATACACTGACAAAATTAGATGAGTGACTTATGAAAGAACTATATCGAAAATGTACTGTGTTACTAAATTACTAAATGTTGTATATTTAGGATTTATAGCACACAGGTAGTAAATGAAAACCACAAAGCCCCTCAGATGCCCCTCAAGCTCCTGATTAGCAGAATGAGGTGGATTAGACAGAAACTACTGTAAGGTAGATTTTTTTGTAAGGTCTTATTGTAAGGTTTTCTTGATAGCAGCAGAAAGGTTAGCATACCTGCACCACAGGGTGTCCTCCTGACAGGGCCTTCACTGCCCCTCGGCTGCCCTCTGTCTCATAGTGGGCACGGTGGTGGGATTTGGGCTGCACCTCGATCTGCAGATTGTAGGGACCTGAGCAGGACGGCAGCTGCCAATCAAGAGCCGGCAGAGACGGGCTGCCAAATTAGAGGACAGAACACTTCATCAAGATTTATGGATTACACACATACGCACACTCACACACAGTCTTGCAGGCATTAATCGGATGAGTGAAACCAGATTTTCGGCCTGCTCTGCCAAGGGTTTGGGACCCGGACCCCTCCATTTCATCATTGTCTCTAATCTAATCTGTTGTAGTCACATCCTGACATACTTAATTTCCAAAGTCTGGCAGCTAATTGTGGACGTTTTTTTTCTTTTAGAAGAATTAATGAAAGAAGCATGCTTTCCATTTAAAGTGTTCCATGCATTCTATCACGATCTGACAGCTCATCAGTCCAGGTCTCCGCAAAAAGGCTTATGCTTTTAAGTGGATGAATTTGGTTCCACCGAAATTATGAAACTTCATTCAAGTATAATACCAATTCAGAAACCGCCTTTCTTTTTTATTTTAACTGTGTTTTGTTTTGTGTTTGTGATTCTCCGTTGTCCTGAGAGAGTGAGCAATGGGAGAACACATTCCCACGTGAAAACACACAGAAAGCACACATTGACGGAACAAAATTTCAGCACACCCGGATGCCTGGACGATGCAACATAAAGCAACACAAATGGACACAATCTCAGGCATCCTCTTGGAACTTTTGGTGTGTTTGCTGACCCAAAACGAACCGGCTTCCCTCTGCACTTTTATCGACATTTTTATCTGGCTTTTATCGGCCTAATGCGTCTGAGAGGGAAGGAGAATCTGCAGCCAGCGCCACCAGCACTGACACCATCACTTCCTGTTCCACACTATCACCCTCAAACACTTGATTTCCGGCAGGAAAGTGTGCCGGCGGAGGAAAGTGCGCACACGCATACACACTCGTGCACTATGACCACAGGCGGACCCAGAGGCCTGTTAAAACCAGTAAAAACAACAAAATAATAAAATCGTGTGTTGGTGAGTGTTTATGTGTGGGTTGCTATGGGAACTGGCCCACAATCCATTGCGCCACCCTTCAAAAAGTGATTTATGAAATACGTTTGAATTTGTTGCATTCAGTCTCCTATTGCTATGACTAAATTTACTTTTAGAATAAATAAACTATTTTAGATACCAAGGAAGAGACTTTGTAGTAAGTTATAATCTGTATGTAAACACAAATTAATCATAAGATATATAACCATGTGCTTGAAGCCTGTGTGTCAATAAACCTAACATCAAATATTTAAATAGATCAGGACTTGGAGATATATTACTACTTCAATTCTGTGTATAATTTTTCTTGTACCTGAGGTAAGGTTTGGGCTTGGGCCATGAGTATGGATGAGGTGGCACATCCAGGAATCCTGAGCAATAGCTCTCCTTCTTGAATGGCATACGGTTGGAGTTGGTATAGTCCTCCTGTCCAAGTTCTGTGCCTACATCGTCGTTTGCTGGCTCCACCTTCAGGCTCATGCTGGCATTGTGCTCTACACTGGTCTTCCGGCTCTTGTTGGGAACACCATCCCCGAGATCGGGTAAGCCGTCCGTACTGAGGGCGTTGATGGCTGCCACAATGGCTGAATTGGTGTACTGGTTAGTGTTTCCCAGCCTGCTTTCTTCAAGCCTTGGTGAACCCTGAGGTGAAGCCCCGGGTGAGTGGTTGGGTGAGATGCCTGATGCGTGCCCATAAGGGGTGCCATTGAAGCTATACTTCCGCTTCCCATGACTTCCAATGTCATCGTTGGGGGAGGTGGAAGGGGAGTGAAGAGGGGAGGGACCAGGGGCATGCCCATGAGGTGGGCAAGACAGCATCGAAGAGGATGAGCCTTTGGGCGAGACACAGGGTGACTGCCAGGGTGAGTTCTGGGGTGAATTTTCATAGTTGTAGAAACCAGACTCATACGAGGCCTCTGAGTTGCAGCTACTTGCTGGACTCAGACTGCTCGGGTCGCGGTACCCATCAGCACTGGGCAAAGTCAAGGTCACGATGTTGACTCGCTTAGCCACAGGGCCCATGGTGCCACTTTCCTCCACCTCTTCCTCAGGCATCTGGCCATAGGAAGTGATCTCAATGCGTGGCCTCTCCAGAGGGGGTGCGCCATTGGGACGGAGCCCGGGGAAGTAGTAGTTCGGAGCCATGGAGCTGTCGTGGAGTCCATAGCTCGCTTGGTGGCATGACGAGATAACGGGGCTTGATTGAAGATTGTGGTACTGAGATGCCAGGCAGGGGTTGGCCATGCCAAGTGGGAGAGACAAACTAACATTTGGTGTATAGCTAAAAGCCTCTGCAAAGACAAAAGAAGAAGACTCTGATGAGCAAAAGACAAAAGTACACCATCTGGCTGATCTATTAGTGCAAGTTACAGAAAGCAGCACCATGGAGGCTTACTTCAAAATGTACTTTGGGCATGGAAAAATTTGCATGATGTATCATACAGAAAGACCAACATTTAAGGTTAGCTCAAGGAGATGAGTAAGGTTAGCTTATCTGTTCAATCATAGGAAATCCAACAAAATTGCTTTTGTTTCTTTGAGTTCTTATAATTATATTTTTTAAGATTAGGTTTGTTCGAAGTACCAATGATAAAACCAGAAATTCGAACAATCAGCCAGGGATTACTGATCATTTGTAACAGTTATTTTATTGCCTGCATTTACGTTATGTAATGATTTCACTCTAACCTGGTTTAAAGGACAAAACAAAATGAAATGAGTAAAAAAATGTCCCCAACATGACCCCGCCTTTGTACCCATCCAGATTTCTAAAGAAAACACTGTGTTCTGTTTGAGCAGTGACGCTTTTTTGTGGCCGTCCCCTTCACCTCAATCTATATTTGCTAACTGCAGCGGTACGCAACCAGGACACCACGTGAAATGATGAACCTGTCATGCACCACAGAATGCGTGGGCAGACTGACTAAAATTAGTGTGTGACAGACTATTTCCAGAAGCAGATGCACTGAAAAAAATAGCTGTCACTCTTGAATAGATTTTGTGGTATTAAAAAAAATGTATCTAAAAAAAATTAAAAAGCAACCTGATTTTAATAAGAAGAAAAATTAATATTTTACCTTTCTCTCTCTCTCTCTCTCTCTCTCTCTCTCTCTCTCTCACTCTCTCTCTCACTCACTCACACACACACAACAGCATATATCAAATAACTGTTTTTTATGGAATGAATCTGAATGAAATGTTTACTATATTTGCCATATTTGGATGAAACATACCAAATTATTTACCAAATCTGAATGAAACATACAAATTTTTATTTATTTCCAGTGTATTCCCCTGAATATCATCTTTTACAGAGATAAATAAACTAATGATACAATATATTTTTTATGCCAAATCTATCAAAGTAGAAAAATAGATTCACTCATAGACACTTTATACATACAAATATACATACATACACAAACACACACACACAAACACACATACAGACTCACTGCCACCTGCCCAACACACCTCTCTCCATTTCCATCTCTCCGCCTCGGCTGCCGTACTCAAACAGAAAGCTGAAATCAAATTCAGGCTCTTTATGGCCGGATCCCATCTTCAGCGTCTCCGGGAAGGAGTGTTTAAGCGCCGCTGTGTATCAGCAGCTCCTCGAGCAGAGCAGAGCAGAGCAGTGGCTTTTGACATCCTGTTCAGTCACACCAGAGCTCTTATCTCTTCCTTACTCTCGTAAAAAAAAAAAAAAAAACACCTGCCGCCTCATTCTGAGGGTTCTCTCACAGCCAGATCCGCCCCTTACTAGTTCCTTTTTCAACTTTGAGGCACTCTGTGATTCACACACACTCTGCAGCAAAGAGCAGCAGGTACATCTGCATATGTTGCGTACATGCACAAGGGGTTTTCTCCTCGTGGCATGACTTGTTTGCATTTCAGGCTCAGCGGAGCTGCTTGACAGGGAAGTGAGCTACTGTAGATTGCATAGCCGTCCACCACGCGCATGAACGCATGGTGAAATAAAGCAGAAGTTGCCCCTATTGTTGGAATTTTACCATATGCAAAGTGTCCACATGTGCGGCCTACAGGAGAGCCTGGAGTTTTTTTTTTTTTTTTTTTTAACACTCACCCATTGGCCTGAGTTGGGGAGAGTCAGCCTCTTAATTGTGCGTCTGGCAAAATTATGGGTATAAGAGACAGAGGTTTGGGCAAAAATATGGGACGAGGGGTGCAGAAAACTGCTGTCGTCAGCAGGCTGAAGAGCTGAGACGACACACACACACACACATGGGCTCAAGTGCTGAAGTGACACACATGCATACCCAAACCAAGCAGTCTGCTATCAATTATGAGGCTTAAAAGCAGAGGGCTGAAACGAATAATCATGCTCCCCTCACCACAGTAATGCAATCCCCCAAACCACACAGACAGACAGAAGGAACCCCAAATCGACGCAAAGCCCATGACATCAGTGCGCTTTAGTTACTGCAGTAAGTATACAAGACGGAGATCCATCATCCATCATAAAATTCCTGATACACATTTCTGTATCACAACGCCAAGCTTTCGTCCACCAACAAATGATGCGATATCAAGTGTGCACTCCTGATCCCAACTGAACTGAGACACTTGCGTAGAAAAAAAAACAGAAAGAAAACTGAGGCAGCAATATTGCAACATATTGATGCAACTATCACAGGCACGGGCGATTCTATTTGTGGCCATAACAGCTGTGTGCCGATGCAATAAAAAAATCTTAGGTGTTATAACGGACTGCTTGTGGTTTCATGACTGACAGCGAGAAAGAAGCAACTCATTAACAAGTATACAGCAAGACTTGATCAAAAGCCACACCTTCTAGAATACTATTCTCTTCATTTCTATTCAATTTTAAAGTAACTATATCATAATAGTCCTATCGAAAATGCATTTATCTCACTGGATTTCAGATATCAGTCCATTAACCTGTCAATAAACACATAAACATTTAAAATTCTACTAAAGACATGAACATGAAATTAATACAATTATT
This sequence comes from Pangasianodon hypophthalmus, assembly GCF_027358585.1. NCBI lineage: Eukaryota > Metazoa > Chordata > Actinopteri > Siluriformes > Pangasiidae > Pangasianodon > Pangasianodon hypophthalmus. The sequence continues at coordinate 3,471,899 of NC_069730.1, read as the reverse complement.
CTATTCTATTCTATTCTAGTCAATATAGTGGCATGGCTGTATTAGGTTTCAGTGTCATTAATGCATTAATAAAGTAATTAACAGGAAATTAATACAAACTGTATCTATTCTATTCGATTCTATTCTAAAGTAACTGTACTGTACCAGTATAATACACCGATAATGCATCTGACCTTTACTAAAAGCATTAACAAGACATTATGAAAAACTGTGTCTCTATTGTACTTTATTGTATTGTATTGTATTGTATTGTATTGTATTTTCTATTCTCTCCTATTCTATTCTACTTCAAAGTCAATATATTGGCAATGGCTCTATTAGTACTCTATTAGGTTTCAGTATCAATAATGCATTAATAAAGGAATTGACAGGAAATGAACACAAACTGCATCTTTATTCTATTCTATTCTGGGTTATAGTAAATATATTGACCTGCTCCTGTTAGGTTACAATATTGATAATGCATTTGACTTTTACTACAGGCATCAGCAGGAAATTAACACAAATTGCATCTCTATTCTATTCTATTCTATTTCACAGTAACTAGTGGTCCCATTACAGGACATGTCAACATAGTTACTTCGAAAGGACAGGTTACATTATTGATAATGCATTTGACTAACTGCATTTCAGATACCGGTAAATTAATTCTATTAAAGGCATCAACATGAAATGAATACAAACTGCATTTCTATTCTATTATTTTCCTTTTTTTATTGTATTCTATTCTCTTTTAAAGTAACTGTATTGGCATAACCAATATTAGGTTGCAGTATTGATAATGCATTTGACTAACTTGCAATTCGGATATCTGTCGATTAAACAGTCAATAATAATAATTTAAAACATTTTCGAATTCTGTTAAAGGCATCAACATGAAATTAATACAACCTCACATCTCTGTTCAATTCTATCCTTTTTAAAGCAGCTCTAATGGAATGACAGCATTCAACCGTATTTCAAAGCATTTCATTATATAAAACATGAGTGCATTATTCAGTGAATAACACCTCATTTACAGTTCTACTTAAAACTACAAAATAAAATTTGATACAAACCGAATGCCTATTCTAATTTTTTTTTAATCTCAAAACACCTTTATTAGCGTGACAGTATTAATGTACAGTGTTGCCAAGGCATGAGTCAATTAATCAATGAATAACAAAGCATTTGCGATTCTACTAAAGCATTGTGATGGAATCTATGATTCTAAATTTTATGTGGATTCTATTGTATTTGTTTTCTCATTCAAATCAACTTTTTGGCAGGAGCATATTATGTTACTGTATCACCACTGCATTTAAATAACTCCACTTCAGATATGAGTCCATTAATCAGTCAATAAAATACTACAGCAATAAAATACTACAGCAATTCTACTGAAAGCATCACTATGAATGTGCATTTAAAGAAGTGTGTTCTATTTTATTTGATTCTGAATTTCTATGTTCTTCTGTAAAGCACTACCAAAGTGTGGAGTCTATTATAGAAATGTTAGGTCTATTCTATTCTTCTGGATTGTCCAGTAGAATACAAGTTGCATCATTAGCCTGTTGAATGTGTAAATCACTATTAAGTCTGTTTTCAGTAATTATAAACCAATAATTATAGGGTTATTAAATGGTAGATTTGTTTTCTTTGAAACACAGTGCATCAGGTTGAGCTAAAGCAGGTTACATGCAATGAGCACAGCGCTGCACACCGGTGCGCGCGCGCACACACACACACACACACACACACACACACTCACTCACCTTCTTCCGCAGACTTCATGCTGAACTGAGGGGAGCAGCAGAGCTCGGATCCTCTCCGTTTGCCCAAAGCCGGCCGTGTGAAGTTGGCGCTCGAATCGGGACGCGTGCACGCAGGCGCGGGCATTCACCCTCTCGACACGGGAGCGCGCAAACTTTCCAATACAAAGTAAAAAAAAAAAAAAAAAAAAAAAAAAAAAAAAATGGCAAGCGAGCAAGCGAGTGCAACTGTGAACTGTGAGCGAGATCAGTGTAAACTGTGCATCCCGATCCGCTGTGTGGCTGTGACGCGTTTCGGTAGCGCGCAGCGCGTCAGGCGACAATCACTCCGTACGCGCTCTGGCGCTTCTCATAGTGAGGCTCTCCGTGTGTTTACCGGCGTTGTGTGACGCTACTATTTACGGAGCTCCCGCACCGCGCTGTATTTAAACCTGGAAAATACCCTCCTACCCCACCCCCGCCCCCACCCCGCCCGCCTCCCGAATCCCACGCGCCGCCCTCCGGTCGGTGACGGTCGCGCCCCCCGGCAGCCTCGCAGCGGCGGGAATCTCTCCGAGAAGGGATTCCGCCTGCGCACATCAAGATTTCTGGACGGATTTTTTGCCACGTCCTTGACATAGTAGACTATTAATCATAAGCGCAATAAATGTCATATTTTATTATATTTACTATTTTACTTTTATTTTGCACAAACTTCTTATCATTACGCACACTGATGCATGCTGAAATCATTACCTAGTTCCCTCAAACCATGTCGAGATGTTAAGCACTCTTAAATATTTTAAATCTTCACACCAAATCCATCACACCATTTTCCCTTTTGCAAGCCATTTTGCACAAAGAGGCACTTGATTTAATTTAGACATTCTTCTTATCTGTTGTTCATGTACTACAGTGCCTGCTTTTCCCTGGTCAAGGTCACAGTGGATCCGGGAATACTGGGCATGAGGCAGGTACACACCCTGTCAGAGTTTAGATCCTGAGCCTATCCCGGGAATACTGGGCACGAGGCAGGTACACACCCTGTCAGGGTATTGATCCTGAGCCTATCCCGGGAATACTGGGCATGAGGCAGGTACACACCCTGTCAGGGTATTGATCCTGAGCCTATCCCGGGAATACTGGGCACGAGGCAGGTACACACCCTGTCAGGGTATTGATCCTGAGCCTATCCCGGGAATACTGGGCATGAGGCAGGTACACACCCTGTCAGAGTTTAGATCCTGAGCCTATCCCGGGAATACTGGGCACGAGGCAGGTACACACCCTGTCAGGGTATTGATCCTGAGCCTATCCCAGAAATACTGGGCATGAAGCAGGTACACACCCTGTCAGGGTATTGATCCTGAGCCTATCCTGGGAATACTGGGCATGAGGCAGGTACACACCCTGTCAGAGTTTAGATCCGAAGCCCATCCCATTAACACTGGGAGCAAACTGGGAATACACCCTGTTTTCCTGATTCCAACCCATCGCCAGGCAGCTCTTACATGTAAATTATATTACAATAGTCATGCTTTCAATTTGCTTACAATTTTCATGCCACACTTACAAAACATGGGTTATGCCCTCAAAGTACACAAATACACATTTTGACTAAAGGTGGTGCAGTGGTGCAGGAGGTAGTGTTGCCACTTAAAGGTACCCAGGTTCGACCCAGTGCTCAGGTTACTGTCAGTGTGTTCACGTCATGTTTTTCCCTTGTCCACATGGGGTTACTTCAGGTACTGACAACTCTAAATTATGCCCAGGTGTGAATGTGTGTGTGCACGGTGCCCTGTGATTGCCCCATTCAGGGTATAGTTTCACCATGAACCCGGTGTTCCTGGGATTGGCTCCGGATGCACCATGACCCTGACCAGGATAAAGCTCTTGAAGATGAATGAAGGGTTTTGACTGAAATGTCTCAGTTTCAATCACAGAAAGCTATTCTGGAAATTTTGGTCTATTCTTGGGTGGAATTCCAGGACATGTTTTAGTTTCTGCTCTGGAATAAGTACTCTTCTGCGGACTAGAAAGCGCAAGGGGTTAAGACTTGGCAAAGATTGAGAGGGTTAGCGAGAGATGATACAGAGAATTCACACTGTTCTTATCCTGCTCGGATTGCTTAGCTGTCTGCGGTGACACTGACGAGTCATCTAGAGAGTGTTTCCCTTGTAGCAAGGGAAACTTTGGTTTCTTCAGACATTCCGAAATGCAAAGAACTGTGAAGAAAGCAATTGATATTTTCCATCGTAATATCAAGAAACTGTTTCCTTGTGCTTAGGCATGAGCCTAGCAACCACATGCAAGAAATCTTCTAGTCACAACGTCTTCTGGTTCTGAATCAGTCTGATCATGCGTAAGATTGTAATCTGATCATGGTACTCCATTTCTGATGCTCATGTGATAAGAGCCCTTGGTGCAGAAGAGCATTACAGGATATTGTGCATTCGGCGCCGTGGGGGCGTAATTAGCGCTCGTCTGACTAATAGAGTAATCCATTCAGAATTTGCATCAAATGCTTTTCCAGGTCTGAAAAGAGCTCTGGCATGTAAAGCAGAGAGGAATCATCATCTTATAATGATACATCTGCAGCCATTAGGAGCGAGAGAGTAAGTGCAGTCCCAGAACATACACACCACCACTCTCTGTGCTCATATTTGCTTTTTGGAGGCAGCTGCATTCCACAAGCTCATTTGCTTACAGTGAATGAGGCTTTCAATGCAAAAATGTGTGTCAGATCTGCTGTCGTGTATAAGCTTTTCAGAAAGGGAGCTAACTTTTTATTCCACATATCACTCCAGTGCCGTTATAAACATCAGAGACTACACTCTAGGTTCCATCTAGCATCTAAAACCATAAAGGGTATAATCCTGTGTAAGAGGTTTCCAAGTAGACCCCCTTTAGAAACTATCCAAAGAACCCCAAAGAAACCCTTTTACTAAGAATCTATTTCATCGTACGTCATGTCTAAATATGTTCATACCACACTGTTCAATTCTTGATTCTGATTGGTCAGAAGGTGTTGATTAATTTTTTATAACAGCAGCTCTCATGGCAATGCTACTGCACATCACATGTTTATGTTAAGCACTCCTTCTAATACATTATCATTTCTATTTTAACAGCTCATATACATGGACTTGTATCACTGATGCTCCAGATAATCTATGACTAATAATAAACTGGTTAAAAGAAGTGTTGTTATTGAACAAAGTCCACTTATAATCATTGATATGGTGAATGAAATGCATTTTTTGTCTTATTAACTTCATGAGGTGCTGGTGAGATAACGACTGTTTATAGCTGCTGTAAAACAGGTTATAACAGGTACTAGCTTGTTTCCCAAGCAACAAGCATGAGATATAATGTAAATATGTATAATAATGTATAGTGTAATCTATAAATGGTGAAAAAGGATGATTTTCAATTGTAAACAAAAACAAACAAACATGTAATTGTTGAATTGCTGTGGTATAATAATGGTTATTGGAAAATAATCAACTTTAGGGTGGTAGCAATGACTCTGCTTTACTTCGGACCATTTCACACCACCCAGTCATTGATTATTTTCCTATAACATCTGTTTTATCAATGAATTGTCTAAAATGATATCTCACATACACAACTGTGGAGTCCATGGTATCTCACAATACACAGCACGACCACCCAGACCTACCAGTTACACTTAAGGCATTTGGCAGACACGCTTATCCAGAGGGACTTTCATTCATCTCAATTATACAACTGAGCAGTTGAGGTTAAGGGCCTTGCTCAAGGGCCCAGCAGTGGCAGTGCTGAGGCTCAAACTCATGACCTTCCGATCAGCAGGCCAATGTCTTAACCACTGAACCTACCTGCTTTCAAAATTCAGCTCTTAATCTAACACACATGATCCAGCTAACCAAAGCCTGAAGTGGCATCTAAATATTAGAGCCAGGTGTACTAGAGCTAAACTCTGGCTGCGTGGTAGATCTCCAGGAATGGGGCTGGGCACTGCTTAGATCATCCACAATGCTCACTGCTCAAAAACAATAGATTTCCACTCCTTGGACAGATTTTTTTTGTTGATTTTTAGTGTCTCTTCCTTCATCACAATTATCCCTGCAAAGATAAAAACCACTAAGCTAAACAGATTAAAAAATCTGCAACTACAAAATACATTCTTAAAAGTAAAAATGCCTGTCTAGTAATGACAATAATTGCTTTTTTATTGTATTGGAGTGCAAAGATTGAGAAATTATAACCCCAGCACTTTTTACAAACAGACAAAAGTATTTAATCCTGGATTATGACACAATACTTGTCATGATATTCATTAAAACTTAATTCAGTAAGCGAAGAATGTGATGCTGCTGCTCTTTTCTTCAGCCGCATTTCTAAAAATGCATATTGAAGCGATGGAAGCTGGCAGTATTTCAGGCCAATGACAAATTTCCTCCTGAGGCCATAATTCATAGACGAGCCACATCTGCCTCGGTGTCCTCACACACACACACACACACACACGCACACACTCCCTCACACATGCACATATTTACAGTAACCGCAACTTGTCTGTGGAGGGCATGAATGACATGACTCATTCTTGCTGTGATTTGCAAGCATGAAATGATCAGTCTTACTCTTGTGTTGTCTTTCTGTCAGACCTTTTGGCAGTTCTAATGTGGTTTCTTATACACACAAACACACACACACACACATTTTGTGGATATATTGCCTTGTCTCCTGTCAAATATGTACGCTCTTAGAAAAAGAGTTCTTTGTAAAAAGGGTTTTTAGCCTCTTAAAAGGGTTCTAGTTTGGAACCCTTTCTGACAGGTATCTAAGGAACTAAGGGTTCCTTCAGAAGAAGTTCCTTCAGAAGTTCCTTCAAAGAACTCTTAAATGCTCCAGATTTGACCTTTTTTTTTCTATGAATGTCATTCATGAACTTTTCTCACTACTTGAGGTGTCCATTATGAAACATTTCCCTTCTGTCTGTAAGTTTCCTCAAGCATAGTTCCACAAAATGCAAAGAAATCAAATTCACTGTCGCTGTCAGGGCTTGTAGTAATAACAAAATAAAGTTTTTTGTAGCAGAGGGTGAGACAAGGAAGAAATTCTGTAACAGTGAGTCATGTCTCGATCAAAAATCCTTTCAGTCTTACTAATCAGATAAATAGCCCATAATAATACTCGGGTAATGTTAACATTATTTCCTACAAATATAATGCAAGGGATTTAACGTACCTAATTTATGAACCAGACTAAACGTTGATGTTTAGCATGTGGTTTCGGCTGGCAACAGTCTGCACATGGAAGAAAACAAAATCTCACTGATAATTTGTGTACTTAAAAAATGACATGCTGCCCTGCTTTCAGCCCCAGCCCCAGCAAAAAAGTGTGGTCTCTGTATGTTTAATTTCCAGACAAATTTCCAAAGAGTGTGGCCTCTCTGCATGCCAGTCCCAGTGAAGGAGGTGTGGCCTCTAGTGAAGGAGGTGTGTCCTATATACCTGTCAGTCCCAGTGAAGGAGGTGTGCCCTCTAGTGAAGGAGGTGTGTCCTATATACCTGTCAGTCCCAGTGAAGGAGATGTGGCCTCTAGTAAAAGAGGAGGGTCCATTGTACCTGTCAGTGCCAGTGAAAGAGGTGTGATCTCTAGGAAAAAGGCATATCCTCTGTAGCTGTCAATCTCAGTGAAAGAGGCGTGGTCTATATATATGTTTCTGGCCAAGTGAAGGAGGTGTGGCCAATATACCTGTCAATCTCAGTAAAAGGTGTGTGGTCTATATACCTGTCAGCCCTAGTGAAGGAGGTGTGGTCTATATACCTGTCAGTCTCAGTGAAAGAAGCGTGCTCTATATGCCTGTCAGTCCTAGTGAAGGAGGTGTGGCCTAAATACCTGTCAGCGCTAGTGAAGGACATGTGGCCTGTATACCTGTCACTCTCAATAAAGGAGATGTGGCCTTTGTGCAATGCCTCAGTGTCTTTGACTTTGTTTCTGTCAATCCAGGTAAGAGACATGGCCTCTCTGCTGGTGAGTCCCAGTGAAAGAGGGAGGTGTGGCCTCTGGGCTTGTTTGTTGTTAAGACTAATAATATATAATGATTATTGAAAGGAAGTCTCCAGTGTCAGAATGTTGCAACAGTCAGTAAGTATTCTGGCACAGAAATGTTTTCAGAAGAGAGGACATACGTTATGCTTTCTAGTTTCTCAGTAACATGACATGCTGCACCTGTTTTTTTTTTTAATCTTATAAACTTCAAGAGAGAAAAAAAAAGCTGGCAAGAGAACTGCTATAACATAAGTAACAGGAACTAACTTGTTTTGCAAACGTTCCACAAAATTAAATGTAAGTATTCATGTAATTTATAATATAATATAATATAATATAATATAATATAATATAATATAATATAATATAATATAATATAATATAATATAATTATTAATTAAAATACCTCATTGACAAATTACTGTGGTATAATCAATATAAAACATGTCATTTAATAGGAAAATAATCAACTTCTGTACTCGGATCGGCCCTTTGAGATATTTCACTCGGTAGTTCAGTGGTTTGGTGCTAGTGATCCAAGACGCTTGACCTTGGGAAATGCTTTTCACCCTGAACTGCTCAGAAATAGGCTTTAATTAGATTCTTCATATATCCAATTTATAGGTCTAATACCTGAAAATCCCCTTCAGTATCACTTCTCAGTCCTACACACAGCTGCAGGATGCCTCTGCTCTTCTGCTTCACATGTCGCAACACTGAAGTCTGAGTCCACTAAAGTGACTGTTTCATCCACTCATTCTATAGTGCTTCTCCTTTTCCTGCTTTGTCACTCCTTTAGCCATCCTGATGGAGAACTGCCTTGTCTGAGCTATCTCCGGCATGTCTGGTTCTCGCAGTATGTTTAGAAACGTCACACACTTCCCTTTTGAATATTCCTCATCTGCTGATTATGGTAGTGTATTATTTAAAGCCTCAGGACATACACTTAATATGAAAAAGGCCTCTATGTCCTCTAAAACACACGCACACACAAACAGACAGGTATTTGGGATGTAACCAAATATGAATACATTATTCAGAAAGAACAGATAATGTTTTCTGAACAGATACAAATGCAGAAAGCCAGAAAGGTTGGCTGAAACTAGAGGTGTGCAAAAATGGACTAGGCTCGTTGCTAGCTCATGGAGCAAAGAAAAAGCACATTCATTAACATGAACATGAGTCACTTAATTATACATCCACAACAGCATTCGTTCATTCATCCTTAGTAACTGCCTGGTCAGGGTCACAGTGGTTTAAATAAGGCTGCAAGTTTGGTTATACAGTACTTTGGGAAAAGGAACCAAATAAAATCATTAGAAAATATTGCTTTAACTGTGTGAGAAGGATTAAAAAAACTGTAGTTGTATCTTTGGGTTAGGCCACACCCATATAAAGTTCAAGGTTTATATGTGATTAAAACAAAAAAAAAAAAAAAACTCTGGTTTAGGCCACACACACCACCTACATCATTTTTAAATCCAGATATGAATATTTGGAGCACTTATCAGATACAGATAGAGATAGTATCACTGCATTACACCGCTAAAAGGTACATACGCAGTGACCACAATGACTGTGAACTGCATGATTGATATGACACACGAAAGGCCATTAATGACAAGCTGTAATTTTACGTGTTCCTCCACACACACTGACCGAAGCAGGTGGATGTGGTGTATAATATAAATAACAGTGAACATATACATAATTTATGACAGTATGGCTTCCATATGAAACCTAGCCTAAAAGCTAAGCAATGTTTGATGTGATAAATTATTAATCTTACTTTTAAAAGCTACTCCGCATCGACCAATGACCACTAAAGGGTTCTAATCATATTCTCAAGTTTAAAAAAAAAAGAACACAGTTTAGGGTCAGTGCTACCATTAACACTGGCTTAAATGTCAAGAAATCACTAACACCTGTAAAAGCATAATCATCCCAACATGAGGCCTAAGTATTAGCCGTAAGTAGTTCTGCGTCCACTGGCAGATCATTAATTTGTGATATTTTCCATAATTTTTCCATACACCACAATGGCCAAGGGCAGGCCAGATAACTATTAAATATTATTACATAATTAGATAATGATGATGTGCTGAATGGATATTAATGATGCTGGAAAAAGTTAAACGTATGATATATAATGTTTCATCATTGTTCTTGGGCAATTTAGGAAATGAAACTTTTAAACAGAAGTTATGAAAAGAAGTAGAGAAATGCCCAAGACTAGGACTGAGAACCAGAATCCAGCTATTGACTATTTTAAGCAAAAACAATAAAAAAATAAAAAAGGTTCCCCCAGTTCTATAATTTAAGACTTTTTAATGTCACATTATACCAGAACGCTGTTGAATTCTCAATTCTGAATCATCAGAAGTTGTTGCTCAGTTTTCTATAACAACTTTATGGTTTCTCGGTAACATGACAAGCTGCAATTTTTTAGCTTATTAAAGCCAAAAAACAGTTGGTGAGGGAACAACTGCGCATAAATTCAATACTGGCAGTTTATAGTTGTTATAAAGTATCGTAAGTTTCCCCCGAGTTCTCCGGTTTCCTCCCACATCCCAAAAACATGCCAGTAGGTGGATTAGTGACTCAAAATTGCTCATAGGTGTGAACGAGTGTGTGAATGAGTGTGTGACTGAATACATTCACACCTAATAGTTGTGTACCTTATGTTTTACTATGACTTGATTCAGTGTCAGTTATTCTGCTGTGAAGGTGGAATAAGGTTCTGCTTACAATCCCCAGAAGACTGATTCTGGTCCTGGTGGCAGTCGTTCCAGCTTCCCTACGAGACCCTCAGACTTCTACAAAGCTTCAAAAATCACTTAAGAATGATGTAGATTCTTTTTTCCCCCAAATAAAGCCAGTGGCCATTACATTAATACAGTTTTTAACCCCAGGAATCTTTATTTGTTCAGTATTGTAGGTCTGTTAACAATAAAAGATTTTGTGAGCAAATTGCCGGGATATGACTGTCAGACTAAAGTCTATAGCTATGATTTAAACCACAGCATATAAATGCCCAAGTCTGTTTTTATGGCTGAGCTCTGCAAGATGACCTGAAGTGCATTAAAGCTCCGTTAACACAGTTCAGCACAGTTCAGCACAGTGAGGGAGCTGCTTACACACTGCAGGCCTTATTACAGATACATTATGCATGTGACATCTGACAGTTTCACTTAGGATCTTGTTTAGAACAATAGCGATTACCGAATAACTTTTAGCTTAGCTTTAAACATCCAGTGTCATTCAGTGCATCATATTTTCCAAAAATTTATTAAGTATGATCCTAGAAAAAATTTTCTTTTGATAGAAATTCTCCACTGATTGTATTCTTCTATTATGTTTAAATCCAAGAATGAAAAAGCAGCCGTTAGTCATTTCCCAATTTGTTTTGTTGCAGTGGATGATTCAGAACGGTGCTACAGGCATCAAGTTCAGACAAGAATTGAGTCCTCTGTGTGTTGCACTCACAAACAAGTCCAAGATTTCATATATAATGTCCATCACACTAAGAAGATTTACATTTGCAGTGTTTACAGACACCCTTATACAGAGCGACATACAGGTGTTAATTCACTTGTATGGTGGATTAATGGAACATGTGCTATGTTATGTTAATGTTATTAACTAAAGAAAATGTATAATCATTGAGATTTCCATAAAGAGATATTTATTTAACAGTTAGGGAAGGCGTCTCCAGTGTCAGCTCTTTGTAAAAGTCAGTTACAAAGAGGATGGAGGACTGTCTACTTTCCATTTTCCTGTTTCTCGGTAGCATAACTTCAAGAGAGAGAGAAATAGAGGCTGGTGAGGGAACTACTGTTTATAGCTGCTATAACGTCAGTGCTAACAGGAACTAATGTGTTTCACAGACAGTTCACAACATGAAATGTAACTAGAAACAGATAAAAAGTATGTGCTGTTCTTTAATGAATACAAAATTCCTATAGTATAAGAGGAACAAAATAAAATTTGGGACATTCTGTTATTTAATGGAAAATAATCAACTTTGGGGTGGTGACAGTGACTCTGTTTCATGTTGGCCTGCATCACACCATCCTGTCATTGATTATTTTCCTATAACAGCATGCCCTGAAGTGTTTTATTCCTTTAGTCACTCAGACGTTGCCAATGTTGCTGACCGACACAAGCTATCATTTTTATTAACATTTTGCTTTTTACTTAATTTTTACCTTTCCAAATAATAATAATAAAAAAATCAAATAGTTGGCCTCAAGTGTTCCTCAATGGTTCTCTGGATTTTTAAGCATTCTAGCTTTGTAAAGGGTTTCAACTCGGAATCTTTACATCTGCTTGGAAAAAAGGGAAACTTTCAGTTGTAGAGTTTTACATGGACCCTTTACGGGTTCCCCCAGAGAGAGTGCAACTATAAGCGTTTCCTATGTGCTGTTTGGCTAATGAAAAGCCAAACAGCACAGCGGTGCTCGTATGGTGCACACCATAGCCTAAATGTGGAAAGAAAAACACTCAGTTTGGTGTTTAATTTATAAAGAGGTGTTAATAATATATTAATGATAACACACTGTGTTTGTATTAAGCTTTTTTTTTTTTTTAAACCCACAACCATCCAGGTGTAAACGCTTCAGGCATAAATAAAATGATCATTGGTGCAATGCACATTGTAATGTTTTTCTAATGCTAACAATATTCAGAACTGGCTACAAAATAAGTGCCAAGTGATAGGCCATAACTGCATGTAACTTCCTTCATAGCTCTCTTGGTCTTTGTTTCTGATACAGAAAGCCACAATGTGCCCAATTGAACCCACACGAGGCTAATGAACGCTCATTGGGTCAAATGTGAGGAATCTTTCTCCCCCTTTTCCGGTCTTCTCTCAATGCCTTCCCTTTTTCCCTCCATGTCACTGGTGGAATCCCCTTTCTGTTTCCTGATGTTTGGGTCCAGTCGCTGGGCTACAGTGGCCCCTCGCCAGCTTTGGGTGTTTACTGAACTGGGAATAATGGATAAGGCTATTAACAGCTGTATTTACTATACCCTCATGTGTCATTTATTTTAATCTGCATTTCATCAGATCAGGCATGCCAATCAGTCAAACCCACAAATGTACAAGTGTACCACTGTGCCAGGCGTGGGTTGGTCGTAAAGATTTCAGTTCTGGCTTGTTCCTTAAACACGCAAAAGGCACCGATGCCCAAGACCCCTATTAAAAACTGTGATTCACGCCACATTTATAGACAGCCAGAGGTTTGAGTCACATATATCCGTTTATTAAGACCAGAGGAAGTATCATATGAGGAAGACACAACATGTCCACAATAATTTTCCTATTTTGCTACAAACACACATTCCCACGCACATCCACAACAGTATCACATCTGTAAATAAATAAATAAATAAAACTTTTGCACTTTCTGGTTTCACGGTAAAATGACAAGCTGTGTTTTTTTGTTTTATTAAGAAAGAGAGACTAGTGAGTGAACAACTATTCATAGCTATTATAAAGTACATGAACTAACAGGAAACAGGAACAAACTTGTCTCACGGACGTTCAAAAACATTAAATGTAACTATAAATGGATAATAATATCACATGCCATTGTTTTATTAATAATAAAATGTAATAGTTTGCAAATTGCTGTGGTATAAAAGGAATAAAACAGTTATAGAAAAATAATTTTGGTGTGGTAATAGTAACTCCGCTTCATCACACCATCGCATTGTTGATTATTTTCCTTTAACAGCTTGCACCTCAAGAGTTTCATTCCTTATTTATTAGTTTCAAATAAACCAAAATATAAACTATGCAATGGAATAAGTGGTAACTGAAGATAAATGACTGAATATTGCGGAATATTTGATAATTCTTTTTGGCCATTACGCAAAGAACATTTGAGAAAGAAATCACATGCATGCAGATTTCCAGTTCTGATTGTGAGCTGGCTATCATACTGTACATGACTGGAAGTATGAGTCTAAATCCCACAACTCTTTCCTCTGGATGATTTGGAAATTCTGTGCAGGCTGAGTCCACACACTCACACGTACAGAAACACACACACACGTGTATGACGGCATCTCTGCCAAAGTGAACTAACTGGCATGTCACACTAACTCACATGTCATTCCATTCTTTACTGAACATTCAACTTTACACATACGCACACAGTCTTGTGTAAGAGCTATTGTGTTTAAAGGTCTTGTAAATCACACAATCTCCACAAGTTGGAGCTCTTACTCATGTAGCTTGTGTGTGTATTATTGTTGAAAAAGGCTATCATTCATTATAAAATTCTCCGCTACCTGTGAGGATAGTTACAGTACATTTCCAATAATAATACTGACAGGCCTTCTTAAACTTCTTATAGTAAAGTCTGTCCACTTGACGACCATCTTGGCAATGCTCCAGGGCAGGTCCTATCTACTTGAATGGAAAGAGAGCCATAGAGCTGGATCAACAAGAAGAATTTTCAAACACAGATGATGTAAATAATTTGTGGTCTTTGGCTCCAAATAAATCAACGTCTTAATATCACCAAACTTGTTTTTATGGTAACAGTGATCATCAGAGACAAGACCTCAGTATGCGCACTACATAGGGAAAAACATACATTGGCTTCTACACCCTATGTAGTGCACTATATGGTCAGTAGAAAGGCATTTAGGATTTGCCCTGTGGCATGGCTCCATGGAAGTTTAGCTAATCTAAATTTTATTGCATATTTCAATTACTATTCACAGATTTTCCTCATTTTCTGCATTTAAAGGTATAAGAGGACATAAGGTACATAAGGATGCCACCATCAGACACTTCAAACTCTAATTTTTGTTGAAAAGCCCGACACTACCAGTGAAACCATAGCTACCTACAAACAAAAAAACAACAACAAACAAATAAACAAATAAAAAAACAAAAGCACCCATTAGTGACAAACGTAGAGCATAGCATTAGCCTTCACCTAGCTAAATCGGTAGCTGTCGTGTGGTGTTAGTAGGTATGAACTGGGAGCAGACAGGGTTAAAAAAACAAAACAAAACAAAAAAAAAAAACAGAACTTTTACATTTGAACAAACATGTAATTCTATGTACCTGACTTAAAGTCTATAGAAACATATTTTCTGCTTATTGCGTAAAATCTATATTTACCATCCCAAAAGAAAAGGATCCCAAACGTTCAGACACATGACAGGAATCAGTGAATCACTCACTGAATACAGTTGATAAACTAGTGAAGGAATAAGAGTGTTCCTCTTAAAAAGCTTGTTTTAAAAACATTTTATAATATCGTTATTGCCCAGCCAAATCCCACAGCAAGATTTTCTAGTAATCTGATCCCCTTCGTGATGTGTATTTTTTGTGTTAATTTCAGCAAGGCGCCCTGCAGCTCCCGCAGCCACCGTGAACACTACTGATGCTGCGTTTTTATCCCGTGCCGGTAACATGAGTCTGTCTGGCTCGACTGTAGCTTACACATCAGCACGAGCGGTGGAAGTCTCCGGTTACTGACAGCTAAGCAGAGACACACGGCAGTTAGCCAGCTGTCACTCTTAATTAATCGGCTTGTATTCAGTGGCACCTTTTAAAATGCGTGTGTCTGTGTGTTTGGGTGTGGGAGAGATCAAAAGGGAGGTCTCAGAGGGCTCATGGCACATCCTGAAAGTGTGTTTAGGGGTGTGTGTGTCAGGAGTGGGTCAGAAAGCACCTTGGAGTGCAATGCCTGAACAGGATCTGTGAGAGCATGGGCAGGTAAATCCCTCTAAAAGCCACAAAGCTCCACTTTGATTGAAGAGGGTGGAAATATTGACATGGCTTCAGTACACCACAGCATGAGCCATAAGCAAACAACGAATACTCACTTCTCTCTATTATAACCTTCAGAGAAAATGTCATGAGTGTATGCCTTTCAGGATGGGTTTTGATGAGACATTTAATTTAGATTCTACGACCAAGAATTGTTTATCAGTTATCAAATACTACTACTACACTGTACTCAGGTGTTGTGTGTTATTCAAGGCTGAGACAGATCTACTCTGATCTCATAAGGAATTGATACAAATTTGAACAAATGAAGGCAATGTGCTTAGATTTCATAAAATATGGAATCACGAGAAAAGGTGCAGATACCTGGTTCAGGTGTGTTGGGGAAAATACTGAATACCTGATTCATGTGTGCTGGGATGAGTACTGAAAACCTGGTTCAGGTATGTTGCGAAGACTACTGTACACCTGGTTCAGGTGTGTTGGGAAAAATGCTGAATGCCTGGTTAAAGTGCGTTGGGAAGAATACCCAATACCTGGTTCAGGTGTGTTGGAAAGACAACTGAATATCTGATTCAGGTGTGTTGGGCAGTATAGTGAATAACTGATTGGGAAGAATACTGAATACCTAGGTCAGGTGTGTTGGGTTCAATACCGAATACCTGATTCAGGTGTGTTGGGTACTAGTGTAAATACCTGATTCAGGTGTGTTGGTTACAATACTGAATACCTGGGTCAGGTGTGTTGGGTTGAATACTGAATACCTGGGTCAGGTGTGTTGGGTTGAATACTGAATACCTGGGTCAGGTGTGTTGTTGCAGTATTAAATACCTGGTTCAGTTGTGCTAGGAAGAATAGTGCATACTTTGTTTAGGTGTGTTGGGTACAGTACTGAATTCCTGATTTAGGTGTGTTGGGAAGAATACTGAATACCTTGTTCAAGTGTGTTGGGTAGTAAACTGAATACCTGATTCAGGTGTATTGGGAAGAATACTAAAAACCTGGTTCAGGTGTGTTGGGTACAAAAGAAAATACCTGAATCAGGTATGCTGGCAAGAATACTGAATTTCTGGTTCAGGTGTGTTGGGTTCAATACTGAATGTCTTGTTCAAATGTGTTGGGTAATAAACTGAATAATTGATTCAGGTGTGTTCAGAAGAATACTAAGAACCTGGTTCAGACTTTTGAAAGATGACTGAAAACCTGGAAACACTGATCTAACAAAATTAATCCTTTTGGTAATATTTTCTTTGGTGAGTTCCATGTGTCTACGATGTTCATGGAGCAAAATGTGGACTTTTTACTGCATTCCACAAGAATGTGTTAGATGTCATACCAACTGACACTGAGGAGAGACATCGAGACCTGCAGTTTTGCCCACACATACGGGAACAACGTTCCTTTGGGGCTGTTAAAGTCCTAAAATAAGGTCTGACGTAGGAATATTCAGGAATGCTCGGTACACATGTTGGAGTGGTTGTGCAAATCTGCATAACTTCACTGATATGTTTTCCAAGCTGCACTGGCAGAAGGAGCCAAGGTTACTCAGCATCTTCCCGTCGTAACTACGTAAAGATTTCTGGGAAATTGACTGGTTAATCATCCTGGAAAAAGGGATTCTTTAAGGGGGTACCCTGTTAAAGACACATACACAAACTTTATGTGAAAATTCTTTTCACACTAAATAATAATTTTGTATGACAGAAGGCTATCAGAGACAATTTTAGCGAACTGGTTAACCTGAGTTTACTCAGCAGAACGTGTTTGCCATTTGGGTTGCTCTCTGCTGGATAACACTAACATCTCTTGCTTTCTTTTCCTTATATTCATGCTTTTTCACTGATTAATAATGGATGTCCTATTGAACCAGGTCATCATTTTTGTTTTTATCACTCCTATGGCAAAATTTATTCTTCAAATACCCAATAGACAGCAGCAAAGGAACTGCGGAATGACTTGGAGACATCAAGTACCAAAGTATGTACATCCACCCTTAAGAGAGCCCTACCTCATCATGGCCTGAATGGCTATCATGCATAGAAGATGATCACCAGCCTTTGAGAGGAGACTTCTCTGGTCAGATGAAACAAAAATTGAACTGTTTGGTCATCATGATCAGCGCTATGTATGGAGGAAAAAGGGTGAAGAACACCATCCAAACTGTGAAGCATGGGGGTGGCAGCATCATGTTGTGGGTGTGTTTTGCAGGAAAAGAGACTGGTGCACAGCATCATTTGGAAGGAGGATTATCTAGAAATACTGAAGCAACACCTCAAGACATCAGCCAGAAAGTTAAACCTTGATCGCAATCGCGTTTTCCAGAAGGACAATGATCCTAAACATCCGTCCAAAGTTGTAACAATGAGTAACAAATAATAAAGTGGCCATCACAAAAGCCTGACCTGAATCCCACAGAAGATTTTTGGACTGAACTGAAAAATCTTGTCTGATCAAGGAGGTCCACAAACCTGATTGAGTTACGCTAGTTCCTTCAAAGTTTTGTGAGAAGATTGTGGAAAGCTACCCAAGAGTTTAATTCAAGTTCAACAATTAAAAGGCAATACCACCAAATAGTAACAAAGTGTATGTAAACTGCTGACACACTGAAAATCTGATTTACTAAATAAAAGCTGAAATAAATCTGTCTCTAACTGACCTAACACAGGAAATGTGGTCACATGAAATGTTACCTGGAGTGTGAAAAACTGAGTTTGAATGTCTTTAGCCTAGGTGTGTGTAAACTTTTGGCCTCTGCTGTAAATGATATTTATGGAAATAGACCCCTAAAAGCCCTTCTTTGTTCAGGGATCGTCCTCAGGGCAGGTGTGTTTGGCCAAGTTCGAGATGGAGATGGAGGGTATGTAACATGGGCTAAAATCACCTTTTTGTTTAACCAATTCCCAGAAAGCACCAGTGTTTTAGAGGCCTGTTAGACATCAGCTCTGTGCCACTGACTTCAGAGGCTGCTGTCAGGCTAGATTAGTGCTCGTCCTGCTCCATGACTCTTAAAGGAGACTGAACGGTGGAAAACAGCTCCTGAAAGCAGTTACAGCTTATCATGGCCACTGGCGTCATGTCAGGCTTGTCTTGTATTTGGGGCACACTGGCATGACTGCTGTGGAAAACTGTCAAAATGCTTATGAAACAAGTTATTAGAGTACGTCAGGTTCTGGCTTTTGATTTGGAATCAAGAAAAGGGAACTCCTCATGCTGAAAACGATCTCTGAGGGATATTCCTGCTTCATAGGCAGCCTACTTAATGTATTATGTAGTTCTTTATGGGGCCAGTTTTCTCTGTGGCCACAATGTAAATTTTTGTTTTAAAAGTTCTCTCAGGGGTTCTATCAAACAAAATAAACACTTGGAGATATGCTGTTATAGGAAAATAATCAAGAAAGGCATGGTTTAATGCAGCCTGATATGAATCAGAGTTACTGTTAACACCATAAAGTGTGTGTATTTTTTTTTTTTACTAATTTCCTATAACAGAACATCCTGAAGTGTTTTATTCCTCTCATACAGCAACAAAGTACTACTGACTACTATTTTTTAACTTATTCATGAACAACACATCAGACTTTTTATCCATTTCTAGTTACGTTAAACATTGTGAAACATCTGGAAATCAAGTTAGTTCCTGTTATCACTTACAGTATAGCAGCTATAAACAGTAGGTCCCTCATCAGAGTCTGTTTTTTCTCTCTTGAAGTTAATAAGACAAAAAAACCCAGCATGTCATGTTACAGAGAAACCAGAAAGCATAAACTCCTCCATCCTGAAGACTTTCCTGTGATGAAAAATGTACTATTACAAAGTGCTGACACCGGAGACTCCTTCCATAAAAGTTAAATAAAACGTCACCATATCAATGAGTACATGTTTATGTACCTGTTTTTAAATAACCACACATTTTTAATGTAATTTTTATTCAGCTTACAACACATGAAGTGATTTTGCCTCATTTGCGACTCACATTAGGCAAAAAAAACTTCACAGACAGCCACTGATCTCTTTGACTTTCAACCCTAAAACAATAGGACCAAGTTAAGAAGGAAAAAAGGAGCACAGATGAGTGCAGGGTGTTGCAATATAGTCTCAAGATGTGCTTTATGTGGCAGACACAAGCATATCATGTTACCTCTCACATAAAACCAAGAGGGCCTACAAATTCTTAATCGCAGGATCAAGCACGAAAATGACGTCCTGGAAGCGTCTGCGAGTGTGAAGACCAGACCGATTTGCAAGTGGACGGAAAACCTTATTGTGGCCTTTAAATGGGATTTATTCTGAATTCCAGCAGTCAGGTCTGATTGGGGTTACAGCCTGGTTAGGAACAACTGAGGAGGCTGAAAACTGCACCAGTATGTCTGCCTTTCATCACAGTAAGGGAACATCAGAACCAGGCAACTCGTAGTGCCACATGAATTGTATGAACTTCATTCATATGGCAAGATTTATACATTTAAAATGAGCTAGCTTTATAATATGTGCATAAATAGACATGACAAATAAAAAAAAAAAATTCAAAGGATAACATTTAATAACATAATAGTAAAATAATCTAGAAATGTTTTAAAGTTGCAATAATTAATTTAAAATTTAGCAGTATGGTTAAAATGGGGAAGTAAACAACGACGATTTCTAAATTGTTTATTTAGTAAATTCTGCTAACTTAAAATAGAGAAACCTGATGAATATCAAGGGAAAAGGAGAATGGTCAGACTGGTTTGAGCTGACAGGAAGGCTACAGTAACTCAAATAACAACTCTTTACAACCATGGTGAGCAGAAAAGCATCTCAGAAAGCACAACATGGCGAACCTTGAGGAGGGTACATCAGGTTCCACTCCTGTCAATCAAAAACAGGAATGTGAGACTACAGGGGGCACTGACTCACCCAAACAGCTGAAGATTGGAAAAATGTCACTCACAGAACCGTTTCTTGGCTACAGAGTCTTTTAGTTCAAATGTCAATAATGAAGTTAAAGCCCATGTATATAATTATTCCTGAATCAAAAAGTAGTTTTAATAAGTTTTTGTTCACTGTACAAAAACACATATGAAAATCACTGTATATTTTCATATGTGTTATTTCATTTCATAGTCTTACTGCCACCATTATTATTCATAAACACTAGATAATATTAAAAATGAAGAGATCCCTAAAATGAGCAGGTGTGCAGATGTGTCTAAACTTGTGACTGGCAGTGCAGATGTGTAAACACAATGTACTTTTAGAAATCAACACAGCAGTCTGCTGCACAGATCACAGCAACAGCTATGTAGTAATATGTGATTCATCAGCAGTAGGAAGGAGAAATTGTTGTTTTTTTTTACTAGTACTTTTGAAATCCCCAGTCACATGTGCATGTACTGCCATCTAGTGGTCAAAACCTCTCACCACCTTCTGCAAAGGCGTTTATCAAAGGCACCTTGAAGCAGAATCCAATCTGAACATAATGTGTAATAAAAAAAAAGAAGAAAAAAAAGAGATAAATAATAATTAACTCAATTTTTTAAAAATAAATATATGAATGATATAAAACAACAAAACTACATGTGTTCAAATATTTTTTAACTCAACTGTATATGATTAAAGAATTTTCAGCTTAAGAGCTTTTTCTTATCATTAAATTTTTTAAATGTAATTAAATTTTATTATTATTATTTTTTGCTACTTTCAGTGATTAAAGCTGTACTTTAAGACAGATTTATAATTTATTATATATTATAAATTATTCATTATCTCTACACTTTGCAGTGATTCATACAGCAAGAGGTGGATTCAGAGCATGAACAAGTCAGAGAATAAATCTGAGCTTTGTATATCAGTTATATAAAATAAAGTTTTTGGTGACACACCATGGATACATTACTACATCTGAACAAGCAAACAAGGGCAGATTTGATCAGTGTTAATTCTATATTAATTTTCATACTTTCAAAATTCAAAAGCAAATTCCAGAGTCACAAATATCATTCCATACTAATGCAACATTTGTGAAAGTTCAGCAGTACAGTTAAAGTGAGTCTTACTAGACTGAGAATAATTTAATTTATCTTTTAATTATTTGACACATATTTTGTCCTTATGTTGCATGACTGAGTCTTGTGAGGAAACTATACTATATTTACTAAAACTGCAGCTTTATATTAAAAAAGCATTAGTGCATGTGTCATTGCATATATATTGCTATGTTATTATCTGTGTGTGTGTGTGTGTGTGTGTGTATTGAATAGCCAGACTTAAATAAATAACTTTTGCTTTTATTTCTGATCCATAGAGACCTCTAGTGGACTCTTTGTATACCACACTAAGCCAAACTTCTTGTTCATCCCTCTTAACCTCTTCACTTCTTTCTTCTTCTTCATCTTCTCATCTCTCTCTCTCTCTCTCTCTCTCTCTCTCTAATTCCTTTCCTTTGAAAGATCTGAGTGTGTGTTTATGTGCAAGTTAAGCCTAATGTATGTGTTTGTGTTTGTGTGTGAGTGTGTGTATGAGCTTATCTTTGTAGATCTATTGTGTATATGTGCAAAAATAGTTTTTATAAACAGTTTGGTGTACACAGGGAACATAAGGACACACAGATACAGAAAGCAGAGACACACTGAGGCTTAATAATACCATAAGATTCTCCCAGAGGTTCTGGGAGACTCAGAGGATTGTGAAGCATAGCTGGCAGTCTGTGATTTAAAAAAAAAATTGTTACAGCAGTAAAAATCACAACTATTATCCCTTGAACTGAATCCAAAACTGAATCACTCCAAAACTGGCCTATAAATAGTCATCTTGAAGCTGATGAAATCTAATTTTAATAAAATTGTGCTGTGTGGGTGGAGCTTAAAAAAAAAACCTTTATGGTTCCAATAAGTAGCCAAACTAATATTTGAGTAGCTGTAATATAATAAAATATAATATGATATAATATAATATATACTGTTGGAAGGGTCTCTTGAGAAAGAAAGTGTGTGTGTGTGTGTGTGTGTGTTCAGTAAGTGTGTGTGTGTGTCTCAGCCTAACAGCGGAGGAAACTTCAGCATCCTTTGGAATCAAGTGAGGAGTCTCTTGCTGTACCAACACAATCTCTCATTCAGAATCACAGCATGTGTGTGTGTGTGTGTGTGTGTGTGTGTTATATTATTGTATTCTATTCTATTCTATTAATACATTTTTAATTGTATTTTTTATTTTTTTATTTTTTTACATTCGGAAGAGTCTCTGGAGAATGTGTATGTGTGTGTGTGTGTGTGTGTGTGTGCATGTGTGTGTGTGAGGAAACTTGAGTATGCTTTTGAATCAAGTGAAGAGTCACTTGCTGTTCTGACACAATCTCTCATTCATAATCATAGTGTGTGTGTATGTGTGTGTAAAGGAAACCTGACCACCTTTTTTTTTTTTCTTTCTTTTTTTTTTTTTTGCAAATGCCACCTCTAATGTGTGTCAAGTGAAGAGTCACTTGCTGTATCAACACAATCTCTCATTCATAATCACGGGGCGCAAAATTGCATTTTCATAAAGCGGGCTGCATTCCGGAGAGTCAGACAGTGTGCAATAACAGAAATGTGATAGTGAGAGAACACACCTCTTTTTTTCCCCTTTCCCACTTTAATTAAAAGCAAAATCAGAGAGTGCAGTGTGGAGGATCTGCCTCTGGCAAGGTTCGAGGATGAAGCCAGGAGGATCAAAACTAGCCATGAAAAATATAACACCTTTCAGAAATAAAAATCATTTTAAAGTGTTAACTTCACCTCAAACTGTCTGAAATGTTAGAAAATATTATCAATATTATAAAGCTTGCAAAATAAAATCCCACTCAATATATAAGAAGTGTTTAAAATTATTTTAAAAAAAAATTGAAAGGTGAAAAGTTGTATGTGATTTGACCTTCCCGAAGGTCAAAACTTTATAACTCGATATTTTAAAATCACAGAATTTTCAGATTAAACCTTATAATAGGTCTTATTTTATAGCCACCTGTTGTGTTCATAACAGAACAATTACACAACAATAAGATAAAAACAATTAAAGCAGACTGATTAAAGGACAATAAAATATTATATAATTAATTCTGTTATAAAAAGATTAAACATATACATTTTATATAATAAATATAGTTTTTTATTTATTTATTTGATATTTATACAGCCTTAGAAACACTTTGCTTGCAAATCTAATTAAAAGGATTTTTGTTCTGAAACATCTCATTTCTCTGGAAACTGCTTAATTTTTTACTACATTTCTCTAAAAAATATTTTTATTATGTATTTATTTGTTTGTTTGTTTATTATTTTGATTAACATATCATGGATTGGAGAACATTGGTAGTCTGAAAGTTCACTCTGATGGCTCACGCTTTGACCTTTCTGGACCGAGTGTTCACGTTCATCTGATCTGTTGTGAAGTTGTGCGACTCTACATCTGCGTATCTGTGAGGAGGACACTCACGCTGACTGATGACTCCAGCGGTGCTTGGATTGGCTTCTTCTGAAGCAACACTAACTGGTAATGAGCGGACGCGTCCATCACGGCCTCGTCTGCTACATGACTAATAAACATGCAGCCTGCAGGGGGCTATTAATAGGGCAGAAATGAGGGCGTTCGGCCCGGGCTGTCTTTATCCTGCCCTCCCTCTAAGCCTGGCTGTCACTCTCGCACAACCTCGTGTCACACAAACACACACACGTACACACTCATGGGCATGCATGCACACATGTATGGCTGTGACTGATCTGATCTCATTATCGCAACCTAGTGGACACCGAAGCACACTAACACTGCTAAGTGTGAAATTAAGCTTTCATTGCACATCTATACACAACAGTACGAATCTCCCATGGTGTCATTCCTTAGGAACGCTGCATTACGTCTCGCTCTCATCACATAGTGTAATTTTCCTGATGAGGTTTTCTCTAGGAAAGACCAGGTCATAATGTGTCACAATAACGCAGTATGAGCACAAATCGCAGGAAAGTGCTCTTGTGAAAGCTCACATGGTGGGGAATTGTGGGTAGACGTCTGCTGCACTAATTTCCGTTATGTTCTTACGAGCATCGGCAGGCCACACAGGGACTTCCCACCACCTTCTGTGTGTTCGCTTTGTTGGAGGACGTAAATTGTGGTGTACACGGTCACTGCACATTTGGCACAAATACTTGCTATTTGTAAGAGCTTACATGGTTTTTTGGACAAACCACAACCAAACGTGTACAGAGAATCAAATCACAAACGCTACATTAAAGGAAAAATCCACACTAAACAGCTTTTATATTATTTTTTTATAATTAACATGTGATCTTAATTAACTTGATAGCCAATGAAATTCTGAGTTGTCTTATTTAGTTTAATATTCTTCGACTTAAAGTCGACTTCTTAAACTCATCGACTTTAGTTTCCTACATTACCCACAATGCCTTGCTGATAGTGGTGCAGTGGGATTTAGCCCTCGCTTCATCTCTACCTACAGATTTTTTTGTGATTTTTACACTAAATTAATTTATTTTCACATGATTTATGTATTTTCACTTTTGCTATTTTTCACATAAGTCATTTGGTTTCATATGTGATTTTTACACAGTTCATTTTTCATGGTATTTCTACACAATTTGTTTATTTCCACATGAATTTTACACTTGATTTATTTTTCATACAGTATGTGATATATTCACATATGAATATTTAAATTTCATATATTCACATATTAATTTTTTTTTTTTAATCCCATGTTTATTTTCTTGTTTTTACTTGAGTACACCTGTGCAGTCTCAGGACACAAAATGGTCAAAAGCACCTTCGTGTGTTTTTCACATGATCACATATTATAACATAATCACATATAAAATATTTGACTTGCCATTACAGATTCTACATATTCACCACCTACGCAATGTACACAATATTAGTTTAAATTACAAATACACACCCATCATATGAAAGAACACACACAGTCGAGCTCATTTGCTGTTTGAGTGACAGGGATGTTCCCGACACCTCCCTGTCTAGAGGTCCGAAAGAAATACTACATGAATATAATCAGGCGTATTAAAGTTCTAATTGTAAATTGTAGTCTCGAGGGTGCCATTTAACTTATTTATTTTCAGCACAAAAACGCATTTATATGTAAATTATATCTTAATAATTATGTCTGCAAATTAATTAGCTCGCTTTCGCTTAGCAATACTAGCTGGATTTAGGGCCTGTTAAAAAAAAAAAAAAAAAAAAAAAACATGCCGCACAACAAAAACACATTTTCACAACCGAGCGGAGACGAAATGTCAAGTTTGCCTAAATTTTGATGGGATTGGGTTTGGGCTCATTAAGCTGAGGAGTGACGGGGCCAAGTTCATCTCATTTTCATACACACAAGAACAGGGCCGGTGTGCAGCTCGAGTGATAGAAATATATTTCTGCTGGAGGCCACACAAACACATGTACACATTTTTTATCAACATATAACCTTTCATTTCACAGGGTGTAGTTCAACTAGCTAATTACGTAAATGAAAGAATTGGCTGTTTGAGGCAGGAAACGTATTTTGATTGTGCTGTGTTTGTAATTTATCCTTTCTCAAAAACGTTGAATATAACACAATTCTGTCCTTGTAGCAATGAATGATGAATAGGTTACACCAATATGAATTA
The DNA here is from genome assembly GCF_027358585.1 of Pangasianodon hypophthalmus. Taxonomy (NCBI): domain Eukaryota; kingdom Metazoa; phylum Chordata; class Actinopteri; order Siluriformes; family Pangasiidae; genus Pangasianodon; species Pangasianodon hypophthalmus. The sequence continues at coordinate 3,445,737 of NC_069730.1, read as the reverse complement.
TGAGTATTAATATGAATCAAATTATAAGTCTAATTTTGATGCCAGTGGGGATTTTTCTGACTGTCCCTGTAAAAAAAATATTAGGCTTTTGAATCTTTTGGTAGAAAAAAGAAAGAAACTGAAAGGTACATATATATATATATATATATATATATATATATATATATATATATATATATATATATATATATATAAGCTAAATTTACATAAATCCATGATGTTTCGTTTGTGAATGAGTCGATTTTTTGAGTCAGCTCATTTAGACATTTGAATTTTGGAAGAGAAATGAAGTAAACTAAATGTTACCTGTACATGAAGGTAATATAAATATATTATTTATATAAGTTGTATTATAATCCATGTGTCATACCAATGAAGACACTAGTCATGTGTCATTTGCAAATGATTCAACTCACTGAGATATTTGAATTTTTTGGGTGAAACAAAATAAACTGAAAGGTATCTGTATATGAAAGTTATACTATATCTATAAATTTTATGAGTTAGATACATATACATACTGTATAATTCCTCTGTCAAGGCCAATAAAGACACTAGTGATGTGTCATTCATGAATGAATTGACTCTTTGAGTTGGGAACTCATTGGGAACAGATTCACATTTCAGAGTCATTCTCTAAAACCATTAATCACGTATGTCCAACTGTGATGGAAATCTAGTGAATCTTATCAACAACCGAGTTTCACAAACAGCTAGTGATAAAACACATGCTGTTGTAGGAAAATAATCAATAATATAACTCTGAAGTTGAATATTTTCTACTTACAGCATACTTTATTCCTCTTTTACCACAGTAACTTGCCAATTACATTTTTTTTAATATAAAGAATGACATGTCATGCTTTTTATCCCTTTAGAGTTACATTTAATATTGTGGAAGTTAGTTCCTGTTATCACTTACGTTATGTCAGTTATAAACAGTTGTTCCCTCACCAATCCTTCATTTTTTGTCTATTTTGAAGTTAATAAATACAATACCAAGGAATCCCACAGTGCAAAATCATCTTTTTTGTAAATGATCAAAGAAAAGTCTCTTTACAGAAAGCTTCAACAGAGAAACATTTATAAGTTTTCTGTTGTTAAAGAACACTTTTTACGTTTTTCTTAAAATTTTCTTAAAACTGCGTGAGCGTCCTCCATACACAGACAGAAGTTTGGGAGGGTTGGAAATTCATGTAGCTTCCTTAATTACTCGGATAAATCCTTGTATGACATGACGGGGGATGCAATTTTCATCTGTAATATGTACCAGTCGATCGGCCTGGCTCCATCCCCCCATCACGCACTTCCAAACCCAGACATTACAGTGGCCTGTGCATCATTAACACCCTCGCTATGATTATGAGGCAAAGCCCCCTCCACATGGGAGCATGGGCTAATCGGGCGTCTAATGAAATAAAGCTGCCCTCAGCTCATATCGACCTGCTAATATCACCAATACAATTATGAACATGGCGCTGCCAATCTTCTATCCGCGCCTAACGATTGTCTGGCCTTCGTTAGGCCCGGAGCAGTGGGACGGTTATGAAGCGATAAATATAAAGGTCATAATGTTCATAATGTGTATGCAAGAGGATGGTGTGTATATATATATATATATATATATATATATATATATTCTCCACCTCTGTTTCTCTTCACGTAAGTGTTGTGAGTGTCTCTCTCGTCTTCTGTTTGCATACAGTAATTACGGAGGTAGGCTGGAAAATGACTTGCTTTTCTTGAGAACTGAGGGCCTCATTAGTATGTACAATGCATCATTTCATCCAAGGAGCTCTCTCTGTACAATTATGCTGAAAGCTCTTAATCTCCTAAACTCTGCGATAGCGCCGGATACGTGTAATTATGTTATAAAACGAGCTCGTGCCGAGCGAGCCGGCTGTCACACGTCAGTGGGACCTTTAACCTGTCGCAACTTCTGATGTGCACACGCACACATACACACTCACACACACACACAAAAGCGCATACACAGACTTGTGTAATGTGTACTTAATGCATTCTAAACTGTTTCATCATGTTGTAAGCTTTATAAAAATGGATTTATATCCATATTAGACCTACCAGTGAGATGACATTTGATGTTGTCTTTTAAAAACTAGAAAATCATTTTCTTCCAACATTAAACTACCATGTGCACTTTTTAGGGGAAAAAATCATAGCTTGTCATTCTATTAAATGCACTTCTGTCCATAAAATTCTGTAACTAAATCCAGTTTTTATTCAGTCACATATACAAAATAGAAGATGAGAATTCATATGGTTTATTTTTTTTCTCTAATAGCTTGCACCACAGCCAATAAGAGTTTGTGGACAAATAGAGTATATCCAAATAAAGTGTTCATTATATAGTCTGAATTTATTCCCTAATTACTATGTAGGATTTAGCATTTTTTAGAAGGAGTCTCCAGTGTCAGTGCTTAAAGCTGAAAGTTTTCCACAACAGGAAAGTCTTCAGGACAGAGAATTTTACGCTTTGAGGTTTCTCGGTAACATGACAAGCTGTATTTTTTTTCTTCAATAGATAGAGGCAACAACTGTTTATACTTTACCTTCTATAAAGTAGGTGACGTTGTGGATGCTCCATAACATTAAAAACAACTATAAATGGATAAAAAGTACAGTATGTGTGATTCTTTATTTAATAAAAATCATAATCATCAGCAATTTTCTGTAGTATAAGTGGAATAAGACACTTCAGGATGGAATGTTATTGGAAAATTATCAACTTCGGGGTGCTAAAATGATCTCTACTGTATGTTAGGAGGCATCCTAGCACTCTGTCGTGGATTATTTTCCTGTAACAGCACAACCAGTCATGTGTTATTCCTTATACCACTTACACCACAAACTGTGTTACATATCCCACCACTCTATCATTGATTATTTTCCTATTACAGCACGTCCTGCAGTGGTTTCATCCTTATTTAATATGAGTATCTTTTCTGGAATGCGCATTAAAATAATTAAAATCATTAAAAGCATCTAAATGCTTTGGAAATGGATTTTTAAACATTTTACCACGTGGCTTCTTTCTTCAACTCTGGTAGTGAGATTACTCTGGGCACATATCCAGCCCTCAGTTATGTACAGTATTTAATACTAAGCGTGTAATCTGATTAAATATTATACAATTTAGAAATACTCTAAGAGCATTTAGAAATAACAGCTGAGCCATAATAATAATAATAATAATAATAATAATAATAATAATAATAATAATGAGAAACTCCTCTTACACTGCACTAATGGCATGCTTTCGTGTGTTCTCTCCTGAACTCTCTCCGACACGACATCGACATCCAGTGCATGACAGGGCCCGATAAAGGTCAGAGGTCAAATGTCAAACTGCAATTTATGTCGCAGAGATATTTCTGAGATGAGTCGAATATGTACATTAAGATAATGTGTTCGTGTCCTAATCTATAGAGGAACGTGGTGCTCTTCGCCCGAGGGCTCCTAATGCACTCAAATGTATTTATGGACAATAATTAAAAGGGAAAAGCATGCATTAAAACTGATCAGTACTTAGCAGATCTAAGCTAATGAGATTAGCGTAATGAATAGGCCACTCTACTGTGCCACAAAAACAGTACAGTGGATTTTTTTTTTTTTTTTGCTGAATATGACAAGGTTTGGATTAGAAGTGGTTCTAAATAAACGTGTTTACTCAGACCAGTGCATGGCTGGAAGATTTTTTTTTTTTTGCACCGTTGATTTAGAGACTGAGAAGCAGACTGCGTTTGTTGTTTGTGATCTCAGAAGGTTAAAAAGGTGCAACACTTTTTGTGAAGCCGGACAAAAGCTCAGCGAGCAGAGAACAGGGTTATTTTCAGTACATGAATGGCAGAAGGGCAAGTAGGAGAAGTGTGGAGTAGTGCACTCTCTCTCTCTCTCTCTCTCTCTCTCACTCTCTCTCTCTATCGCTCGCTCTTTCATTCTCAGCCCTGGCTCTCGCTCTGCTCCACTCACTTCCACTCCATCTCTCTTTCCTTGAGTCCGTGACACTCTCCCACCCTCTCTCCCTCACTGTCTTGCTGAAATCTTGGCTCCAATTTCTTGTCAGCCGTGCAGACAACTCCAACAGACAAGAAAGGCCTGCGGTAATAAATATGATTACGTTTCATCACTCTCTTCACCCCACCCCTCTTCTCCTAACCCCTTTCTTCCTTTCTATTCCCTTATGCCTTTTCCGCTTGGAAGAACGTGAGCAAGAGTTAAAAAAAAAAAAAAAAAAAAAAGTTGCTTTTTCGTGAACAGCATCAGCTGCAAATGATTCAATACCCCAAAGGTTAATTTTCAATTTGCACAGTGAAAGGTTACTATTACGATTTGACCTGCAAATTGTATCTTCTCCGCTAATACCCTATCATTTGATTTTCGGGTCCCTTTGTAGTCTGGACCGGGGCTTGCTATATCGGGTGACTACCATCTGTTTATTATTTAGGCCATGCTTGGCTACACAGCCTGTCTGAATTACACGCTGGTAATCGCTGATCACACTACCACCACCCCCCCCCCCCCCCCACCCCTTTCTCCAGCATTAGCGTGTACCTGTATTAGCATGTAGCTAATTTTTTTGATCCACTAAAACCGGATTTGCTTTGATAACGCCACTGCAGAGATCGTTACACACCGAGATGTGAAAGCATGACTCGCAGGTTGGAGTGGTATAAGTATGTATGGTTGGATAAACCGTGTATAAGTAAGTAAATAATCAAATTTGGGAGAGTGCTGTTATAGGAAAATAATCAACCATGTGAAGTGGAGTTACGCTTGCCACCATGACGTTGGTTATTTTTCTATAACAGAGCTTCCACAAGTGTTTTATTCCTCTTATACCACAGCAATTTGCCAATGATCACATTTATCACAAGAACATTTCATACTTTTTATCTGTTTATAGATACATTGTCTAAAAAAACAAGTTAGTTCCTGTTATCACTCATGTTATAGCGGCTATAAACAGTCGTTTCCTCACCAGCCTCTTTTTTTCCCCTGCTCTCATGACGTTAATAAGACAAAAAAATCAGTTTGTCATGTTACCCAGAAACCACAAAGCGTAAACTCCTCTGTCCTGAAGACTTTCCCATGGTGGAAAACTTCCCATGGTGGAAGGTGTTACAAAGCACTGACACTGGAAACTCCTTCCATAAATGTTACACAGACGTTTCTATTTATATGAACACACCATAAAAGTCCCTGTGAATGAGCTGTTACTATAGAAATGCTAACATGTTAGAAGGAGTGCATTAATATAATCCTGTGATTTGTGTTGCATCCAAACTACAGTCAGAGCTGCTGTTATAGAAAATAAATCAACACTTTCTGACCAATCAGAATCGAGAATTCAGCAGAAGATTGTCAGATATTTGTCATCAAGGTTTTTATTAAGGTGCTTTAGAATGATTTGGGGAAATAGATCTCATAGAAAGTTTCTGAATTAGTAATAAACATTTTTTTCAAAGATATTAAAACAAAGCACAGTCTAGCATAAATGGAAAATTGTTATTTCTTTACTTTATTTGAGGTCACGTGCAATTTCACGGCACTCATATAATCATGTTTATACAATATAATACAAAATTATATTGTATTAATGACAAGTGGTTGAATCTGTCTTGAGAGATAAATGGGCATATGAGATTATTTTTTTTTATTTCCAGTGAAATCAAAGCAGAAATAAATGCCAGGAAATGTGCACGTGGCAGGACGGCATCGTACATCTCATCCTTATCGAAGCGTTTTCCTTCTGGTTCAAATCTTCAGTGCTCACTTCCTTTGTTTTTTACTTTCAAAGGCGAGCCACACACTCACCAATGTGGTACTTTCAGCATATGTGTGTGTGTGTGTGTGTGTATGTGTGTGTGTCTGAGAGAGTTAGTGTGTGAGAGTTAAAATGGCTCCCAGTGGAAAAAAAGTAGTGGTGGAAATGAGTGAAAAACCAAACCACCAGCATGTGGAGTGGCGTTCCGGCGTGCCTTCTGTGTGTGATTAGCCCAAGGAATTAATGGAGGACTCAGGAACGGCCCTTATATGGTCTGCAGTGTGTGTGTGTGTGTGTGTGTGTGTGTGTGTGTGTGTGTAAAAGGCTCGCTGTATCATTGGGAGCCAGTACTGATAAGACAAGAAAGAGAGAGACGCTGTGCAAGAGTGAAGGGAGTAAGGGAAAAAGATTGGAAGAGAGACAGAAAGTGATGAGAGAGAGAGAGAGAGAGCAAGAGAGGGAGAGAGAGACTGGGAGAAAGGAGGTGAGAGAACAAGACGAGAGTGAAGCGTAGGAGAGATACAGTGTTTGGCAGAGAAACAGAGAGTCAAATAGAAGAGACAGAGAGTAAAGAGAAAGCAAGAGAAAGAAGTTAGAAAAGAATTAAGGGAATAAACAAGTGAGAGGGTGCAAGAAAAAAGGAGAGAGAAAAGAAAAAAGGAGAGAGAAAAGAAACAAGAAAGGAAGACAGATGGAAAGAAAAAGAGGAGACGAAACCTGAGGGAAGGATTGCAAGAAAGAAGCAAATGAAAGAATATGTCTAGGAAAGAGAGACGGAGGATGAAGAAGATGAAAGAAAAGAAAGAACAGGAAAAAATGGCATTAGAAAGAAAGAAAGAAAGAAAGAAAGAAAGAAAGAAAGAAAGAAAGAAAGAAAGAATTTTAGGGAAAGAATGAAACTGGGAAAGACTAGGAAAATAAGAAATGGTAAAACACTGGGAAAGAAAGTAATGGGAAAAAAACTGGGAAACAAGAGAATGGGAAAAGAAAGAAATAGAAAATGATTGAGAAAGCAGAAACTGGGAAAAGATCGGGAAAGAAAGAAAGTGTAATAAATAATAAAAGAAAGCAATAGGAAAAGATTGGAAAAAGATTCCTTTGAAAATTCCTCTAGCTTTCATAGCTTAAGGACAGCAGACACAAGCCTGAACAGAAAGAGAAATATTGATATGAGGCCGTATAGACGCTCAGGAACGGTGAATGGAATCTGGGGTTATTTATCCGGCGGAGGTCAGGACAGTAATGGCTTCTGTCACTGAGAACGATCTGCAGAACTCACGCATTGACAAACAGACATGATTAGTTGGATCTGAGTAAGCAGCTGCCGCTCCATCTATCGGCAGGATGCGGTCATTTCAGTGTCCGTTACTGATGCTGCCATTGCTCAAGGGACTGCATCTGTCCATCCATCCATCCATCTATCCATCCATCTATCCATCCATCCATCCACCTATCCACCTATACACAGGTGAAGGGACACAGTTTTTAGTTTTCTTTGGTTTTTTAGGGATCTTTGGATAGTTCTTTGGTTTGTAGTACAGGTGCGTATGGAATTGTTCTCCAACCCCAGGGATATTCTCTAATGAATTATTTGGTTCTATTTCCCCGAATATAACCCACTTAGTGCATAGCTTCCTAACAGAGTTCTACTTAGAACTCTTGAAGACAGAGAAAAACTCAGTGTTAGGTTGTTACATATAGACGATTCTATCTTTTAATGTTCGCTCCAGAATTAATTAATCCAGATTTAACCTTTTTTTCTAGTGTACAAATGCTTTCAAGTGCCATTTGTCACTGGATGTATAAATGTACATATTTTAATTTGGTATACCCCTAAAGCCTATGCAAAACAAAAGAAAAGAAATGAACAACAGGAATAGAAGGATATTAAGGGATTTTTAGATAAACATGAAATATTAACCTATAAAGTAATGTCCATGCCCAAGAAATCATTTTTTTCATCAGTTTTGGAAAACTAATAGATTTGTTTTTAATATAGCGATCTTTCTCAACCTATACTGCATTATTCTGCATTAATGTTGCTTGGTGGGTGTGGCCTGTTGTTACTTGTGGGCGTGGCCTGTCAGGTTCTGAAAAAATGGTAGATAGAGCATATACAGCTTACTGTATAATTTACACACAGCATTGTTATTTTTGTAGAAAAATAAAATATTTTAAATTCTAATAAAACCCAGAAATCATGAGACAATGATTATAAGTGATTTTTGTCCAGATTTTTACACCAAACACTATATAAATAAACAAACAAACAAACAAATAAATAAATAAATACCTTTCATAACTAATTTGTGTACATTTGAAACAATTTAAATGTCCTTGTTGCCATGTCACTTGTCGCTTAATTGCCAGAATTTCTCCATGTTGTGCATTTACAAATAATTTAACGAATATACAATATACAGTTTCTAGCATTTAAATCAAACACAGTGTTACCTAAAATCTGGAAAAATGATACATTTGGTTTAGGAATAGAGATTTTATTCAGTCAGCCATTTCTGACATTCGGAATGTCATCTTAAAAATTTATTTTCCTCCATAAAAATGTAATGTGCACGCTATAAAGTTATGTTTTTACTGTTTCTTAATTTATGACCTAAAACAAGACTTTAGCAGTGGACTTTAGCAGAGTTTTTGCACCAGATCATAATCAGCTCGATTAAAAGCATGCGCTGTGAGGATCGGGGTGCAGCCGTGACCCCCTGAGCCCTGATAATCCATTACGCAGCGTGTCGACACACTCGCTCTGATCACCCTGGGGTAAAGGTCATCAAAAGGTCGCATTCACATCTCAGGCTGGAGTCAACCTGACCCTTTCCCTTTACTCTCTCTCTCTCTCTCTCTCTCTCTCTCTCTCTCTCTCTTTTCTTTTCTTGGTTTCTTCCTTCATGAGTCTTCATCACATTAGGGTTGCCAGATCTGCACCCCCTTTGCTCCTTCTGACAACATGAATAATGGCCAAAACCTCCAGGACGTGCACACACTCCTGGCCCAGGAGAGCTTATGAAGATGGGAGAGAGAGATAGTGACTAGGAGAGAGGTAGAGAGTGAAAGAGAGAAAAAGAAGGCAGCTGAGTGTCACTGCCGCTTGATTCCTCTCTCCTAGAAAATTAAATATTGATCAATCTCAGAGGCCCACAAACAAAGAGCGAGAGATAAAGAGTAATATAGGAGATAAATAAATGAATAGATGGATAAATGCACATGAGTCCCACCTGCTCAGGACAGCGAGGAATAGCAAGGACGATGCTCATGTCCTATAAAAGTGTATACACACACACACACACACACACACACACCAAAATCCCGGAGATTGAAAAGAAACAATGAAGTGTGTTTTCGCTCTGATTTCTTTTCTCTAAACACAGATTGATATCTAAGCAGATTTTTAATGATTCTGAACATCCAAAAAAATCCTGATTGATTAAACCTGATGTCATCATTCCATTAAATAATAACCTGCCATTCAGGGTGAGTATCTTCTCATCACTCTTCTGCTGTTAGCTACTTAGCCAAGTGTCCCATCGACTCAGGTCATCTCTTTACATTTCATAGCAATTTGTTTTAAAGGAATAATTTGTCAAAAAAAAAATCATTTGCCTAATTTTCCTCTCACCTCAAATGTAGTCAATTAGGCAAGATCTCTTGATGCATCTCTTCAATCTGCCGTTTGCTTCTTTAATTTTGCCCTGGAGCTATGAGCTAATAAGTAATAGACGTCTACGTCTATGTCTGTGTCATATTTCACAAAAATATTTTAATTATAATATCTAATTATAAGGCACAAACATTATTTCTATTTGTTTGTTTGTTTATTAAAAATTAGCATGAACATATAATGGATGCCATCATCTTGGACAACCGAAGTCAACCATTTCTTGTATGACTCCACCCCCTACATCCCACCTCCCAAAGGTTAAAGGTGGAATTGTAGCTGAAAGGTGGAAATTATAATAAAACATGGACTGTCCCTGTTATTTTACAAGTTTATAAAGTAGACATCTATTCCTTGTAAGCTACATTAGCTGCATAGATCTACTGCAAAAATAAAGAAGAAGCAGGCATTGGACACCAAACATGAGCATACAGTATATTTGGTATATATAATTGGTATATATAATATATAATATATAATTTTTAAAAAATCTTGTAAGCTATTGGAATTTTTTATGAATTTTGTGCTGTTTACATTGTCAGCCTAAATTAAGAGCTTAACAGCGAGAAATTAAGAGTTTAATTTCCATATTTTATATTTTTTTTAAAAAAGCAACAAAAAAATTTTGTTGCTTTTTTAAAAAAATAAAAAAAAACATTTTTGTTCTTGTTACTCTTAGGTTAAAATGACATCAAATTATAATGTTCATTTTTCTGAGCTATATATGTAATGCTTTGTTGTTTTATTTTATAATTATTTATTCTTAGAATTTCTATTGCATTTTTTTTAGGTGCATTTCACTAAATGAAAGGTGCTATAGAAATAAAATTTATTATTATACATTTCTTGTTGGAAATGTTCCTCATTCATAAGAAATGTAGTTTAAAATGGTTTCTTTTGACCACTAAACAGCAGGCGAGGCTTAACCAGCATGTGGAAATGCCTGGAAGCCAGCGCTATCTCTCCACACTGCACTTACTCACGTGAGCAATGATCTGTTTGCATTATTCGAAACCCCCACCCCCCCGTGATGGGCATCGACGAGCTGCAAAACATCTATTGAATATGGCCTCTTAAACAAATTATGACAGGGACCTTCGTGGGCGATTGACCCCAGGCGACCCTGCATAGCCGGGATATTTATGGGGCCGATCCGATAGCGCTGTGCTTACATTATGCCAGGAGAGAGCCATATATTACAGAGCCGAGGAGCATAAATGCCATGGACATAAAGAAAGTCCTGCGTCTCACATACATGAGCACAGCGGAGCTGCATCATTCGCTTTCCATCTTATCTGTTCACTTACGAGGGGGAGGATGTGAGATTGTAGAGGAAGTTATATGTTATGTGCCGTCTGGGTCACAAATCTGAAAAAACTGAGGATCAGGAAGGAAAGTTGTCACTAGAGGATCGTTTTTGATGTGAGGATCTAACCACAGAACATGTTAGACTCAGAAAAACAAGGCTTAAACTTAACACAAAAAAGCACAATATTACTATGCAATGACAAAAGAATCAGCAGGGTATACATACACAAACTAATCAAGAGCTAACACAAAACAGGTGGACACACTCAGATAACAAACCAATGACGGGTCAGGGGTGGAGATGAGAACAGAAGCGAAAACATAGGCACATGGCACTTGTCGTCATGGAAACCATGATGTGAATGGGGGATAAGTGCCTAAAAGTGGTTCTTTGGTGTTTCTGGTATTTAAACTCACAACCTTCTGGTCTCAATATAACTCAATCCATTCTATAAACTATTCTATAAACTCAATCCAAGTTTATATTTTAATAATGTAAATTTTCTCTTTACCCCAAATAGAGTCAATCAACCAATACTGTTTTTGGGTCTTTTTTTACACTAAGATTACCAATGCTAATCTTGCTTACAAAAAACAAAAAACAAACAAAAAAAAAAAATCCCAACAACCCAACAAGAACCTTTTTTTCCCTAATAGAGTATTTACAAAAAAATCATGAAACTGAAATAACTCAAAAATGTGTTTCATCTAAGACAGTAGCAGGGAAACAGACACATGACATTAAGACATGACACTGTTTATATCTCACAGTAGTGTGTGTGTGTGTGTGTGTGTGTGTGTCAGCCACTACTCAAATATCTGTCGGATAACCACCTGGCCTCCCCCTTGCTACTCTGACAGATGCTCTGTGCTTGTCTTGTATTTACACAAGAACTCAGATGAAGTATAAAATGATGGCAGTGTGTAACACCGGGTCTATGACACACACACACACACACACACTCACACACATAGTACAGTCACACAGTCTCTATCTTCAACTCACACTCCACTGCCCTGGAAACACATACAGCCCCTTTTACATCTGTGCTGTCACGCGTCACACTGCGATTGCTCACACACACACACACACACACAGCAAACGACACTGGCGGGGGGAAAAAAGCGACACCTAGAAGTCTATTCATGTCATACGCCGGAGCGAAGGGGCTTTTTTGCCCGTCTTCCATCGCACAACAACCATCAATTTAGCTCGGTGGTGGCCGGTTGCAGCTCCGCCGGCCCAGCTGTGTTTGACACAATTTATCTGCTCTAGTGAAGCACATCATTTTTGATTATTAACCTCACGGCCCGGAAAAAAGCCGAAGCCCCTCCAGAGGTTAGAATGGGAAATGACAACCTCAGCCGCTGCCTTCCCCGGCACATCATGCGCTTGGCTCTGACTGTGGACTCGTTTTATTGGGGTCCTTCGCCTCTCCATAAACGTAATCTCAGCTCGCTGTTTCACTCGAAAGAGAGACAGAGAGAAAGAGAGCGAGAGCGAGAGAGAGAGGGAGGAGGGCGCTATGGATGCCTGTCCCATTAAATTATAGTGTTTTCTAATAAAAGGTTGAAGTTTCTTTGCCCAGTCATGTGCATGAAGAACGTGCCAGTCACCTGCTGGTCTGAACCCCTCATCACACACACTAACGCCTCCAAACACCGCAAACACCCCCGTGTCATGTAGTTAACGTCATGTATCTGTTTCTTGGAATCACACGTATCAGTGACGCTCACGCTTTCTTGCTACATTCAAATGTGTTTATGAAAAGATCTCATTAACGACTCACTGTGGTACTCATCACATCAGAAGCTTAATTGTTTGATAGCATTAAATGAATTTACAATTTGTGACTGTATGTTGCTATATTTTGATGCAAAATTATGTGTTTACTATCGTAGAAAGATTTGCTTAGCATTGATGCTAAGTTTAACTGGAGCCAAAAACAGTCCTTCCTTAGCAATTTATCAACACATCTAAATGAAATGTCGATATTCCTGACAATTTTGTCTTCTTTGCGCTGTCACTACACAATTAGCTTTTTGTATCAAAGACAGAATTGTTGTTCTTAATTAAACAATGTTTTCCATATGGCAGAAAGTTTCGGTTAGGATTGATGCTAAGTTAATTACAGCATAACTGTAGACAAACAGAACCTTTTCTTAGCAATTTACCAACACATCTGAGTGAAATGTTGATATTCCCGACAATTACATCTTGTTTTCATTGCCACTACACCTTTACAATGTTTGCATTGAGTACATAATTGCTGGTTTGATGCAAGATTAACATTTTCAATATGGCAGAAAGGTTTGATTAGCATAGATAAGTTAATTGCAGCATAATTGTAGCCAAAGCCTTTTCTTAGTAATTTTTCAACACATCTGACTGAAATGTTGATATTTCTGACAATTTTGTCATGTTTACACAGATTTAAATGTTGGTTCGATGCAACAATTGTAGAAAGATTCACTTAGCATTGATGCTAAGTTAAATAAAGTGTACTTGTAGCCAAACGGAGTCTTTTCTTAGCAATTTACCAACACATCTGACTAAAATGTTGACATTCCTGACAATTTTGTCTTCCATCCACTGTCGCTACACTTTTACATTGTTTGTATTGAAGACTTAAAATAACACATCAGTGTTTTTCAACCTAATCAATCTCTTCATTGTGTGAAGTGCGTATGTGAATACCAAATACCAAAAAGAAAAATTTCAACACGTTTTTCTGTACTGAGAAATGAACAGAAAACCTTTCTGCTTGAAACTCAAAACGTATAATGGAAATCTAGGGGCAGCTGTTTTTGTATTTATGCAAAACTTATTTTATATAATTGGAATGATTTCATGAATTATTAAGTCAAAGGGATTTGGAAATGAAGCTCTAAAATCTGTATCATTTGTCTTTTCAGACATAGGACTACTTTTTCAGAGGGAAGAATTTGTGGATATGTGTGGATAGTGTAGTCATGTGGCTCAGACGGCGCATGGATCCCACTAAACCTTCCGGAAAGTGTAAATTCCAACAGACTTTCTCTCAAGTTTGTTTCAACCTAACCCTTTTGTTGATACAGAGTAATAGCTATAAGTCATTATGAGGCATTTTAAAGAGTTATAAGAGTTCGTGGTCATTTTTCAGTACAGGTAAACATTAACTAAGGTAACTAACCATACAATACAAATGTGGTAGATAGAGAATATGTTGAAGGACACTTGCATATTCCTTTAACAGCTATGTGCTATCTAGCTAAATTATTTTCCTCAGTCATTAGCAAGCACTTGCTTGATGTCCATGTTGTTCATTCCATTCTCTCTCTCTCTCTCTCTCTCTCTCTCTCTCTCTCTCTGTCTCGGCTCACTCCTCTGCTCCAGCGTCTTCACTCTGCGGACACCGGTGCCATTACATCTGCCCGTCCAATAAATTAAGCCCACTTATCCTTCTGAATTATGTTATGTTTATTGATGCTCGTATAATTTGATTTTGTGCAAACTCCATTAAAGATTACGCCCCCCGTCACAGCGCGTGGCTGCCAGCGGAGGGAAATATAATCGGGTTATAATGGATCTGCTTAGTGCATTACAGTGGGGACCCCGACAGACTATTGTCATCTTAATAACACGCGGATCGATCCCTGCCTCAAGCCGCAAGTCACGCCGCACTAAATGACACACAGCTTTCATAACCTACAATCACACGCCTGGAGCATGTCACACATATCAGCACAGTCTATATGAGATGGCAAGTTTCGCCAATATGTTAGAAAACTGGCCAAGCATTTGTATGTATCATCGATTTACATGATGTACTAATGTACTGTCAGTTCATATTCCATTGTATTTCAGTTATTTAAATTGAAACAAGCCTTCATCCTTCACGTACATCTGGACCAGAAAAGTCCCACTATCCTTATATGAGGAAAACACTTTATGCTCACATCCTAATATCACTTTTTCCCTCAAACTGTTTGAAGAACATTGATTAGTTTCCATTTATCAGGTGCTACTAAACACAGATAGATTAGATTAGATTGGATAAGATTAGATCACTGATATACAAACCTGAAGGCCTTGGGGAGCTGCGGGGAAATGAGCAGAATTGATTTTTACTTTGTTTATAATAAATGTACTTTTGAGAACACACTTTTTCTTACTTATAGTTTAATATAAATATATTTTGTATTGGTTTTACAAATAAAGTAATACTTCTCAAACAACTTTATTCTCGAAATATTGTGAGGTTTTTTTTCATAATATCAGATATTATTACTTTTTTCTCAATATATTATGAAGTTGTCCTTGAAATATTATGACATTATTCTCCAAATATTATGACTTTATTCCCATAATCTCAGATATTAAGATGTTTTTCTTGAAATATTATGACTTTATTGCAGAAATCTTATATTTTCACATTTTTGAAAATAATGGAAATTATGAAAATAATATTTCACAGTGCTACATTAATTTTTTTGAAAGACTCGATGAGTGGAATATTGCTTGAGGATTATTACCTGAATGTGAGAGAGTCGCTAAAATATACTGAGAGGTCTGATATTGTGTTTTACTGTGAGTTCAATTGTGTTATCTATCTATCTATCTATCTATCTATCTATCCTTATTTCAGCAAAATACGACTAAAAAACAGGCTTTTGAGGATATCTTTGAAGGAGAAATGCTTGTGTAATTAATATTTTCTCGCTCTTGCTCTTAGTTAAATTGGTATAAATTTCTTATGAGATCCAGTTTTTAATTTTTAGCATATCTTGCATGATCATTCAAGCTATGAGAGATTGTAGTGCATCTACTGGAGTATGTTGCGTTGATGTTGATTTGCCTAATCCTGCTACATTCCTAAAATAACCACAACTCACCCATTATAGTACTTGGATTTTGATTTCCTCTTGAAGTCTGATCATTTAGTTAGCTAATTGTGGAATTTTGTCCCATTCCAAAGCTGAAATCAGTCTCTGTGTGAAAAGTATCTCCTGGAGCTTCTTCTGATCTGCAGTGTGTTAACTCTTTAGCGTGAGCCATTTCGCTGATATACAGTCTATAAAGCAAGTGTGATTCTATCACTCAAACTGCATGCGGTTTTGCTTAATAAGCAATCTGAATGCACTTTTAATTTCTACACACGTCTGATAATTCGTCCACATGCAGATGAAATGTCAGCGCTATGATGCTAAAGCTAATGACGCGTGTGGGGAATCGCTGTTTTCCCGCGCCGTCCCATTAAAACCAATACCCACAAACATCTGGATCTGACTGAGGCACGCGCCATGTGGTGCTAACCCGGGTGCCAAAAAAAATTGAAATTAAGCTGTCGGGATGTCAAATAAAAAAAAAAAGCCCATGTTGTGGAAGATTATGGTCTGGAGCCTTGAG
This sequence comes from Pangasianodon hypophthalmus, assembly GCF_027358585.1. NCBI lineage: Eukaryota > Metazoa > Chordata > Actinopteri > Siluriformes > Pangasiidae > Pangasianodon > Pangasianodon hypophthalmus. Next base: position 3,429,579 of record NC_069730.1, on the reverse strand, counting down.
TCAGGCTTGGCTGACATTTCACAGTGGCGCGTCACAGGATCATCAGCGAGTGCCTAATTCCAGTTATTATTCTGCTTCAACTGTTGCATGACGGGAAACGGGACGGCCGCTGTCATGCGAGGATACAGAAACCGCACATTATGTCACGGCACAGCGCGAGCCGACTGTGAGCCACTGACTTCCAGCATGAAAAACGTGACACGTCACGAAGCTCACTGTCTTCCTTACAGAATTGGTATATATAGTTACATATATCATGTCAGTTCAGCTATTTGCCAGTCTTAGACTTTGGATAAACTTCAGCGGAGATCAAAACTGGATATTTTATTTACACCAGATTATTTTGTATGTTTAATCATGATCTTCTTCTTATTTCCTTTTTTCAATTAAATGTATGTCTCTTATATTTGTTTGAGATCTGAACTGTGACAGACTGAAGATGTCACTTTTTCAGATTTACATTTGTAGAAAAAAACAGAATTGTTATTCTTCATTATTATTATTAATCAATCAATCAATCAATTTCCTTTTCCCCCTTTCCCAAATTTCTGTTACTTATATTCTGTAGGGAAACAAACAAACAAACAAACAAACAAATAAATAAATAAATAAATATTCACACTAACTAACTAGCTAACTGATTAAATAAATAAATAAATAAATAAGCAAGTAAAAAAATAAACAAAGAAATAAATGAAAAACAAATAAATAAATATTCACACTAACTAACTAGCTAACTGATTAAATAAATAAGTGAGCAAGTGAGTAAGCAAGTAAACAAATAAACAAAGAAATAAATGAAAAACAAACAAACAAATAAGTGCATAAGTGAAAAAGTAAACAAACAAACAAACATGCAAACAAACAAACAAATAAATAAATAAATACAGGAAGAAATCTTGTGGGGAAAAAAGATTCTGATAATTTTGTCAAAAATTACAAAATGCACTAAAAATATAAGATCCTTCAGCAGGGACCGCATTGTGTACATAAGCTTTTGAGTGATTTTGGTGCGTTGCAGAGAAAAGAAGTGACAGTACTTTGTGGTAATGAAAAAAAAAAGAAAACAAAACCTGTTACTTTTACTCTGTCTATCTTACCTGATTTCCAGTTAAACCATGCTTCCATTTTACAGAAATTATTATATTATTATAGGAGAATTGTAAAATAATAGAATATTAATATTAAGAAAGAATTAACCCTGCTCACTCACTTTTTTATGTGTAGGCTATGCTCCTGCTTACTACTTACAGGATCGCTTAACTCAAGTCCTCTATCAAGTTCATTGTGATCTATACGTCCAGCTGAAGATGTATAGCCCGTGTTCCTGTGGCACTTTTATTGAGAATAACCTTCCTCCTATCCCTCCAATAAGCCATTTATATGACCTGAGCTGGTGTTTATCAAGCGGCTTTAATAAAAGCTACGCCTCGCACGTCTGTGGCTGCTTTATCTTTATTTACCTGCTGTATGTGCTTTTCTATACGGCGCTCATTAGACACTTTAATACTGTAAAAGGCTCTGGTTGGGCCCCACCGCGCTTTAAAAGGAAGCTTTTTCTTCATTCCAGCACTTAGGTTTATTAGCGCACCTCGCTGAGTTAAGAGTGTGGCTCTCTCAAGGAAAAGGCTAATCGGGTTAACAGGACACCTGCTCGCTGGCATGAGGGCCATCATTTTGGAGAAAGGATAGAACCCACACACACACACACACACACACACACACACACACATATATGCCAAACTTTCCCACAGTGATGACTTGACTAGAACAAATGAGCAAAGAAATATCAGAGGGATAACAGTAGAAAACAGAGCTGACATGGCGTGATTCCTGAGTGGCGCTCTGGGTGGGTTTTTTGCTTCGTGAAGTGCTCATATTACCCCCAGCTGGATTAGCTCAGCTCTCTTAAACCGTGTGTGTGTGTGTGTGTGTGTGTGTGTGTGTGTGAGTGAGCGTCGTCCTCCAACCTGCACCTCCTCTTCCCCTCACCTCCTTCTGACTCCCCCTGTTCAGCCAGCGATGGAGTAATTCTGCTGATGATATTCATTATTATTGTTGGTCATTATGGCAATAATAACAGTCTGGAGAAGGCCTAAACAAGCAGCGGACAGTCGCCGCTTTTGTGTACATCTCTGACAAAAGTTTACAGGACGCCAGAAAACAAAAAAAAAACCAGGACAAAAGCCAGCCATAAACTAATGACTGCGGCACATCAAATCTATGCCACAAATAATACCTTCCGCTCTGAGTCACTTCCTGTTACTCACATGGTTTATTTGTGGGTTTTCGGAGGTTTTTGTCAGAAGCCTGAGATCACTCTTTAACTAATCCCCCCAACACCCAACCCTCGAGGCAGACTAAACCCCCAAACTACCCCCAAAGGTTCATTCCAAATGTTAAGTGACTCATTTCTGTATTTTTTTACAATATGATACTGTGCTCAAATATCTTTTACAGTTCAATACAGTCCCTTGCAGAAAAGTCACATGATTCACATGTGAAATTTACACATGGGGTTTTTAGATGCTTCACACATTAACATGTACTGGACTCTTCACATGAAATGCCTTTGTTTTTTTTTTTTTTCATGTGATTTTTTTTTTTTACTCATGATTCATTTTTGCATGTGAGTTTCCATTTGATTCATTTACTTTCGTCGTTTTTCATTGATTCATTTTTCCCCATGTGATTTGTACATGAATGTTGTATGTTCCTGTCATTTTTTTTACATGATTAATTTATTTCACACCTTTTTGTCTTTTTGTATGTGATTTGTACACACGATTCTTTTACTTTCATGTCAGTTTTCCACATGATTCATTTATTTTCACATGATGTTTGACATGATTCATTTTTCACAAGAACATTGTATACACATGAACACATATATTTATTATTTTTTCCCCATTTATTTCTATCATTTATTTCCATGTCATTTTTTTCACATGACTCATTTATTATCACACATGATTATCTTTACTGTTAGGTCATAAAATGTGAAAATATTATGAGAAAAAAGTCAAGAATAATTTCAAGAATAAAGTCATAATCCCATGACAGAATGATATATATCAGAGTAATGTTTGTGTATTACAATGAGAAATGTTGATGTTGAAGTTCTACATAAAGTTGATGATGAAGTTAAACACAAGTATAGATTTTATGAATTAAGAAATACTTAAACTTCTCCAAATTTTACAACCTTATTCTTGAAATATTGTGATATTTTATTATAATATCAGATATTACAACTTAATTCAGAAAAAATCTTGAATTGTTTATGTTTTAAACAGTGGCCTTTAGACACCGTCGCACCTCTCTTTTTGCGTGGACTTCATCAAAGTGACCTTAGAAAGGTGATTTCTTTTTTTTTTCATGAGACTTGTGAGCTAATAGGTAAAAGTAGGCGGGACTCTGTTGATTTTGGTCATTAAAATAAACAAAGTATCTGCTTATTATTAAATAGAGTACACATCTGGATTTCTCCTTGTTTTCATACTGTTGATTGGGGCACACGCAGTGGTTTTGTAGTAAAATTCAGATTTTTCCCTCTGCGTATTAGGATTTTCTTTCTAAAAATATTGGCACCTCTACATTAAGCAAGAGATTCCAAAGACTAAGGCATAACCATAATAAGCCATGAATCCGTACATTAGAATTGTAATGTAAATCTCATCTCTCTGTTTTGACTCCAAAGATTCTCAGAAGCAAATGGACCGAGAAGTTTAAGGCTAAATTGGTAACGGATACGGAGCGTCCTCTGCATTTATGCGCCGCTTCTTCCTGAATTTCCCCCAGCATGCCTGGTCCCTTGGGTCAGCGTGGCATCGAGCATTGGCACACACTTGGTTAACAGATGTCTCTGGGCGTCGGACGTGCGCCCGCTGTACATTTCACGCATGGCCGGCCGCAGATGCGAGTCACTATGGAAACATCCCTGATCTCGGCATTGCACCGGAAACACGCTCCCCCCAATCGAACCTAATTGTACCATATTGCTTTTCTTGTCTGACAATAAAGGGGGCGGAGCAGGAGGCCCGTAACGTAATTACTGACTCCCTCAGCTTTACAGAGAGAGGGGGAGATGCACCGTGATGGACGCCGCTCATCAAAATGAGTGTCAATGAAGTGTACAAGCTCAATTTGCAATCGTAAGTTGAGGAACTGACAATGATGTGAGTGCTGGACGGATTTCCTTCAGCACAACTACTGTGAGTTATGAGGTTTTCTTGGCGGGAGTGCACATCTGGGAAGGGAAAGGAGAGGAAGAGAAAAGAATATAAAAAAGAGAAAAAGTCAGGATCATGGATCACATTAAGATAATGATCTACTTGAGACTTTAAGAGAATTGATCCAACGCTATTTCAGTCTGAAACTATGAGCTGAAAAGATGACTTCTTTCTTTAATGCTTTTTTTTTGGACAAGAAAGAAAGAAAAAGCACAGTGAGAAAATGTGTGTGATCAGTTGAGAAAAGAGGAGAGAGTTATTTGGTGCTCAATTTTTTGGATAAGCATTTATATCGTTCAGTCATCCATCCATCCATTTATTCACACATTAGAGAAACAATGTTGTGTTTTGAAGCAAGCAAGTGCCAATTAAAGCAAGCAAGAAAGAAAGAAAGAAAGAAAGAAAGAAAGTGTACAATGGGAAAATATTTGTGATCAGTTCAAATGTGGCACCTCACAGTTTTCATTTATTCTTTCATTCCATCCATCCATCCATCCAAGTACTCATTTATTCACACATTAAATAAAGATTTTAGTGTCACCAAAATACTTTCTTTCTTTCTTTTTTTTTTCATTTTAAGGCCATGGTTTTAAAGGTGAGTCCACAGAAAGAAGGAAGGAAGGAAGCAATAAAGGAATGAAGAAAGAAAGAAAGAAAGAAAGAAAGAATAAAGAAATTTCCACCAGTAAGCTATGAGTTGAAAACACAATATCTTTTATTTATTTGCACCTTTCTTTTTAACAGTAAGAAGTAAGAACAGCAGAAAAAAAAGCACCTCGTGCATCACCAGCTGAACAAAAAATGAGGAAAAGAAAGAAAGAAAGAAAGACAGCAGGCTGGTGCATACTTTCATAGCTCAGCCCTAATCAATTTTTCCATGTCAAATTTGCAAGGGAAAGCATTTTGAGCGTGACATACAATCTGCTATTTCTGACATACAAATTGCAATTTTTTTAATCAAAACAAGAAACTTTCCACATTCCTTCTCACCAAAATCACATGGCTTAAAGTGAACATGCTGAAACACAGCAGCAGAAGAGCAAAGAGCTCCCACGCTGGAATAGCTGTCTGAGATGCATTCATCCTGGAGCATGAAACTTCAAGATGTGAAGAGGATGAAGATAAAGAGTGGACATAAATAAATGAGCTTACATTTCACACACACACACACACACACACACATGTATATATAAGAGCAAATTGTTTGTCCTGTCCATCTCAATGTATTCACCTGTGCTTTAGTAGAAAAAGACCTAAACTAACTCGCTCTAAAGAATCGAAGAATTGAAAAAGTACATTCTTCTCCAAAATCTCATTACAAGTGCAGCTCCAATTAAACCCATACATAAACGTTTATTGTTTGCAGAACGTATGTGCAATGTGTGTGTGTGTGTGTGTGTGTGCGCGTGTTTGTGAAATTAAACAAAGACCATATTTCAAAAGCTCTCGGCCTATGTGGAGTGATGAAAGCGAAGCGGTGAGATCTCAGACAGAATGCACAACAGGGACGCGCACGCCTCTTTCCCAGACAATGTCAATAGCTCAAGGGGAAAATCGTTTGTCACGCCGACTGAAATTGGTCTAAATGTATACATTTATTATTGTCTGTCTTTAATTGATCTCAGAGACGCCCCGAGAAATACCAAGGGCCCGTTACAGGGGGCGAGCTCATTTACTACACACACTCAGGGAGGATTCAAGGGCATCCGGGGTCCCGCTGAAAAAACTGCCAAGAAAATATACAGATTAATGATATGCTAAAATAGATAGATAGATAATCAGATAGGTAGATAGATAAAGAGAGAGAGAGAGAGAGAGAGAGAGTTCTTCAATTGAAATGAAACAGATTACATACAATGAACTATAAATGTTTTATTAGGATTAGAAGAGATAAGATGAATGGAAGAAGAAAGGTAAAAATAAAGTACTTAAAAAAGAAAGAAAGAAAGAAAGAAAGAAAGAACGAAAGAACAAACGAGCTGTGAGTTGATGAGAAAATATTTTTATAAAATAAGAAAGAAAGGGTAGTATCGTTGAATAACATCTATAAAATATTAAAAAGAAAGAAAAGATGGATGGATGGATGGATGGAAGAAAGCAGAAGATAGTAACAAAGGAGGGAAGAAGTATGAAAGCAAGAAGTAAAGCAAGAAAGAAAGAAAGAAAGAAAGAGCTGTGAGTTGATGAGAAAATGTTTGAATGAATAAATGAATGAACAAAAGAATGAATGAAAGGGTAAAGGACATTAACAGAATAGTCCATGGTGAAGGTAAGAAGGGCTAGATTTCTCTCTGTTACAGAGTACACAGAGACAGAGACAGTCCTGTAACAGTGTGTGTGTGTGTGTGTGTGTGTGTGTGTGTGTGTGTGGGAAGCAGGCTTCATGCGAGTAGAGCGATGTGCAGATTCGCTGCGTGACTTCCACACTTCCTCTGGAAAAAAAGCCACTGAGGTAAAGAGCGACTGTTGCAAGCGCAGATAAAGACCAGATGCTTGTCTCCGCTGGCAGACGGAGCGACGTGGTGATGTGGAAGAAAATATTTTGGTGATTTAACAATTATTCTAGCAGTTTGAAACTAATGGCACTAACTGGAAGGATGGTGAGTTAGCGATTAGCGCGTCCGTACAGGTTGTGGTGTTGATTGGAGCGTGAAGGTGTTAATTCAACACGGTTGGTCCTGAGCGGAGATTCTGCTGTGCAGCTTGTTTTTAAGAAATGTAAATGTTCTACTCCGAAGGCTATTAGAGGTTCTGTATCTCAGTGGTGCTGTGATTATTACCCCTCACCACACTCTAACCCCTCCATCCACCCCCGGCCTCCCTACACCGTCACCCCCCCCCCCCCCCCCCACCCCCGCCTCAGACCACCCAGGTTTGAAGTGACTGCTTCGCTAATGTCGAGCTGGTTCATGAGGACCAACCTTTATAAACTGACCTTGATTTGGGCTTGATTTTTTTAGTTTTTTTCTCAGGACTCTTCACAGTGCATGTCCATTAATAGCTTGCTGCATGTTTGTTTGTTTGATTGTTTTATTTTTTATTATTTGTGGAGGGGTACATATATGCCTTACTATATAAATGATAAAAATAAAAGATGTAACTATAATATAATAGTCTAATATACTTCCATCTGGATGGATGGAGGGATGGATGGATAGATGGAAGAAAGAAGACAAATAGTAAGAAATGCTGGCAAAAGAGGGTATGAAAAAATAACAGATAAGAAATGGATGGATGGATGGATAGATGGATGAAATAAAAAGATAAAAAAAAGAAAGACAGTAAGAAATGTTGGAAGAAGAATGTAAGAAAGAAGATGGATGGATGGATGGATGGATGGATGGAGAAAAGAAAGAAAGAAAGAAATGAAAGATGGATGGCAGGCTGGCTGGATGGATGGATGGAAGTAGAATGATAGAAAAGATAGAATAAGAGTAAGAAAGAAACAAACAAACAAAGAAAGAAAAAAGGCACAAAAGATGGATGGTTGGATGGATGGATGGAAGAAAGCATAATGATTTCTAATATACTGAAAGATGAGCCTGAAGAGGAAATTCAGCCGATAATAAAAAATAAAAAAATAAAACACAGCTTTTCAAACCAAATCTCTCTCATGTGTTACAATTCTAAAGAAGTTAATGCTGGGAATTTTTCACTATCCTTTAATGATAATAAACAATAGGGAAGTTTCCAGAAATCCACTGAAGTTAAACAACAAAAATATCTCCTCTTAAAAAACCATCATGTTGCTGGCCTTCTAATTAGAAACTGAAAGATTTCTGACCAGTGAGTGAAGCGACCCGCATCCAAGCATTTTCAATTTCACAAAAGACAAAAAGATAAAGAAAACGAGGCGAGAGCTACGGAAGAATAACAGGAGACAATCTGTTCGCATCTTGGGCCCGAGCGAGAGAGCGAGGCGGCATCTTTTTCGACGGCGATTATCCTCCAAAGTACTAATTACCAGCCATCAGAAAACTACAGCCAGTTGACACTCTACAATAAAGCCAATGATTTCCAGTCGAAAGGACAGAAAATGTTAATATGAGGGGTTGGGAGATAGGGGCGAGGCTCGCTGTAAAAGGAAGTGGCTAATAAGGTTTAATGATGCGTGACAGGAAGGCGCGCTATGCAGGGGAAACACAGCTGGCTTCATTTTGTAAACTATTTGATATACACATCTATCCAGCGCACAATTATCAGCTGCTCCGGGGCCACTGGGGACAGTTTAGGACCTCCAATCAGGCCATTTTACCCAGCACCCCCAAATTACAAGGAAAATACGTTAATATAATACCTCCAGTCTCCTTTAATTCTGGGGTGACCTGAGCGTAAATATAGGGGTCAAGGGTCATGGACGTGTCATTATTCAATTCGATTCAATTTTATTTGTACTGCGCTTTTAACAGTACACATTGCCACAAAGCAGCGTTACAGGAATTTGGATGTACATTTAGATCCCTAAAGAACAACTTAGAAGTGACAGCAAGGAAAAACTTCCTGAGATGACATGAGCAACCAGACTCAAATTCAAAGTTTTAAAGTAAGCCGTAACGCTCCAGAAAGGTCCAGAAGATCCAGAAACTTGGCGAAGGTAAAAATTCTGCTCATATCTGCGATGTAATGGACAGCAGGAACCAAACTTGTGGTCGCTGCATCACACAAGCAATCATGTTTTACTAGAAATAATGAAGAGCCAATCATGTTCCATCTTCTTTAATAGACGTCATGACATAGTGGTAACTGTAATCATATATGAGATAACTGTAATGACATATGCAATACGTGTAATAACGTGATAACTGTAATCACATATGAGGTAAGCATAATGACATATGCAATAACTGTAATGACATATTTGATAACTGTAATCACATATGAGATAAGCATAATGACATATGTGATGACTGTAATGACATATGCAGTAAATGTAATCATATATGAGTTAACTGTAATGACATATGCAATAGGTGTAATGACATATGTGATAACTATAATCACATATGAGATAAGTGTAATGGCATATGATAGCTGTAATGACATGTGATAACTGTAATCACACTTGAGATAAGTGTAATGACATATGCGATAAGTGTAATGACATATGCAATAACTGTAATGACATGATAACTGTAATCACACTTGAGATAAGTGTAATGACATATGCAATAACTGTAATGACATGATAACTGTAATCACACTTGAGATAGGTGTAATGACATTTGCGATAACTGTAATGACATGCGATAACTGTAATGACATGCAATAAATGTAATGACATATGCGATAACTGTAATGACATTTGCGATAACTGTAATGACATGCAATAAATGTAATGACTTATGCGTTAACTGTAATGACATGCGATAAATGTAATGACTTATGCGATAACTGTAATGGCATACTAAATGTGATTACAGTCATCACATATGAGATAACAGTAATTACATTTACGATAACATCAATGACATATCTAATTAGGTAGGGTTCATATTTAATTGAATTTTTTATTCTGGTTTAAGCCACACTCTCTTCGGGTTTAATTCCAAGTCCATATACAGATATGGATCCACATACAGATATGGATATTTGGAGCACTAAACAGATACAGATACAGATATAGATGTCGTTGTGTAATACCCCTAGTGGAAAAAATGTTCAGTAGGCCTTTGAGCAGGTTGTGAATAATGCTGCATTCAACTAAAGGTCATAACTCACAATTTCTGACCTCTCACTAGGAAAATCCAAAGAAATCCCTCCTCTGAGAATTCCTACTCAGGAACTTGGTATGGACTCCTCAACCCAGAGTTCAGCAAGTGAATCAGATCAACATGGCCGCTCACAGCGTAGTAAACAAAGTAGTACTTCTTACTTTTAAATGAGTTACAGTGTATATACAAGTATATGCTTTAGAGCAAATAGGAAAAGATGAACACGAAGGCATAAATGTTTTTTTCCCACTTTGGAGCTTGAACACATAGAGGTTGAAAATGACGTAATTCGGAATTCCCACACCTATGGCATAAAAGTCCTGGGATGAGCACAGGATTTTATAAGTGCACCAGTGGTTCTTAGGTACAAATCTCTGGAATCCAGGAAACTGTTCACTGAAGCACAGGTGAAACTTGTCAGCTATGGCGAGAATTGGCGCAAAAGGAAACTAGACTGCGGGAAGATCCTGTAAGATATTATCTAGCTCATGAGTCATTTATAAATTGACTCATAGCTTAGTCGTTAGGCGGATACTCATCTCCTGGGCACTTACTCTCTTCATTCTGAAGTCAAGACAAACCTCTAAAATTGCTCAAAGGAGGTCAGAGGATTGTGGGAAAGGAAAACGCTCAATTAAGAAATCGGAAGGCTTTATCGTTACTGAGACAATTCCTCGGACAAACCGCACTTCTGCAGTTGACAATTCCCATCGAATATTCCAGCCCTTGCAAAAAAGAAGAGCAATAAAACAAGTAAGAAAAATGACTGCCTTCGGAGCAACGTCTCTAATTTGCTTCCGCGGTGCCGTTATAAATATTTGACGGGGAGTATTTATCATTGCAGATGCTGTGTATGAAGCCTGAAGGGCTTCCTGTGCACTGAAAGGTCAGCATGTAAACATACGACTGGAAGGAGGTCGTGTGGCGCAACGTGGCGCGTGACAGCGTCGCTGCTGAGCGGAAGAGTAAACACGTTTGCTTCACATCATAACTGAGAAGAGGCAAATTTATGAAGATAAGACAGATTGTAGATCTTTATTTTCCCTCTGGCGTCTTTGAAAGTGGACAAACTTTGGATAATTGGGGGAAAAAAATAGAGGTCAAAAGTTTAGTTAGAACAACAAGACCACCAATACAGTAGAGGTTAAAGAGTCCACTAGCAAGAACTGTTTCTCATTTAATCAGATATGAATAGAAAATAGCAATGATAATTTTAAAGCAACATCACATCATTCATCAGTAGTTATTACTTCATAACCCCTTTCTGATAACTTTAACCAAAACCACTCAAATTTACCTTCAATACAGTGTCATAGACATTGTCATACAATTGTCATAGATTTGAATGAAATTACACTCAGCCACCACAGTTCTTGATTCTGATTGGTCAGAAAGTGTTTTAACAGTAGTTCCAGCTGTAATTCAAAATAACTGTGGTATAAGAGGAAGAAAACACTTCCAGCCATGCTGTCATTTGGAAAATAATGAACTTTGGGGTTTTAAAAGCAACTCATGTTTAATCACCCCACTTCATTGTTGATTATTTTCCTATAACAGCATGCTCCTACATCTTTTATTCCTCACATAATGATGTCATATATTATGACATATTTTGATGATGAGTATCAATTTATGGAGAAGGTTTTAGGTGAAATTAGTATTTCTTACGATTTATAGTTGCAGTATTAGACGTATAGCTCTGGTGCAAGCCTAAAGAAGAACATTTCAGAAAATTTTAGACTTCAGACATGTCTCACTTGATTAACTACATTCATAGGAAAATTGTGTAAATCTGATTTTTCGCCAAACCATTTATTTCCATTTTGGGAAGATGCCAAGTTCCCTGGCATTCGGCCTTCCCAAAGTGATCTTCATCACTGACCCCAGCTGTAGATGGCTGGATTGGTCTCTCTTTCTCTCTCTCTCTCTCTCTCTCTCTCTCTCTCTCTCTCACACACACACACACACACACACACCTTTCACTGCCTTGTACACGTTTGGTGGCTTGGAGTGTGTGATGAGGAGCTTAATTATGACCCTTACTGACTGCGCCAGCCCCTACATTACAAGCTAAAACAGGGTGCCTGCCAGTCCCCCTGCTCTAACCAGGCAGCTTACACACACACACACACACACAGTCAATGCTAACGGCCGAGTGTTTATCGTCGGCCGCAGTGTGCAGGTGACACTAATTATCAGCAGATGACAGTGGCAGTCCCTAGTGTGCACCAGATGGCCATGGAAGGGTCACATAGGAATCAGGAAGTGTGTGTGTGTGTGTGTGTGTGTGTGTGTGTGTGTGTGTTTGGGGTGGGGGGGAAACTGGCTTATGATCACTGATATCTCCTCCTTCTGCATGTCGAGGGCAAAACCGCTAATGACAGGCTAAGATTCACAGCAGGAGGAATGTGAAACAGAGGGAGAGAAGGAGGAGGGGTACAAGCAGCCTGTGGAGATTGTTATAAGATGAGGACAAAAAGGAATTGTCCTTGTTGCGCCACAAGTATGTTCAATTTTTTTTCTTTACAAAGAAATTCCTTCATAACGTGACGTTGGGTGTTTGAAAGTCGCTATGTAATTTGAACAATGAAAAGAAATAAACAACATATAAATCAATAACATCTGCTCTCAGTGTTTTACAAAGTTTTTCAAAAGGAGTGTAAATTTTGAGAACTTTTTTTAGAATCACATTTAAAAAAATAATCACATTAAAACAAATCATTTGATTTTTTTTTTTTTTTTTGCAAAAAAAAAAAAAAACCCTTCTCCCCCAAACAGTCCATCAATATTTATTTATTTATTTATTTATTTATTTATTTATTAATTTTATGTCATTTTCTCCTGGAACTACAAGGAAGTCAGTCTCTCACCCGAATCTTAAATCTCAAATTTAACTTGCTTGAAATGATGGTGTTAATCTACTTAATAATTTTTTTTTAGTGAATGTGATACAATGATAAAATAGCCAGGAAAGCCTGCATTTATGATAGCGCTCCACATTTTGCTCGATTAGTTGGTGATTGAAAGCGATAGAGGTGAAACACAACACGATATTCCTGGCCAATTTTATTTTTCCTGCTCATACATTCAAAATCAGATGATGTTTATAGAAGAAAAAGGATTTTTACATTAGCCAGGCTTACTTTTTATCTACATTAGCCTTGTAGCTTAAGTGGAAAGCAAAAGAAGCTAATGTTGGACAGCAAACAGATTGAAATATGTTGAAATTAATATTCAATCCAATTAAATCTGACCTGTTAGAATTTTTAGAGATCTCATATGAAGGCTATCCTGTGCCATATTGTAAACAGGAAAGTTTTTTTTTGTCATTTCACTCCAAAATGGTTAAAATATATGAAACTCTTTAGTATGCAGTATGTTAAAAGCAAATCTTATAGTGTTAATTATAAAAATAATTATACAAAAGCACTTGAGCTAATCTATATGACAGGGGTTCTCAATTTTTTTACAATTAAAATATCAAAAAATGTAATAAATGTGTAAAATGTTGCCTATTTATCCACCCATAGAACCCATTTTTTTAAATTAAAATTGTCTTTAGATTCCAGTTGATGTTATTTATAAAGACAATGTTACTTTGAGATTTCCATCCCTAACAAAATTAGAAAATCGCTGACCCCCTGGCTATACTTCACAGACCCCACTTGGAGAACCATGGCTCTAAGGAATTATTAACCCTGACACTAAACTCCATGCAACTTTGCTGGGCTGAGTCTTTTTTTTTTTAAAATAAACATTAATATGATATAAAGCTCATAATCACTGTGTGTTTTTCAGACACTCTGGAGAGCTGTGAATGCTCTCTCTTCAGCAGGAGGCAGTAATGGTCCAGGTATCTCATCACTACTGTGGACTAATTACACCATCTGACATTCGGAGATGTTGAACTCGGACACGTTTTTGAACTTGCGTTTTTTTAAACTCCTGAAACAGGTCAACGGCAGACACACGGTCATGTTTCTTAAGAAGAAGGAACGCGAAAAATGGAGAGGGTTTTAAGATTAAAGGCCTTTTGCAAAATGTCACTCCTAAACCCCTGGTTGGTTAATTTCCCTCCAGGTTAATTAACATCTGAGGATGACCTTTAGCACTGACAGGTGCAACTTTATCTAGGAAGTCAAGGTTACAAAACTATGTATTCACGGAGATTGATTAGCGAGTTGAGGCTCTCAGGAAGGAGTAACTCATCTCAGAGCATCGGTGGGTTAGCTTAACTGACCAGTGTGGGAAAAGTGCTGGGAAAAGCCTCGGATTGATCAAAGCTTCTGTTCTAGGAGAAAATAAAGGAAAGGGTTGGAAATGATTCTGATATGAATAATGTTATTAATAAATAACATTATTAATTAGTTAATTAAATTCAAGTGTGAGAACAAAAATAGGCTAGTGAGGGAATGACTGGATAGTTATAATTATTAACATTTACATTAAATGTAACTATATATGGACAAAACTAAAACATGTCACAGATTTCCAGTCTCAGCACACAATGCAGATCCCAGAACAACAAGCTCTGCTTTCTTTTACATTCCTATTTGCCTTTGGTTCTGTTTCTGTCCTGTGATTGGTTTGTTTCCCTATTGTGTTCACCTGTTCCATGTTTAATCCTTGATTTCTTTATGTTTACCCTGTTGTTTCTTTATCTCGTTGTCAAGCCTTATCATTCATTTCTAGCGTTCTAGCATTAGTGTTTCATTCTTTTATTGATTTTTATTATTCAACTGCATAAAATAATATAAAATAAAATAATGAATTAAATATTGACAGTTCAATTGCATTCTACAGTGATACAAATATTTTGAGGCTCTTTAGCTTTTCCGCACAGAGGGTCTTTTTGAGAGCGTGTGAGTATGTGAGCCACTTTTTAAATGATTGCAGCTTGTCAGATTTTTTCCAAAAACTTTGAGATAATTCGTTGTTTTCGATCCCTACCCACAAGATAAGTATGTAAGTAAGCAAGTAAGTGCGTTAAGATTTTTATTTTCATATCCACTGCATACCTAAAGGACATCAAGCTACTACTCTGTGTGTGAATGCAGGTGTGTGTATGTGTGTATATGTGTGTGTCTCTCAGGACAAGACCCTTAGAGCAGAATCATTTGTTAAGCAGCAGGTCAGGGCAGAGAGATCTCTCTCCTTCAGTTGAATCAAACCTTGTTGTTGCAGGGTTTCCCTCCCTCCACTTCATCCAGAACCTGCCGTTTATTTACGCAGGGCCAAGCCCCAGGCCGGCCCAGGGAAGTCCGTTTTAATTGTGAGCAGCTGTACTATCACAGGCTCCTCATTAAGAGGGCAACGGCTTTGCACACTCATTCATAATCCTCCGCGAATAAATAGTGGCAGCTCCTCTGCGCTACTGAATTACCAGATTGTTTGAGTGGCCTAATTTTTGGCCTCTTTGTTTATGAAAGCCTAAACCGCCTGACGTGATTAGCACCCACAACGGCGAAATTCTCTCTCCATGTTGGTCTCGAGAGACGACAAACTGATGGTCCTACTCCTGAAGAGAGAGGGAGAGCTCACATGGCATAGAGCCATAATAGCCACATTTGGCATAGCTCATGCAATATGCGTGCTGCCACATTCATTCAGCATCTGTCACTGTGTGTCAAGACTGGAGCAGCAAATATTCTAAGATTTTTTTGTGCATGGCTTAGTCTATTAGACATCCACTTTAAACATTAGGGATTACATTGAAAAAACAAAGCGGTCCTGCTTATGCTTAGACTTAGCTCAGTGGAGAGGAATGAAGCTTAGCAGATAAATAATAGCCTTGTGAAAAATTTCTTAACTGTTGCCTGGCATGGAGTGCTACTACCCCAGTCACAGGGTACTGAGCCTGAGGCCTGCAAGCTCCTACCCCCAACCAATCCTTAGGCCTATGAGTTCCTCCTCTAATCCAGATCACACACTTTCCATCCTGAAGGGTTCTTTGATTGTCCCTCAGTGGCACAGGTTCCTGTAGTCCTAGAGTACCCCATGTCCTGTACATTTTAGTGTTTTCCCTGGTGTAAAACAGATTAGTAATTAGTTAAATCAGGTGTGTTAGGAGTAAAGAAAATTGAAATGTGCAGGACAGGGGGTTCTCAAGGAGCAGTGTTGGGATTCTATGCACTGGTGGGCTCCTTGAAGATTCCATCTTTTCCTATTAGAAGGATTTCCAAGTAGAACCCCTTTAGGAAGCTAATGACCTTTAATTGCCCAATAAACCCTTGAAAGACCCCATTTTCTAAGAGTGTACTGTATACCAATAACAGCTTAGCTAAATTTTAAATTCCTGACAGGTTCTAGGTATTAAAAAGTAAACAGTTATCAATCATTTAAAGTTTGTACTAGGGACTTAGCTAGACAATAAAAAAGTGTCCTTCATGGGTTCTTTAAGGGTTCATTGGATAATCAAACATCCTCAGATTCCAAAAAGGATTCTAACTGGAAAACATGTTGGGTTTACTTTAAGGGTTCCCACAGAGGAGCAACCAAGGAACTCTTAAGGGTTTTTTTAAGCTCCTGCTCCCATCCAGATTCTCTTCATTTCTTTCTGAGTTCCACAAGGTTCTGTTGTATTCTGAAGTCTACAAGCCCTAGCTACAATCTGAATCCTAACCCCAGCATCCTGAGACCTAAATTTCCTGTTTCAACCTGGATCTTAGTCTTGCCATTCTGAGCTCCACAAGCTCCTGTTCCTATCCTAAGGTCTACAAACTCCTGCTTTTTTCAGGATCCTGTTCTTACAATAACGAGACTTACTTTAAGTTCCTGCTTCAATCTCGATCCTACTCCAGCTGCCCTGAGCCCTTCATGTTTTTTGCTTCAGTCTTGATTCTATTCCTGTCTATCCTGAGGCAAAACCCCCTGTTCCAATCGGGATCCTACACCTGCAAGTTCCTGTCAAGGTACTGTTTCCAGCAATACCTAAAACATTGGCATCCATATCACAGCCTATTTAATTATATCCCTTATAAACCAGAATTTGTAGACTCCTTAATATAAAATTATCTCAGTGCAAACTGGAGGATGGGCTCCCCCTACTGAGATTTGGTTCCTCCAATAATTTCTTCCACCCTAAGCAGTTTCTCCTTTGCCACCGTTGCCCTTGACATGCTCGTTAGAGGTTAACAAACAGAGATGATCTGTATGCCATTAAAATTTCCAACATCATGATTATACTTCACAGCTGACTCCTAAATGACAATATGTCAAATCAGTGGTCATCGATGACTCAGTAATCTTTGCACTTATTTGAAGATGAATTGATCTCTGCCAGCCAGGCCAGGACGAGAGTTGGTAGCTCCAGCTTGGCCTCCATTTGTTCATATGGTTTATGTGAGCGGTGGCAGGAGGCTTTGGATGCCCTTTTTGTCATATCTCTGTGTTGATATTTGAATTCGTCATTGTCTGTCAGGACTCCTAAATGTTTCCATAATACGGTTTTATTATAAGCAACGCTGGTCTGTGCTGAAAAATGAAGGCGAAAAAACAACAAAAGTGGCCGCAGTGGTGAGCCGCTGAGAAGCAGGACCACACACAGTGTTTCGGAGAAGGATTTCAGAGTGGACATATTCAATTCATTGCAAACAAGGCATTTCTGTGTATGCCTCTATTTGACTAAACAACAGTTACGGCAGTTGCTTATTTTTGGGTTAGTTGTTGTTAAATATTGAGCTTTTGTGCTCATCATCTAAACATCTAGACTTTGCGTCGCATTTAAGTGACATCCTGCCTTGATGTTAGGATGCTAAAAGCTAAGATTGTTTTGCATAACATCAGGAAACATTAAACCCATGGTAAGGTCACGTTCAGTGGTCAATCCCCATAGTGCCGGTCTTGCACATGTAACTGGGTGGGTGGCGTCCCAAGGTGGCATCCGGGGCAATAAGTGCAAAACTACATGCTCATTATCAGATACAGCTCTTCTTCTTCTTCTTCTTCTTGCTCGAGAACTATTCACATACTCCCTGATCAATATCACCCTCCTTCTCTTAATTTGGTCTTTCATTATCGAGGCCTTGTTCGGAAGACGGATGTGCTATTAATATTAGATGAAGATGATGGGCCATGCAGGAGGGCTGCAGACACTCTCTCTCTCTCTCACACACACACACACAGGCCACAGGAGGAAGACTCCCCCACTAAATGAGACAGCATAAATCAAGAGGCCATGCTGCTTGACAGGAAGGAACAAGAGGGGCGATCAGAGGAATTAAGGTCTTTAAGAGAGGAGGACGAAAGCTGGGTTGTGTTGGATATACTCGATTTGATGAGGTTGAAGGCAGAACTGTGGAGCACCATACTATATATATAGAATTTATACAATCGATCAATTTAGTTTTATGAGGTATATCAAAATTTATGAACCAGAAAGAATAAACTATGTGTAGTGGTCTGGGAAAACCCACCAAAAATGATGAAAACCAGCCAAAAAAAAAAAGAAAAAATCTGCTTCATGCTTCAGTTAATGTTCACATCAAATACCAAAATGGGGGGAAATTCAAGCTCAATGACTTGGGTTTGGTATTTCAGAAACTGTTGATCTCCACAATAGTCTCTAGGGTTTACAAAGAATGGCACGAAAACAAAAAAACAATCAGTGAGCGTGGAAAAGCCTTGCTGATAGGAGAGGTCAGAGCAGAATGGCCAGAGTTAGGGGTACAGGTGTTCCTATTAAAGAGGCCAGTGAATGTACTTTGAGAGTACTATTTTAAGAAAACAGAAATATATTTTACCAAAAACTTTGTGCTTTTTCCAAGCATTCACCAACCTATTATACTGTTTACAGTGAGAGTTTCTCCATCCTGAGTGTCTGTCGGTTCAGGTCAAGGTCAGGCCAGCAGTGACATGGTGCCGTAGTGTGTGTGTGTTTGTGTGTGGGTACGGGAGACGGTGAAGGGGGACACCACGGGGCTCCGGTTGCTGGCCGCAGATCGATGGGGGGAGGCGGGCGGACGATAGCATGGCCATCCGATGCACCGCACTGGGACTAGATGACATAAGCCCAGACGGCTAAGTGTCCCATTAGCAGGTCGGCGGTGTTGCGTGAAACATGTAAAGGACGAAGGATGTCTGGGGCACGAAGACAAGGATAAGAGCTCAAGGATGGAGGCAGACACTGTTTATACTACGACAGATGTGTCACTCAGAATGTTAACACAGTTAACGGTGAACCGATTAGCATGATCTCACTGGCATTAGCATTCATTTTTCTGTGTTGGTTTTCATTAGACAATAATTTAGATGAATATAAGGTATAGTATGTTTTTAAAAGAAATTTTATAGGTTTTTTGCTATAAATCTAAAGAGATGACCTGGGTCAATGGATTTTAACATCTATTGCTCCTAGTCACACTCACTTGAAATGCTAACATGGTTAATGATTAGCATTACCTCAGTTGCATATTCAGTTTTGTGTGTCTGTTTCCTAATATTTTTTTAACTTTTTTAATAATGATGAAGATAAGATATAGTAAATGTTTTAGAAGAAAATTTTCAAATGTTTGATATGAAATTTACAGAGATTTTTGTCAGTGAGTTTTAGCATTCATTGCTAACTAACCACTCAAAATGCTAACACAGCTAATGGTGAGGGGATGCTGTATTACCATTCACTGTTGTATGCTAACTAGCCCTGTCAGTGAGATTTACCATCCATGGCCAAGTACCACTTCTCTTGAAACGCTAATGGTGCTACCAGTGAATGAAAGCTCGTTTGGCCCAGCTAATAAGTTAATGTTAGCAGAATATTTTTCACAGGATTGATACTACATGAGGCCTGATGTGTGAATGACATTGTGCATTAAAATACATAACAGCCTAACTGTCTTAGAAACAGTCAAAAACTTTACTCAAATAGCATGCTCTGCTAGCTAGAAATAAGTTAGCATGATCTCACTAAAGTGGCCTCATTAGCGTTCATTATTAGCAATATCAGGATTGTAGAGCAGACTATCAGAAACCAAGCATGATGGGAAGATCATTTCGTTCACTGCTTTTCTTGGCACAGAGTAAATTGTATTATGAGTGATGATTCTCCTGTGTGTGTACTTAAAAATAGCTATAAAAATAAAAATATTCGCTCCAAGAGATTGCTGTCATGCTGTTTAATAAAAAGCACAGGCCTAAAGGCTGTATGTAAATGACTATTGATCCACATGAGGCGCAGAAATGAGGGATTAACACAGAAAGCCAACGCTCACACACTGCATTATTAGTGAATTGTAAGCTTGCGTGCTGTTTACACAAGTGATGAAGCTCATTTAAGGACGACTCCGAGTCCTTGTTTGTGCACACGTGTATTATTGTGTGTGTTGCAGATCCACGACATGTTGGGTATGCATGTGTTTTCGTGACACGCAAAGCAGCAGATGACACCCTGCGGTCTGATTCCTAAACATGGAGATAAAACAAGCAGGGCCACACACACAGACGGGGAGAGAGAGCGAGAGAGCAAGAGAGAGAGAGAGAGAGAGAGACTCTGAATACAGCATTGGTTCAGAGATGGTGTGTATATCTCATGTATATCTCAAAAAATACAGTGTAATACAGCACAGCATAAGTGTCTGTCCACATTACCTCAAAAGTTCCCATCCAGAATCAAACTATAATTTTAGACTGAACGCATTGCAAGGTTTTCATTCTTAGGAATCTTTTTCTATAGATAGGAATCAGGAATAGTTTTCATTCTTTTTTCTTTTTTTTAAAAATTATTTTACCCAAACATAGCTGATTAGCCAGGAGTCCTTTTGTATGAGGTTTGATTCAGTTTGATACTAGAGGAAGAGTGTAGAGCAATCTGTATCTGTATTTGGATTTAAACACAAAGGGAGTGTGGCCTAAAGCGGAATCACTAGGGATGAACTGTGAATTCTGGTTCTGACACTTCCTCAACCTCAGCTACATCGCTCAAGTGCATAATTGGTCTCAAGTAGTGGACTGTTTTTTGGGGTTTTTTTTGCGCAGTTATTATATTTGTTTGAACCTGCTTGTGATATTTTCTAACAAATTTTGTAGCTTTGATTTCAGAAAATATAAACACAATAGTAGCCTAATTTTACCCACCTCTACCCTGACCAGGTAATTACTAAGGACTGCAGCACATGAACCCTGAGAGGGTCATATCTGGAATGAAAATAAAAACCTCCCACTTGCATGACTTTTTATCAGTTTCACCTCTAATCTCAAGCATATGAATATAGCAATTACATCACTATACTAGAGCTATGAGGCTAATATTGATAACAACACACTCACATCTTAAACAATTCTTTAGCTTTGTTGCAAATTTGTACATAAATAATTTCGTAAAACAGCAGATGTGCATATTATAGATAAATATATGAACAATATTGTTATCCGAATAACTTTTATTGTACAATTCCACCATCAAATTGTGTGTGTGTGTGTGTGTGTGTGTGTGTGTGGTGCTCTGCGATGGAATGGTGTCCCATCCGTGGTGTATTCCTGCCACGTGCCCAGTGATCCACCTGAGATCCACCATGACCAGTAAAATGAATGAGTGAACAAAGAGGCAAACATCAGACACCAAATATGTTTTGGATGACTGTGTATATTTAAAATAAGGGGAAAATTGTGTATTTAATTTCTGGCCAATTCCATTGTATGATCTCAGAGACGAGAACACATCCTACCTGCCAATAATTTGAACTTAGTCCAATGGGAGGGTCCAAGAACCCAACTTGCTTTTGTTCTGTTTCACTTAGACACTGAAAAGATGTAGTGATGAAATGATTTTGGTATAATGTGAAACCTGGGGAATGAGGGTGACTTTTTTTTCCTCTTTTGCTAGTAGAGACATATGTTATGCAAACAATGGAGGGGAGAATGAATCAGGACAGGAAATGCTCTCTTGCTAAGGCCTGTGTGTGGCCAAGACTGAAGGCCATAAACAAAGCCTTTCTTTGTGACAGCACTCTCTCTCTTTCTCTCCATCTCTCTCTCACCCTCCTCTCTCTCTATCTCTCTCTCTCTCAAACACACACACACACACACTCAGATTCTTCTCTCTCTCTCTCTCTCTCTCTCTCTCTCTCCCTCTCCCTCTCTTGCTCGAGGCTAGCATGCTGATCTGACATTAATAACAACATCATGGAAACATGCTGACCTCAGAAGGATGGTGCTGACTCTTGAATCACCTGGGAGGGCTGTCTCTCTCTCTCTCTCTTTCTCTCTCTCTCTCTAACACACACACACAATACATTTGTATTTATGGGAATTACTGTGCAAGCAGCTGAATGTGATGGAGGGATGAAAGGCAAAAAAAAGCTATGAAAGTTATGAAACATAGTAAGGAGGGAGGGATGAAAAAGAAATGAAGGAAGCAATTAAGCAAAATTAAAAAAATACATCTTGGGAAAGAAAGAATGAAAGAAAGAAAGGACAAGTGGACAAAGAATAGTAGAAAGAATTACACAAAAAGAGTTAACTAGAGAAAGAAAGAAAGAAAGAAAGAAACAGGCAGACAAAGAAAAGTAGACCAGAAGGACACAAAAAGAGTTAAAGAAATAAAAAGTGAGAGAAATGAAGAATGTACGTGAATGAATAAAAGAAAAAGTAAGAGTTAAATAGAGAAACGAAAGAAAGAAAGAACCAGAGATAGATGGATAGAAAGAAAGAGAAAGAAGAGGGTGGATGAAAGAAGAGTGAAAGAGAGAAAATGAAAAAAAAAAGTGAAAGGAAGAAGACAGGGGAAAAGATGTAATACACTATGTTACATGTGAATGTCATTTTTTTTTAATGACTTCAAACACAAGTACGTATTCTACATTACGTTTCAAACACAAGTACGTATTCTACATTACGTTTCAAACACACGTACGTATTCTACATTATGCTTCAAACACACGTACGTATTCTACATTACGTTTCAAAGACACATACGTATTCTACATTATGTTTCAAACTCACGTACGTATTCTACATTATGCTTCAAACACACGTATGTATTCTACATTATGCTTCAAACACACGTACGTATTCTACATTATGTTTCAAACTCACGTACGTATTCTACATTATGTTTCAAACACATAATGTAACGTACGTAATTCTATGTTACGTTTCAAACTCACGTACGTATTCCACATTATGCTTCAAACACATAATGTAACGTACGTAATTCTATGTTACGTTTCAAACACACATACGTATTCTACGTTATGCTTGAAACACACGTACGTATTCTATGTTATGTTTCAAACACACGTACGTATTCTACGTTACGTTTCAAACACACGTACGTATTCTACATTATGTTTCAAACTCACGTACGTATTCTACATTATGTTTCAAACTCACGTACGTATTCTACATTATGTTTCAAACTCGTACGTATTCTACATTATGCTTCAAACACACGTACGTATTCTACATTATGCTTCAAACGCACATACGTATTCTACATTATGCTTCAAACACACGTACGTATTCTACATTATGCTTCAAACACATAATATAACGTACGTAATTCTATGTTACGTTTCAAACACATGTACGTATTCTACGTTATGCTTGAAACACACGTACGTATTCTATGTTATGTTTCAAACACATGTACGTATTCTACGTTACGTTTCAAACACACGTACGTATTCTACGTTATGCTTCAAACACATGTACGTATTCTACGTTATGCTTCAAACACATACATATTCTACATTAAGTTTCAATCACATGTACATATTCTACGTTATGCTTCAAACACACGTACGTATTCTGCATTACACTCCACAGTGAACACGGGAACATCACAGCGAGCTCCATCAGTCTCTCACTGGCATCAGTCCAATATAAACATCAGTTTCCAATATAAATTGTAAAAGCATAAATGTACCCATGCTTCCCGCAAGCAGGACAGGCAGAAAAAAAAAACGCAAATGAAAATAAATGTGAGGAAAAAACAAATAGTAGAAACATTATGGAGCGATAAACAAACAGAAGATGGTGGATCTGCCTGCGGCTCCGGAGCAGCGTGGAGCTCAGAAATAGCCCGGCGGCCTTTGATCAGCTCAGACAGATGTTCAGGAAGTGAGCCTCGACATCTCTGACCTCTCAGACCAGCAGATGAGTGCACGAAGGAGCGACTTGGACATCGGCCACAGCTGGGAAGAACACTCTGAGTCCATAACGCTCTGCAAAAACATAACCGACGAGCTTTTGGAAGATGAACAGAGAGATGATTTGTGCAGTTCAGCTATTTTAATCTGCTCTCATGAGAGAGTCGCAGAGTCGATCTGATAATCTGATCATGTTCTGTCTCTTTTCATTTTATAGTAATATAAATATAACAAACATTTTAAAATATCTAATATATCTTATTCATTTCATTTTCATTTTCATCTGAATTATTTTATATTAATGCAGGCAATATTTATGGAAATAGACAAACTTTGACAGCAGGTGCATGTGCACAGGTGGAATGGAGGTCATGTGACCAAAATTGACATTTGTTCATGTTAATTACACATTTATTAGTTAATAGTTAATAGATTAACAGGCTTACACCTAATATCTAATAAATGTATATACAAAGTGGCCAGCCTATTACATATATGGTGCAATTTAAAAATATATATATATATGTTCACGTCGATTTGTGAAATAATAAAAAAAGAAAGAAAGAAACAAAAAAAACTAAAAAATTATTTTATGATATTTTTCAGGGACAGGAGATTCCAAGTGATTCCTGTCCCTGAACAATATTAAATATTACATAATAAATATAATTTTATTTCAATAAATAAAAATGATTACTAATTACTAATTAATAGACCTTGCTATTTGGTTCGATTTTGTCTCGGGTGCCATAAGAAATAAAACTCTTGGGGGAGTGCGGTTAAAGGAAAATCATCAGTGGCGGGTTGGTCTAAAGCAGCCCGATGATAGTTTCTTTTAATAATTAAAGAACAACACATTTTTTTATCTGTTTCTCACTTATAACAGTTATAAACAGTCGTTCCCTAACCAGCCTTTCTTTCACTCTCTAAAAGTTAACAAGACCAAAAAAGTGCAAACTCCTCTGTCCTAAAGACTTTCCCATGGTGTAACTGACTGTTACAAACACTGACACTGGAGACTTCTTCCATAAATATGAAATAAATGACCCCTTAGAGAAAACTTCACCATATCAACGATGAATCTGTTTTTTAATCCATTTATTATTAGCATTAGATTTTGTTGAGCCATACGAGTTCCTGTAATTTCTCTGTTACTATAAAAACAATAGTGTATTACGGTGAGCGCATTGATATAAACCTGTGATTTGAATTACAGCCAAACTGGTGGTATAAAAAATTAACACTATAGATATTAATATAATATTATAGACATTAATATGATACTATCTTCATTATACAATATTGTACAGCACTCAAGATTGTATAGACACTCATGTAACTCTGTAGGCATTAATATGACACTATAGATATCAATGTAACACTGTAAACATTATTATTACTGTATGCTATAGACATTACTGTAACTCTAGACATTAATGAAACTCTGTAAATATTATTATGATGCTACAGACATTAATATAACTCTATAGACATTATTATGACACTGTAGATGTTAATGTAATGCTGTAGACATTAATGTAACTTTGAAGAGGACAATGTTTCGTGGTAGACATAAATCCAGCTTTGCAGATATTAGTGTAATGTACATGATGTATATAATGTCATGTTAATCTCTAACACCTTCTGACCAATCAGAATCGGAAATTCAATGGTGATGTAGTATAAGATGCAATAAAACAGTTCTTTGATGCATCTTGATTAAAAAATTTTTATTATTATTTAATTATTTAATTGATATGATTTTTTTTTCCTATTGTAGTCTTTTGTTGCTTTTAAAAGTTTGGTACTGTTGAGAAAAAAAAAAACAAAATGCAAAAGTAAAGCGTGAGAGACAGGATTGTTTGATGCATTGAACATTAATACATTTTCTTATCCTTATTATCATCTATGCTTTCACTTATTTTGGCTTAAACAGAACAATTATATTGTTTATATCATTTTAATATTCCTCTATGCTTTTCCTTTGCTCCAGCAAAATGTCTCCCAAGCAGGATGGCATTGATAGACAGTGGTGATGTTTATTCCCATTTCAGAGCCATTACAGTACCTTACCTTCAGCTACTGTATGTACTCTATAATGCTGTGAGAACTGAAACCACTGTGTATGATCTAGAGGACGTTTTTTTGCACCCTGTCTTACCCACAGCAGGACAGAAATAATTGATAGGGCACGCAGTGTCCTATGTCTGTCTCTTACCACCCACAACTGCTATAATCCACTCTGCCATTATGATGCTGCTTATTGTACAGAGTGATGTAGCAGCTTGCTGTCAATGTGTGATGGTGCGGCTGCGAAATCGACACCGCACTGCTGGGAACGTGCCAACATGCTTCTTCAAACACACACCAACTGACACACCATATTTACCAGATTATCAGTCACTATAAGTCACGGCTGAGTGATAAAAATGATTGTAAATATTGCTTTGCCTTGTAAGTAAGGAATAAAACACTTGACATGTGCTGTTATAGGAAAAAAAATCAACAATGTGTGTGGTGTGAAGTGGACTATGTGGAACAAGCTGTTACTTTAGAAAGGATCATGTATTAGAACGAGTGCATTAATATAAATATCTGTCACATTAATATACCAGGAAATATACCAGCACCTCAAAAACCCCTACTGGTACATTTGATGGTTGTGTTTTTGTCTAATTAATGTTACTGTTGGTCGGTGCTCTAGTGTTTCTTGAGTACAAGTTTTTATTGTAGTCCTGATCCTAGGTCTGTAGGATTTGAGTCAGATCTTGAGATGTTCTCTGTACTGACCTGGTCTTGTCCAGAACTTCTTGCATTTGTACTTGGATTGTCTCACTAAATATGGTTTCAACTGAGAGTTTGTGTTGTCTTTTTTTTTTTTGCATGAATGCAAAAATCTTTTTGACTTGGTTTTGCATTTATTTGGACTCAAACTTGATTTGATCTCAACCCCCCTTAGACTCGGTCTTGACCTGATCTCGGCTAGTCTTGGACTTAACAATGTGGTATTGACTACCTCCCTCTCCGATTCTTTTGTTTAAACCTTGAAAATGTCTGTCAGTTAATGCTGTCGTTTAATGCTGAAACCTTATAGTATAGCTTTCATTTGTCCAATCACTGCTGCTATGATACCACAAACTTACACTATTATGTCAGTGCCAAGCTAACGGTATTGAAAATTTTACCACATGTGCTGGCAGATTACTGTAACCTCTGAAATAGAAGAACTACCGTAAAACCTGTAACAAATGGGCATTCTACAAGTCTATGAAGTCATTGTAGTGTTATCTGTATTATCATAAATATAACTCCCTGAAATTTGAAGTTGTACTTTAACGTCTATTTAAGTCATAATTTCTAGGGAGTGTCACAGAAATAATTTAGACATCCAACTTTGGGACTTGTTACTGCCATCAACACATTTATCGTGGCTAACAAGACAGTTTTTAGAGGATCCAAAAAAAGCTTTGTTTGATTTTATAAAATGGAAATACAATTTTTCCATACATCATATGTAAAAATGACCTTATGTCACAAAAAAAAGCAGGCGGATTCACCAGTCATTATTGCAGCAGTTTTATCAGTTTATTAAAATGCATCACTACAATATGCACACATATGCACAAACAGAACACACACACACAATCTGTCTTCCTCTCCTTGCGTTCCTCATGTTGCTAAAGAGCTGCATTGTGCACATAGCTGTCAACATTCCCATGAGCAGCCTGCAACCCCCCCCTTCCAACACACACACACACACACGCACACACACACCCATGGGGGGTTAAAATTGATTGTAAGCTCTGAATTATTCAGTCCCAGTCCTCGGCCGTTTAAGTGAGTTTCTTTGGTTACATTCAGAATCGCTTTCATAGCAAAACACGGGAAGCTTATCCCCCCCGCAGGCCCCGGCGGACCGAGCTGCATCTCTCATCAACCACACGGCCCGAGAGCAGAGGGAGAAATTGAGAGAAACAAACACTGCAACTCAAAGACAGACGCAGACAATGACGAGTGCTTTTATATCCGAAGGAAAGCCACTGACTGAAGGGTATGATGCTGCTGTGACATGAGCGAAAACACTAGCAGACATTTTGGAAAGGGGCGAGTGGAAAGACCGTCTGGAAGACAATGGCTGAAATTGACAGCGGCTTCACTTGTGGCTACTTCAGAGGCACTTTATGACAACCTCAGACCCAACGGCTAACACGCTACAGCTGCAGCCGTCACATGGAGGTTTAACTCGGAGAACAGAGTGCTCCCATATGCTAACTGCTTACGATCAAACTTCTTCCTGTTGTTTTTATTAAATATCTGCTTTTTGTCCATGCATAAAATAAAATATTCATAAAATGAAAAATAACGACTCATATCAATGCATTTGTATGATTATACATTCAGTAAGGTGCTAAAACAGGTGTGTGCTAACAGTATACATTAACAAAAACTTAATTTAGCATAAAAGGATACAGTTTCAAGAGGAGACCATAGAGGCTATTTACATCTGTGTGAAACATGAAATTTCATTTCACATTTGCTGTGTTGTCACCTGGCTATTAACCTAACAGTCAGGCTAATTCTACATAGCTTGCTAGCTTAGCTGAGGTTAAATACTATGCTAGTGATCTAGGCTACTAGTTCACACTTAAAAAATAGTCTCATGTTAGCTATCTTGCAATTATAACATGGTATGATATTAACTAGCTTATTAGTGAGCTTGGCTGCTAGTTTATGTACTATAAGTGTTACCACAATGTTAACTACCTTGCCCATGAGGTGATAGTTACCACAGTATAATAATTAGCCTCATGTTAGCTAGCTTGGTAATGATTGGTTTTATTACATGATATAATACTTAGCTAGCTTGTTAGTGAACTATCTACTAACATCAAGTATCTACTGCTAAAGATATAGTATTAGATAATCTGGTTGGCAATATTTGTGCAGTGTTGTGTTTAGGGATCTGGCTAGTTTAGCTAATACTGCTAGATGTGCTAAGGATGTGCTAATTCTGTTAAGGATGCAAATAGCTGTACGGTGTGGCCAATGTTATTTTGCAACAGACTGAGGAAATGGTGTAACTATAAGTTTTGTACCATGGGAATGTCTTCAAGGCATATTTTGTCATATTAACTAGGCTAATGAGTGAAATATAATTTGATACAATTCCATTAGTTTCTTTGTAAGTACTAAAAAGCAGGTTCTACTAGTAGACATAGACCTTTGACTCTGCTGTATAGTTTGTAAGTGTTCTTAGCCTGAAAAGTCTTCTGCACTAAGCTAAGGAATAAATCCAGAGTCTTTATCAATCAGCATATTTCTGAATAATAGCTAATGACCATATTACATGTCCTCATCGATGTCATTTTCATATCGGCATGAGACATCATTTCAGGAAGGTCGAGGGCAACATTTGTTTTTCTTATTTAAAGATCATTAAAATATGCCCCGATCATAACACTGGGTGGACTTACAAATAAAATGGTCAGCAGTTCAATAAAACTAATTAAATGTAAATGCCATGGTTTACTGCCGCATAGATCTGTTAATACAATTCAGCCAAGGTCCAATTACAGAAAATCTGGATGACCTCACAGCCTGTAATAAATTTACCTGATCACATCAAACGCTGCAGAGAGGAAGAAACAGAAACAGAGAGAGAGAGAGAGAGAGAGAGAGAAAGAAAGAGAGAGAAGTAGCTATGACACTGCGGCAACAGGAAACCCAAAGCCAGCGTCCGAGCATCTTGGGGCCCGGGCTATCATGAAATGACCCGTTTGAAATTTTAATTCTCTGATCACATTAAGTGCTTTGGGAAGAGAGCAAAATCTGAAGCGAAGATCTTGCTGGTGTCATCTCCTGTTCTCGAGGAGAGATAAAAAAAGGTGCTTGTGCAGAGAGACGCTTCATTCCTGAGCATCGCAGAGGCTTAAATTACCCCGCAGGGTACGATGATGGGGCTGACAGTTCGTCTCATCGGCTGAACATGCTTCTGTCCATCACACGTGTGACTGACAGCTGTGAGTGGGTGACATCTCCTGATCTCCATAGAGCTTCAGCGATGCTCTCAGGTTACACATCAAAACAAAGACATTTTACATCCAATTTGCCATATTGAATATATAATTTCTTGTCGAAAGGCACCATATGGAAGGATTGCGGACAGTTTGAATACACCATCCTTCCTTACGGTCATTCCAATGTCCCATCTTTACGCCTATGACCTCATAACCAATTACAAGTGTTTTATTGAATGGATTGTGAGATGAATGCTGGGTGCATTATGGAAATTACTTCTCATGCATTCAACAGCATCAATTTCTGGTCAACCTCTTGACATTCGAGTGTCAGGTCAACAAAAGGACATATTTTTAGCATTACCCTTTGCTTATAGAGAGCAAAACAACTCATATGATTAAAGGTGTGAGCCATTCAGAAGGTAGCTGCATCAGGGCAGCATTGTAGCCAAAAAGAAACCTTGGGAGCCATCACGTTTCAAGGCAAGCTCCAGATCATATGACATTGAGTACATTAAAAACAAAACCAGTCTACTGTCTGATGAATACAATGATGCTGAGGTAAAAAGGTGGTTATTTTTTTAATAAGGTATGGCCATGACTTAATATATTGAGGCCACAGACTACCACAAAAGTATCTTATAGCCATGAATTATTATATTTGTGCCAGAAGACACCAATGTTGTTGCGAGAAATTGTATAAGTTTATCCCTTGACTTAATAGGTTAGATCAATTAGTCATACTTAATATTTAATTATTTTACAGAGATGGGTGTAAAAGTCTATTCAGTTCAAGAATTCACTTCAAGGTAGTGTGGGCTAATGGTATACTTGATCATATCCATGTCCCAACTCCAGTGTATGCTTTTATGCTTTATTCCAAGATTAAAAAGTGGTATTACCAATCATCTCCAAGCTTAGGTTCCTGTGGCCACAAAGGTCTAATTTAGTTAATTTTTCTCTATCTCAATCATTTTTTAAATACAATATTTAAATATATTGTGGCTACAAAATAAATCTCGAGACACTTACCTCCTGGCCTTACCTTAAAAAAAATAACCACCATTTCACCTCAGTGGCTCTGTAGCTGAACAACAATTAGCTGGCCAAATAAATCTAACCATGAGTTAGGTTTAGTAATCTGTGAAGTCAATTTTTTGAGAATTTATGAACACATATATCTGTTAAGAAGAACTATAAATAAATACTAGCTATCTATGGAACAAAATAATTCATTCATCTTCAGTAAGAGGTTTATTCAGTTCAGGGTCTTGGTGGAACCAGAACCTATCCTGAGAACACTGAGCATTAGTCGGGAATACACCCTGTATGGGAAGCCAGTCCATGGCAGGTTATCACACATACACATTCATACCTAGGGGCAATTTAGCTTAGGTAGTTCAGGTGGGATGTGGGAGGAAATGGAGAACCCAGAGGAAACCCATGTAGACACTGGGAGAACATGCAAAATTTCACACAGATATATACCCAGTAGCCTAAAGTCAGGGTCGAACCAGGTACCCTGCAGCTGTAAGGCAGTGATGTTGTACCACCCAACCAAGCCCAAAACAATTCTCCATTGGAGCACCATTGATCGGTCCCATTGGTAAACAGAATTATTGCCTATACAGAGAAGGATGTATGCAACTTTGGCCAAAGTAAGTTGCCTCATTGGGCAATTATCTTTCAAATAGATCGGTTCTTTTTTTAACTCACGAATGCTGCCCTCCTACTGCTGTCTACTACTGTCTGGTTTAAACCTAACACAAGTGTCTATTCAACTCGCTCTAGCCTTGTATTATGATCCAATTGTATATGGTGACGTCATGAATTTCTCAGTGGATGCCAATCTTGACAAAAAATGCCTAAAGCCATGTGTGATGTAGAATGAGCATCTGACTGTCCTTGTCTTCCCCCATTTCAGCTGGAAGGAGATTAAAAGTGCTGTTTGTGTAGCAGAATTACATAAATAGTCCTCAGCGAGGAGAAATTGTCATCCCCTCCTGCAGAGAGAGCTACATGGGAAGAGACGAGCCAGCGGCTGCAGCCAGAGGCCACACATGGAGTCCGCCATGACACCAGGGTTAAAATGAATGCAATGGCTCTTTTGGGCTGTTTTATTTTTTTTCTGTGACTTCTGACTTTGGTAAAGGGGAAATATTGGGGAGGCGGGGTTGACATCCAGCTATGAGCTAGATCTCTGCTCTTAAAATGGCATTCTGGGAAATGCACGGATCAGATCACTTTATGACCACAAAGCTAATATTGCTTCACATACTCTAACCTCTAACAGGATTTCAGCTATGAGATGGTTTCGAAGAAGTGATCCTGGTGAGATATTTATCATAACCATGATCTTTTTTTTTTCTTCGATTGGAAATCAAACATGTCATCTAGAGAGTTGGCATCCTTAAGTGATCTTATTTGATCTGAATGGAAGCTCTTTGGACAGAAGTCACGTTGGCTTGGTCTAACATGAGTGCCAGGGGCAATTAGACATAATTGGAGAGTTTATTTGGGCTTATCCAATAATTAATGTCATAATCCATTACCTGGGTCAGAACACCTACAGACAAGTACAAAGGTCAATCCCAGAAAACATTAGACATCCAACTTCAAAACTGGAGTCAGATAACACTGCACTAGATTATGGCTAGAAATAGCACTGCATCAATTCCAGTTCCACAGAGCCAAAAAAAGGTTTAGTACCAGCCAAAGGTTACCAAAGAATATTGTTCAATGGTTCTCATGTCAATAATTATTAACAAAGCCAAATTGTCAAAACTGTGGGTTATTAAACCAAGTGACTGGTATGACTGGTGTCATCACATTTGCTGTCATTTTTAACAGACAAACCTACAACCATATATTCATATATTCTATCATCTTCAGTAACTGTTTTATCCTGGTCAGGGTCACGGGGGATCTGTAGCCTATCCTGGGAACATTGGGCATAAGGCAGGAGAACTGACTCTGGATCGGACATCAGTCCATTGTACCACAGCACCATTCACACACATTCACACAGGCAGTGATCCAAGCTCAAGATCTAACTGTGGTCCCTGGAGCTGTGAGGCAGCAATGATACCCACTGCCCAACTGCCCCATATATTGAGAATACAAGTTTATAATGCAGAATTTATTGTTTAATGCAGCATTTACACCTGATATTGAATCAATGTGAAAAATGGTATCATCCCTACAGCATTCAGTCAATACAGATAAATTATTTTGTCTTACACACTGTCCATACAGTGGTCTTTGTACGTTTACTATGTAATCATTCACCTGGGGTGGTACCTTTAAAATGTATTCATACAACATTTGGTTCTGGTCCACTAATTCGATTGGGCAAACAGCTTTCCAAGAGTTCCTTCCTGTAACTGCACTGGGATGTTTCACTGTGTGTATCACTCCACTCCAGTCTGTGTTCACCACATAAATTCCCACTTCCTAGCTCACAATGGTTACTACAGTAGAGTTAGTGACATTTATGGCATTTGGCAAAAGTGAGTGGGGCTTTTCCGGGATCTGTTTCTGCTAGTGGAGCAAAAATAAACGAAACATTTGGCCATATTTTGTCCGAAATGTCACTTACTCAATATTAATTTCTTGTTCGTAGAACTGTTGTATAAAAGTAATAGTGCTATATTGCTTAATTAAGGTACATACTTACAACTTGAAGATAAAGTACAATCCCAAAAGGTGCCAAGACGTGCCCTTCAGAGTCAAGCAAAAGAAATGTTATTATGTTTGAGAAATGTTAGTTATTTCTATAACATTAGCTGGTATTGGACAGATTTGTAATCTAACACACTCAGTGTCACACAATATTGGATTTACCATTTGCCAGCGTGTAAAATTTGTGTGATATGATGAAGCATAGAGGATTACCAACACTCTCCATGTCATGCCAGAGATAGAGGTGAGAATAAATGCTCTTGGATAAGCAGGGCTTTTGTGAGGAGCGAACTAATCCGAAACATTAAAAACTGGATACGATATTTGTAGAATGTATAAATGTTTAACTGAACCACAATAGGAGAGTCAAATTTGATGATAAGTGGTGGAACAGGGTTGTAAATCAAGATTAGATGGAAAATTGTGTTTCTTTACTGGCACTACATGAGTTGAAATGTCCTAAAAAGTGCCAAATATTAAGCTGGTGATACATTTGGATGCCCGCTGGAGATCCAAACACCTGTCCTGTGTCAACACAGGGGTATGTTTACAACACTGTAATATAAAATGATAAATGTTAATCAAATATAATCTCCATGGAATGGATTAAGGTAAATAATGTTCCATGTGCTGCACTTTAAAGAGTTAGCTCAGGGAACACATCCCACATTAAAGCAGGCATTTGTATCAAGCAGCTAAAAAGATTACAGTAAATCCATTTCATGCGTTCTTGAATTTTAATTATTATGTAAATGTACAGTAAGAGCAGGTGATCAGTTTGCTCAAGCATGATAGTTTGTTACTGAAGCACATAATTATTCTCGTGGAGAAGGAGAAAGGCTGAGAACTTAATTAAAGGAATAAAAGAATACAAAAAAATCAATGTTTGGGGGTTTCACACATCTCAGTTCCATTGAAAAGCCACGAAAAGAGTCTTACACTGTAGAAGGATGTAAAGAAAAGACAAAACAAGAAACATCCATGTGAATGAGCAACCGAGAGAAGAATAAAAGTCTTAAAAACGGATTTATTTATTTTTTAAATTTGTCTTGTTCATAAAGGTGAACTGTACATAGAGAAAGAAAAGAGGGAGAGGATAAGAGAAGAAGAATTTGGAAGAGAATGAGAGAAAGTGACACAATGAGAGAAAAAAAATGAGAATGAAAGAGAGAATGAGAAAAGAGGCAAAAAGCTAGATGGTGAGAAAGAATGAAAGAGGGAATGAATGATTGAAAGGGCAAAAAAGAGACAGAAAGAAATCATGTGAATGAGTGTGAATGAGGAATTGAAAGAACTACACAAAGAGAGAAAAAATGAGTGTGAAGGAAAGTGAGAGAATGACAGAGTGAGAGAAAGAAAAAAAGAAAAACACAAAAATGAGAGAAAGCAAGAGAGATGGATAAAGAGAAAGAGGATGAGAGACTGAAAGACTGAGCAAGAAGAAGAAGACAGAGAGAGAGAAATAATGAGAGAGGAAATAAAGAAAGAATTCAACAGAGACAAAGTCAGAGAGAGAGAGAGAGAGAGAGAGAGAGAGAGAGAAATAAGAGGAAAACCAAAAAGAATAAAAGCTAGAAAGAGTGAATAAAAGGTCAAAATAGATATGGAGAAAGAGAATGAAAGATGGGATGAGAGACTGAAGGAAAGAATGAGTATGAGTGTGAATGAAAGAGATGGATGGATAGAGAGAAGAGAGAGAGAAGGAAAGAGAGATGGATGGAAGGAGAAAAATGAGAGAATGAGTGAAAAATCCTGAGGAGGAAAAGAGAAAATGAGAGGAGATGAAAGAACAAGATGGATGGAGTGATAATGAGTCAACACCCGAAAGAGGCAGAGTTTAGATTCAGTTCAGTTCTAGCTACACACACACACACACACACACACACTTTTGTATCCGTTTATTATTACACTTGGATTATTTGTCTGCCATACAAGTCCCTGTGAATGAGTTACTATGGAAACGATAACGTATTAGAACAAGTGCATTAATATAAACCTTGCAGCCAGTACTACTGTCAGAGCTGCTGTTAGAGAAAATTCATCAACACCTTCTGACCAATCAGCATCGAGAATTCAACAACACTGTGTGTATATGAGCCGTATGTATTGAGGGTGTATGCATGTGTATCCATGTGGAAAGTGTGTGTGTAAAGTGCACAGAATTGCATGCTGGATCATGTTAGCCCTCTCCCTTTCTCTCTCTCTCTCTCTCTCTCTCTCTCTCTCACTCGCTCTCCTGTGGCAGCGGAGAACAAACATAAATCTTCTTCAACAATCTATTTTCCATCATACTTATTCACAGGGGACGTCTCAAAGTGGTCTTTACCCTTTCTGTCAATGGCTGCCCTCATCCATCAGTTTCATAGAGAATTATACCTCAGATCGATGGGGTTCGCGACCGCCGAGCATTTGTTGGGCCCTCGTGAACGGCTCGCTGCCTCCGAGGAGGGTTCACTTCACCTAGCGTCCTTTTCACCAACCTCTCACTCCCTGCTGCGTGTTTCACTACTCACTTAACATCACTTGTTAGCTTTAATATCCTAATTAATATATTAACAATTCAACGGGACCTGATTCCAGATCAGATGCTTGATCAGTATAAATCCTGATATTATTGTATTGTATTATTAAAAACTGAAGATATATGTACATTACTTTGCGATTTTTAAGGACAAAAAAGCAGAGATGCTTTTAAAATAATGAAATTAATTTTCTCTACATAAAAATACCTTTAAAACTACCTTTTTTTAAAAATACCTTTAAAAATGTATCAGTAGTCTCAGGTACATTTTGTGCAATTTTTTAAAGAAAATTAGCAGCAATTAAGTAAGTTTAGGTAAGTTAGGTAAATTACGTACGGTTTTTAAGCATCCAGGAGAGTCTTGATTGACTGTCACACTTGCTTCTGTTTTTACAGGTAATGCCTGAAATAAAACAATAACAAAAAAAAATAATTGGAATAAAATATTTTTTTTAAATATGTGACACATATTTAAAAAAAATTATTGTCATGTCATGAGAATTTATAACTTTAATTTTCCTGTAAACACCTAGCAATTATACAGTATATCATAAAATATGCAGAAAGGAGTAACACACTTGGGGGCTTGCTGTTATAGAAAAATAATTAATGATGCACACAAAGTTCAGTTATTGTCTTGAATTTGATCATTTTTCAATAACAGCATGTATGAAATATTTTATTCTTCTTATACCACGATTACAGTGTTTTAGTTATTAAAGAACGACATGTACTTTTTATCCTTTTACAGTTACATGTAATGTTGCAGAAATAAGTTAGTTCCTGTTATCACTTGTGTTTCAGCAGCTATAAACAGTCGTTCCCTTCCCAGCCTCGCAGCTTGTCATGTTACCAAGAAACCAGAACCAGTCTTCTTTCCGAAGACTGTCAGAAAACTTCAAGTTATAGCTTTAGCTCTGACTTTGACAATGCTGTGACACTGGAGACTCCTTCCAAAAATGCGAAATAAATGTATTCTCAAAGAAAACTTCACCATATCAAAAATGACACGGTCTGTTTATGTGGAACGTCTGCCATACAAGCCCCTAGAAATGAGAACTTTTTCGAATGAGCACTTTAGTATGAACTTGCAATTTTGATTACTCAACAGCTGGCCAATCAGAATCGAGAATTCAGCAGAACTGAATATTTAATCATTTTATGTGAGAGATTGAGTAAAATATAAAAAAAAAAACACTTTTATAAAAACAGTTCATGGTAGTGGAATGAAAGTGCGGTCAATCCACAACAAATTGTGACAACATTGGCTTTACAAATGAGAGTGTGAGTTTGCCATGACCTTTCCTTTTATGTGATCATGATCTTCCATCATTGTCCTGCTCACCTATTGCTCATGGATTTCTGACCTATTGATCGATCTATTGGCAGGGAACATACGCTTTAAAACCTGCACAGTACGGACAATAGCCCGGGAATGGAGTTGTGTACCGAGAAAAAACACCCAGTGTGATCATTATGTTCTCAAATATAATAAAGACAAATTATAGATGTGCTTTAAAATGAGTGTTTCTGTCCTTGGCTCTGAGTTATGAACAGTGAAAAGATATGAATTAACCAATGGCAGGGGAAAGATCAGGTGAAGTGAAGTGCTGCATCGTGACATTTTTGTAGGATAAAGATAAACTTCATTTGATAAGGTACTATCTACCAGCCAATCGCCATCCAGGATGAACGCAACATAGGTGGCCTTGACTAATCGATATCCATGTTCTATTTATGCTTGGACAGAAAAGTATCTTTCAGCTGTGTATGTTCTACGTTTGCTCCGTGAGAGTAATAAAAACATACAAAATGTAAAGTGCAGGACTACTCACCTTCATGATGAATATATAAAAAATAAACCTTATTGAAAAGCATGTAAGACAGTAATGTGGTCTTAATACAGTCAAAATGTTTTTCCCATTTGTAACACAGCGCTTTGCACAGTGAAAGACCAGAAAGTGTTCTGGATGGAGGACTTTGTGCTTTCTGGTAACATGACAAGTTGCTTTTTTTTTTGTTTGTTTTGTTTTGTTTTGTTTTATTTTAACTTGAAGAGAGAGAAAAAAGAACCCGGTGAGGGAACTATAAATGGATAAAAAGCATGACATGTTGTTCAATAATCAATTAAAGAAAAACATGTTTTTTATTTTTTTTTTAGAAAACTAATCCACTTTAGGGTGGTAACAGTTGATTAATTTCCTGCTCCAGCATATTTATTACATATTTATTCCAGTATTTGATATTACTTGATAATAAAGTTCTATCTGCACTTGACCACTATTCAATGTACTTGCTAATTATAACAGAATTTTGAAAATGTAAATCTGAAGTAACTTTAATGTGTAAGCCTTGGTGAGCTGTAAATGTAAATTGCAGTATTTTTGGCCTTTTGCTAAAAGGAATGTCAAAACTTTTATGTCCCAGTTCTCAAAATGGCTCTTCACCTAGAGAGAATTTTAAGGTATTATAAATACTAAGGTCACATGGTACATGAAAAAGGAGTTACCTCAAAAATGACACGGGTGCAACCAAGGGCCTGAAGCTTACACACTGGTGCTCTTGTCATCTCGTCTCATCTCAAAAGAAAAGGAGAGAAAAATGACATGATCAAGCCCTCTTTAGGAGCATTATGGAATATTTAGCAATACCATTACACACCCCGTGACAAAGCACAGGCTCGATAATGGAGGCATGACGAGAGAAGGCACAATGCATAATTGCACCTGATGAAACATTGATGAATGAAATTAAAGGGGCGTGGGGATCAAATTCATAAATCAAATTACAGTACCTTTTACACTGGGCCCGCTTAAACGCTCAAGCACTCTTTAGGAAACAAGCTTTTCATCCGGCGAGACGCAGAGTAAATTAAGTAGGCATAATTATTCGTGCCTTCTCACTCTGGCATTGTCTGTGATGAATTTTTTACCGCACCGACCATTAGCTACAAACTAGTGCCAGTTAAGCCTCAGCAAAACTGAATTATTAAATCTGTCAGCCAATATCCCATTACCGCCTACTTATGAATACTTGATTTTATTTTGTATAATTGACAAGGCCTGTGACGCGGCCGGGCTTCAGGAGGCCCAGAGATGGATTGATATGTGCTCTGGCCGTCACAAAAGGCAGCGCACGCATCCCGTAAATTAAAGCCGGAGGTCGGATGGGGTGTCATTAGCCGCATATCACATGACCTGTCATAAACGGCCGATATGGAGGCTTGTAATATTAGTCAGCAGGTCTTACAATGGTGACATTCTGTGGGTCACAATGGAGGAAATATTATTGTGCTGGCTTATAAAGGACGGGTCAGAGCGAGAGGAGATGTGATACTGAAAAGTCGAAGCAGGATCTTAATATTTCAGGAGTTTAAAAAAAAACAACAGTGAACATGTATATGAAAAGTCCTCAATACAAATCCAACACAATACTTTGCATAGAGAACTGAATAATATGTGATACAGTTATAATAAATAATATAAAAATATTTTTAAAAAACACTGAAAGTGGAACAAGTTACAAATGCATTGTATGAAACACACACATATCTGACTCTCAGCACATCTTTTTTCCTCTCACACTCACACACTTAAGACATTAAGACCTCAAACCAGGCTCAGTCCGTGAGGCTTTATTGGCATGTGCACTAGATTGATGAAAATGACTTCCAAAGCATTTATTTCTCCAAATACCACTGAAAGAAGAGTGTGCACTCAGGAGATATTTGATCTGAATTAGGGCAACTGATGAAGCAATTGATTAATTGGAATTTAAGCCATCAGTCACCGGAGCCATCAGCAGCATCATTTACATTCCAAACAATCAGCTGATTGGCCAATAAGGAGGCCCGGTATTAATACACGGCCATCAATGTGATACCGCCGAGCCGCCAACGCTCCTTATTGACGAGCACAATGACGGCTTTTAATCCCTGCTTGATCAAATTGCATACATTTCGGGATTTCCACACAGATTCGATACATCTTATGAATCTTTAATCTGGCTGGAAGGGTCCATGGGTAGCGTTATCTCACACTAGTTGAGCAAATTTGCAAAAAAAAATAGCTTGAATCTGAAGATCTCTGAGGCAGAACGCAGGGCCTGTGTGCTCTCTTTTGTTGCTGTCTTGACTGATGAACGATATCAATTTACCCACCAGCACAACAATGGCTGACAGTTGATACTAAATAAAGCATATTCAACAATGAAAAGGAAAGAAGCAGAAATGAGGACAATAGCTGTGAGCGTTAATGGAAGTTTCCCAGAAGTCTCAGCAAAGTTGGCACTGGACCTCACAGCAATGTTTAAACTTTCTAGCATATAACCATAGGTAATACTGAAAAATCACACCAATGCATAAAGCATAAGCAATATAACTTTAAGTTCTTAGTAAGTGTTGATTGCAAGTGGATATTGCAGAAGACTTCATTGTTCTATTTCTGTCTTTCTCTCTCTTGCAGAATGTAGCAGTTTCTTGTAATGAGATCTTCCAGCCACTTCGATGTGTTTACAGTTGGTGCCTCTTTTTTACTGACTCCTGAGCAAGCTGGCCTAGAAGAGTCATGTTCACTCACTGAATGACTGACTGACACCCCAGTGTTAAAACATGCATGTACGGAGTCGCCTGGGATGTGAAATGTGCATCAGGACAGGGAAAGTTGCAGGAGTGGGCAGTTTCTGTGGGAGTAGGTGGGATTGGTCAAACCTTCAGTGGGAGTGGGTAGGATTGGGAGCTGGTGGGATTGGTCAAACTTTCAGTGGGAGTAGGTGGGATTGCTCAAACTGGGAGAGTGGGAGGGATTGGTCAAACTTTCAGTGGGAATGAGTGGGATTGGTCAAACTTTCAGTGGGTGTGGGCTGGATTGGTCAAACTTTCAGTGGGAGCTGTTGGGATAGGTCAAACTTTCAGGGAGAGTGGGTGGGATTGGTCAAACTTTCAGTGGGAGTAGGTGGGATTGGTCAAACTTTCAGTGGGAGTGGGCTGGATTGGTCAAAGTTTCAGTGGGAGTGGATGAGATTGGTCAAACTTTCAGAGGGAGTGGATGGGATTGGTCAAACTTTCAGTTGGAGTGGGTGGGATTGGTCAAACTTTCAGTGGGAGTGGGCTGGACTGGTCAAACTTTCAGTGGGAGTGGGCTGGATTGGTCAAACTTTCAGTGGGAGTGGATGGGATTGGTCAAAATTTCAGTGGGAGTGGATGGGATTGGTCAAACTTTCAGTGGGAGTGGATGGGATTGGTCAAAATTTCAGTGGGAGTAGGTGGGATTGGTCAAACTTTCTGAATGAGTGGGCAGGATTGGTCACTTTTTCTGTGGAAGCGGGTGGGATTGGTCAAACTTTCTGTGGGAGTGGGTAGGATTGGTCAAGGTTTCTGCTGGAGTGGGCGGGATTGGTCAAGCCTTCTGTGGGAGTGGGCAGGATTGGTCAAGGTTTCTGTGGGAGTGGGCAGGATTGGTCAAACCTTCTGTGGGAGTGGGTGGGATTGGTCAAGAGTGTTTTTGGGAGAAGGTGGGATTAGCCAGAATTCCTTCACAAGCGAATGGGTGTGGAATTCTATGCAAACCTCTACCTGAGACATGTGTTCACTAGGTGGTGGTGTACACAAAACAGCCAGAAATCCAAAAAAAAGAGCATTCACGTTACATAGAAATACAGATAATTATAAGCTTCTTGTAATAAGCATTCAAGTTTAGATCAAACCAGTAGAGAATTTTCCAAAATCTACCAGCTTAACAGTGTGTGAAGTCATATCATAAACAAACATGACCAAAACAATGACAGTTAAATGTAGGAATAATGTATTAGAATGAATACATTAATATAAACCTTGCAGTTGGCACTTCAATTGCTGTGGCATTTCACATACTGGATCCTGGCTTGAAGTATTATTATTATAGCTTATATGAGCTGAGGCACAGGTGTATTGGAGCATGACTGATACTTGATATTTGATTTTTTACCATCCCTTCAGAGATTTCCTTGAAATATGAGAACTTTCTCAGTGACACTTGTGTGAAAAATGCAGGAAAACTAGTGTGGCTTAGTCTCCCTCCTCTTTCCATTTTATTCAATGTAGAGCAGTCCATTGCTCTAATGACGTTTGCCCCAAATAACATATGCCTGTGCAGGGGGCAATTGTAAGAGTGAGGTGGCTGTGTGTAATATCGCCCCATGTGGATCACATATCTGTGACATTTAATAAGCTACTTATCATGTAGCCCTGGGTTAATCATTTATCAGCTCCTCATCAGATCACGCTGATGGATTATTTGCAATAAAAGGCGCCTTCCCGTGGCCTTCCTTTCCAAACCTAACGCTCTCGTTAAGCGTCCTCGGCATGGAGGAGGCCAAAAGGCAGCAGCATTCCGACCCTCACATGTATCCAAAACACTGACTATCTGATTTCGATCAGACACTGAGCCTGAAATAAGTGTTGAGAGTTTGTGAGGGAGAAAGATTAAGACGCCACGGCTGGATTGTTGGCAGCCACGCTTAGCCCAAAGAGCACTTTTTTCCTCCTGGTTGCTGTGTGTAACACTTTTTTTCAGCCATTTGTCATCCTCTGGAGCAATATGTTCCCAGGGTGCCTGCCTTTCTTGACAGGTACATAAAACGTGTTGGTTCGCCCCTAAAGTGGCCCTCGGTGTTGGCTTGCTGTTTAATCCCCATGCTGTTTAGATTACAGTTTACTCCGGGCGTGCTGTGGATCTTGACTTTCCCTTCAACCAGCAGTTGGACAGTTTAGACTGAAGCTGGTGAACCGAAACAATGCATAAGTAGCATCGCACATTTCTGGAAATGACATAAGCGTATTACGCATTGCTCTCAAAACCATGTAGGGGGAAAAATACAAGTCCAATCTGCCGAGAAGTTTGAGTGTAGTGTGTAAAGCGTACAGTGGCCCCAGCCCCTTTCTCAGTGGACCATCTGCCCTGAGCCAGATCGTGTGGTGCCCGTCGCAGAGACTGGCACTGATTCTCCCAGTGGCACGCTCAGATTACCCGGGCCATGCCAACAAGGCTGCAGAGAATAGAGCAGCATCAACATGTCACAGTAAATGCTGCAGTGGGGGCTGGCAGGCATGGAAACACAGCGGCGGCTGCTCTAAGTGGGTGTAAGCATGAACACACACATGCAAGTACACATATATTAGACACGAGTGCCAATAATTTTGGAGTTGACTATATATTATGCAAAGAAGCTATAATAAATTTAAAAAAAAAACTAAGAACAATATAAAATAATGAGGGGCACCAATAATTTTGCCACATACGTTTTTGAGAGAAGATACAATAATTACACACACACATATATATATATATATATAATGATGCAGTATATAACACAGTATCATTTTGTACAGTATATTCAGTAAATAGCCAAAATTATTGACATCCTTCATGAAAAACAGAAAATTATCAAAATAATTTCCACTTACTTAAATTGTTAAACTGTATTTTTTCTCACAAACTTATGTGGCAAAATTATTGGCCCCCTTTATTATTACTATTATTTTTTAAATTGTTCTCAGTCCTGGCTGCTCCTCCCAGGAGGTTGAGACCTGGACATAGATATGTAGATAAGCAGAAAAGAAATTGTACTCTCTGGAATAGGATCCTTTAAAAAAAAAAAAATTGAAGAGAACGGTCCATTTGCCCAAACCGATAAAATAAAAAAGAATTAAATGGTCTGGACAAAGGGGTGGTCTATTTGGACATTTCCGTACCTTGTGTCTCTAACCTTGTTAGACTCTCACCAAAATATTAATGTTGGGATTCCAATAAATTTGAAACCTGTTTTGCAGAAATAAATTGCACTACTAAAGAACAAAATCATAAAATTGCCTCTACCTTTGTTAGGCGTTAAAGGAAAAAATTCAGTGTTTTTATTCACTCCAAATACTAATGGTCAAAAATTGTGCCAAAAATTTTGAAAGCTGTGTTTTTTTGTGCTACTAAGAAAAAAATATGTAAAAATAAAACTATTCAATGTCTCCATATGTTTCAAATGAATATATTAATCATGTTCATTTTATTGTACTCATTTTTATAAAGGGTGCCAATACTTCTAGTTTACTGTATATT
This sequence comes from Pangasianodon hypophthalmus, assembly GCF_027358585.1. Lineage (NCBI taxonomy): Eukaryota > Metazoa > Chordata > Actinopteri > Siluriformes > Pangasiidae > Pangasianodon > Pangasianodon hypophthalmus. The sequence goes on along the minus strand of NC_069730.1, from coordinate 3,385,246 downwards.
CATTTATTCATATATATTCTTATGCACATACGCACACAAACACACCCCACACTGTAGCAACAAACCACATATGTTGGAGTCATGTGGGTTTTTAGTGCAGGGTCAGTTTGTTCAAACCATCATTCCACATCATCACACAAATGGACCGGGGCCAAGGTCGTGACCTCAACATGATCGATACGCAGATACACGCACACGTTGGCTTATTAACATCCATCTCCGGTGTCAAAGCACAGCAGATCATAACTCTCTGGGAAAATGGAGAGCAATATTTTTGTACAATACATCTACACAGCATAATGAGATGGATTTGTTAAGAAGTTTAGACTTTAATATATTAAGAGACGCTATAGAAATAATCTATTTTCTCTTTCATATCTTGTGGAAATCAGTCATTTTGAAATATTCCTTTGCTCATGCTAATTCAGGCTTTGCTAATTCAGGCCAAGAGGTGCTGGCTGAGGTCACTGTCAGTTATATCCATTTAATACCCACTTATGCCTGTGAAGCAGGCCTGCGTGCAGGGGTCAGAGCTTCCACTCGGGAGAATCCGCCTGCGCTTTATCCAATAATCTCTTCGAATATGGGCCCAGAAAATGGCAAAAGATCAATGGAATTAATGAGGAGGGGTAAAATGCATTTGGTTATGGGGGATAATTAAAGGCAAGCATCTGTCCTGCTCATTTTGTCTCGGGACAAAACGGTAATAAGAAACCTTTAGCCGAATTTGTAATCATGCATCATAATGATAACCCGACTTTGTTCTCCTTTCATGCTGAGCAGAGAATTCGGTGCTGTGTCTGTGTGGCCCGTGAAACATGAACCATTTGCTACTGCATTAAGAGGATGAGCTTTAATAATTCTGTCACCGGAGAGGAGAATATCAGACATGGATCACTTTACAGCTCACACACACATAGATGCAACGCACATGCACGGTTGCACTTGTATAGTCGCACACACACACACACACACACACACCCTGTAGAACCCTATCATTACCTAAACTAATTTGAATTTGTATCTAAATATGTAAAAAAAAAAAAAGAGTAAAAAAAGTTACTTTTTGAAGTAGCTCTTATTTAAAGAACTATATTCTCAAAGTGTGATTTTTACATGCGAAAGGAAACAAAACACCTTTTTTTTCAGAAACATATGACATGACTTAGAGCTGTTTCTCCAGCTTGGATTAAATTGCACTGCCTTGAAATCTAAGCTTGCATGGTAACAGGGTACAGCCACTTAAGATGGCCAGATAGGCTCAATGATGACCACTTTAATTTTTTATATATGATATGAACTAAAGGTGGATGTGTCTATGAGTGGGTTCTGGAGGGACTATAGCAGATCCGGTGTTACACGTGTAATTGCTTTTGACGAGTGAATAATGTTCCACGCAAAAGTCTTTAATGTGGTGAGCTGGCATAATGTGCAGGAAGTGTAGCGGAGTACACCACATGGGGCATCAGCACATTAAAGGCACGCTGACGTACAGGGCAGTAGCTGCGATTCAAGCTCCACGTTTTATTCCATCCACCATAATTGACACTGCTCCAGATGCCTCCTTTTGGCAACTCGCAGCTGATAAGAAACACACAAGAAAGCTGAGTGGAAAGAAAAATATAAAAGAGACCAAATCTCTGGTTTTATTAAAGACTACCAAACCACCACGGCCTATAAGAGCACGTGTACAGAACTCTCTGGTTTAAATCACGCTGCTGTACGGACGGCATGTTAAACGTAGGTGGTAAGCTCATATATCTAATTATACAATAGCTAAACATTTTTTTGTTAATGAAATGGAGGGAGTGTAATTGAAAACTTCAACATAATTATTGCTTGGCAAGAACAGGGCCTGGAAAATTGCACGTGTAGGAAGTGCTCCCAGCAGGATACCGATGACTTATGAATCTTGCCTTTTCTGAAATGTGCACCACACATACAGTAAATGAAAGAGCTAAGAGACCACAGAGCATGGAGTTTTAGCACTAAAACCTTTGCTACAAGAAAACGACAAACCATAACAGCTAGTGAACATCAAAACACTTGTTTTTTTGTGAGAAGTGCAGGAAAGAATAGCTCTTGAACTTCTTTACATGCATTCTGTGGACATTTCTTTCAGGAAAAAAAAACAGCTCACGCAATGCACAAACAATGCTCTTGCCAGTCTCAGCTAGTATCGGTTAACTAACTAACTAACTAACTAACTAACTAACTAACTAAATAATTAACGTAGCTTGCTATCTAGATTACATTTTTGTCACTTGCCTCTCAATCAGCGATGTGATTGGGTGGAGAGGTCAAAAAGTGTTTGATGTCACTTACTGAAAAAACAATTCAAGTTTGGAAGCTTTGCTTTGACCAAAAAAAAATGCCAGAGGCAACATGTCTTAAAAGGATCCACATTCCACTCACCTTGTGGCCGCCTCCTTTACGATTACACATAAAATATATGCTGGAGGTTGAGAAAAAAACACCAATCTTTAGGCCATTGAGATTGGTGGACAACCAAGGTGGTTGGGCAACCAATCAGAAAAAATTCTGATTATTACAAATTTCCTCATAGCTTGTCCTGTATCATGCATAGATTTCCAGGTTCTGTGCAAATGCCCACTCAGCAGTTATACTGTTTTCCCGGCAGTGATCTGGCAGATCATAGCATCTGCATATGTTAAGTGCTTTGTAACTGTGCTGTACTGTCTTTGAGAATCATCTGGAACCAGGATTGCTCAGTTAACCACAAGACCAAAATCAGTGCTGACTCATACTAGTGATGACTTTCTTTACCAATCTTGCCAAGTCACACACTGCCCAAGAGAATGTGCAGTACCATTCTCCAAATCAAAGTGCAGAATCTCAACTAGCAGCATGGGGGAAGATGTTTTAACAGGTATACATTGAAATAATTCTCTGGAGGTAATCAGGTTTCTGGTGAAGAATGGGTACATATGAGAGTTGCTGAGGGTTTTAGACTTATGTCAACACATCCCACAATGCAATGGGAGAAACACTACTAAGACAAGGCCTTGTGCCAAATAGGAAAAACAAATAATCAGTTTGACTGCAGCCTTGCTATGAGCTCATTCCATGCAGATCCAAAATGGCAGCCAGGCAGTTCTAATCTGTTCAAACAAAAAAAAAAAATCAAATAGGGAACATGTACCTTTAAAAATAGAAGTTGTGTAATATGATTTTCTCAGGCTTCTTAGCTGACTCAAGGAGCTCTACGTAAATCCCTCTCGGTAGGGTTAGGGTAGTGCAATAGAATATTTACAGGTTCCCCTAGATGAATAACCAAGAAACCAGATGATCTTCAGATTAAACTTTTTTGTCTTACCAGAGGCAAGGCTGGCCTGGATATTCAGATATTAAGTTCCTTCTTGGTGCTCCCCCACCACACAGTCCAGCTTACCCACTTCTAGTGGCCGAGACACAAGCCATATCCAGAAAGTGCTTCAAGAACATTTAATTTGGGATCATTTTCATTGAAAAACGGGGTGCTGTCCAAATACCTTGTGTGGATTATGAGGATCCCAATGAAATAAATTACGAGTTCCTTGTAATGTCTTTTGGACTATATAGTGCTCACGCTATGTTTTCACTTTTATATGAGGTTTTCTAAAACCTGGTGAGTAAATCACATCTTGTCTACATGTAAACAGCTCATCAAGGGTTCTTCAAGGGTTCTTTGGTAGGCAAACGGTCCATTAATCTTCCTTAATGGATTCTAATGAAACTCTATAGACAAAATCTAAATTCTCTAATAGATAATTTTCTATTCGTAGGGTTTTACAGAGAACTTTTAACTTTTGTTCTTCCAGAGAGTCAACATGAAGAACCCTTCATCTTTCATAGATAACTGCTTTCTCAGTAACTCATAGGTCCTATCTAAGCTATTAGGGAAAAAGTTCCTGAAGGGTTCTTTGGATAGTTTTAATTTATAGCTTCCTAAAGGTTTTTTTTTCCTTTCTTCAAACTCCTCTGTTGCAGGGTTCTACATAGAACCTTTCAGTGTTCTCTTTATAGACAAACCAAAGAAACTGTAAGTGTGCTAGGTCATTTATGTTTTGTTTTTAGAATTATGGAGATGTGTTTCAAGACAGAAAAACAGAACACCCCCCCCCAGTAAAATAATTAGCAAGTAGTTGTTGGTGGTGAATATATTTGCTAGTTATAGCAATCTAAAATGCCAAATGATTATATATGTAAACAGAGACATGCTGTATATAAATACAGACCATGTGACCTATAGTCTATCGTAGCTTGCAAGCTTATGACACTAAAAATGGAATTGAATATCGCTGCTGCAGGAAAAGTGAAATGTAAAAAAAATGTCATAATTAAACTAAACAGCTGTCACAGACTCAGCAGCAGGTCAAAACTCTTCTTGCGGTTGCCCTAACTATGTTTGTCACAGTTCTTTTACTTTCTTCCCAAGCCTAAATGAAAGAAGAAATATGGAATTACTATGAGTTATTTATGACACTGAAACCCAAGCACTCATGTTATGAATCCATCTTGACCGACTGAGTATCGCTTTTCATCGCAGATTACAAATGACTCGGTATCAAAGTTGGAAGTAAACGATTTAGCACACGGCTAATCAAAATACAGATTTTATCTGAGTCTGACTGATTGTCATGAACAGATTGTTTTGTAATGGATACATCTGCTGTCATTGTAATTATGGATTTTCTCCGTGATCTTTCAACACTGAAAAAGGCTGTCTCGGGTTTATGCAACACAACCTGAGAGATTAAATGAGGGAAATAAACAAAGAATAGAATTGAGGTTATTTTTTGAAAGATTAGTGATTTTACCAAATTGCACAATTACTATGATGATTTGTAAAATCACTCTTGTGCACAGCAATTCTTATGTTCATGCTCTCCACCTAACCTAAGTAAAAAAATATATATATTAAAACATATACGTATAGAATACACTTATGTTTTATGCCCATGGCCTTATATTGGCTGGGAAAATGATTTATTTTCAACTTTTTCATTTTCTTTAGGTCTTTACAGATCTAAATTAATTTCATTATTAGATTCAGAAACAAATAACCTTCATTATTCCATCTCTAACCCTGACAAAGCTTTATTGCCTTTTGGTCATAATTGATCTTTACACCACAGCAGTGTTGAAAGCTTGATTCCGATTGGTCTTGTTTAACTTTCTATAACAGCAGCTCTGACATTAGTGCTCACTGCAAGGTTTATATTAATGTGCTCATTCTAATGTGTTATCATTTCTATACTAACAGTTTATACAGTGACTTGTATGGTGGACGCATCACAAACAATTTTAAATAACATGTAATCATTGATATAAAGTTTTCTTTTAGGAAGGAGTGTCCAGTGTCAGCACTTCAGAGCTAAAGCGGTAACTTCATATTTTCTGCCATGGGAAACTCTCCAGTTAATGTGTATAAGAGGAATAAAACACTTTGGGGAATGCTGTTAGAGGAAAATAATCAACTTCAGAGCTAGTAAGAGTAACTCTTCTTCGTTTTGACCTGCAGCACACCTCCCCTTCATTGATTATTTTCCTATAACAGTATGCCCTAATGTGTTTTATTCCTTACATAGTTATTTCACTATTCACATCCATTCCATGCAATAGGCTGAAATCATTTCAAAGTTAGCAACTCCTCTAACTTTTCACTTACACCCTATAAAAATCAGTGACTAAAGCCTATACCACCCTACACAACAACTCACGGCTGCAATCAATGGCGCTCCATAGTTAATGAACTTTCTGACCTTTTGGAAAATGTACACTGCTTAACCAGATTCCATGTATTTAATAATTCAGCTAGTGAGAGAATAGAAATGCTGGCCTCAATAAGAACAGGAATATTTGTCTGTTCAAGAGAGACAGTTGACATTTCAATGCTTAGGCCAACCAAAAAAACCTCATTATGTGCCCAATCCTTTTGGTGGGTTTTATTAAGAGTGAATCTCGAGCATTTATTGGGTGGGCTATAGGAAAATCTAAGGGCAGAATTATATGTCTGCAGAGACTCAAGAGGGTCAAGAGTAGCACTGTGTTTTGGAGTGTTAGCACTCTGAATGTGATACATTCATAAAAGCCACCGTGCTCGGGGATTTGCAGCTACTCAGATGGACCTCGGCGAACCTGCTCTGCTGTTGAATCTTTCGGCCGGAGGATCTCAGCGTGCATTATTGATGAGGTCTGGTGTTGGGTTTCAGTCGGAGAGGAAATGATAAGGTGCAATGTAATGGCATGCTGTGATCGGCGAGAGCCGTCACTCTCACACACTGCTGAGGTGGCAAACTGTTGCGCCACTTGTGCACACATGCATCATGGTGATCTGACTCTAGATTTACTTCAGTTCCTCTTTGGTTACTGCCGTGCCACCAGCTGCACTGGCCATTCATTTGTCATTCATTTATTGAGATTTGCACACCATCTGTGTAATAGACTTGTAAAATCCAAATACTGATCAATATCATATAACTTGCATAGCCTCAAAGGCCATATTTCACATTTGGCAGAAGCTTTTATTAATGGCTACTAGGGTTCTTACAGTTTCACAGTTAGACACAGTGTATGGTTACCTCACCACAGAACTTTTCAAAATACTGATTACAATGTCCATCTATTTCCTTCTATCAATTCTTATTTTCACCCTGAATCACACTATAGCAACCTCCATTTCTCAGAGACTCAACAACACTGAAAACCCTTTGGCTGTGTCATCCCACACTGTCATAAATACGTTACTTTGCTACTTCTGCTGCCACTCCTAGCATGCTCATAAATTTATCATACCTGACAGCTATCAAAGACACAGAAAAGCATGGCATTTCTGACCAGGACTAAACCAAACATCAGTGTATTTCTGGCTAGCTGCACACTGCCACACTAGTTAGATTTGTAAGACAATGTAAGAGATTTTATAGAAAGGTCATTCTCAAAAATATATTTCTAAGAAGGATATGATCTAATTGTTTCCTTTTGGTCTTTATTATAAATACAAGGATGTGCAAAGAGACTTTTGTACAAAGATTTCATAAAAATGTCATAATATTCCTTTCATTTTCACCACCAGCATTTTAAATAGAATATTGTCAATTAAATGTCATGATTACTGTGAAACTGTGAAGCTTATTTGTAGACTAGGCTATCATATGGTGGAAATTTCAAACATTAACACCACTAATGGTAACTTATACTGTATGTCAATAACAATATGTAAGCAATGCATGTAAAATATATACATTGCTATGATTATATTTGTGTAATGGCTTGGGAAACCCCTGCACAAACTGTGGTATAAGAAGAATAAAACTTGATCTTGTGTTTTAGTGTTGTAAGAAGATTTTTTTAACATATATTAGCTTTCTGAGAGTGTATAATATGCTTATTTCTAACTGATTTTAAAAACAACACTATGAACTAAAAAGACAAAATGTATAATTGAAAACAGAGGGTTGTTGACCTCAACTGACACCCCAATGAGCTTTGTATGAGAAGATGCTTAAATAATGAAAATTGGGATGTACAAGCTGTTCTCCTAGAGCTGCACCTGTTTCTTAACCACCATCAACCTCCCTGAAAAGAAAAAGAAAAAAAACAAGCTAAACACACGGAAGCCTTTGGATAGCGTTAAATTGGCTGGCTGTGAAAAATCCAATTTGTTCATTAGGGCCACAATCAATATGATGGTTTATGTTGGGATGCATCTGTGATCGGAAAAGCTGTGCCGAAGCCTTTGTGTAAATTCCATAATTCAATCCATTAATTCTGTTAATTCCACATCTATTTCATCTTATAACATTAACCAGTGACACTAACTCAACTTAATGCTGATCAATCCATGATAATAATATGCTCGGTTATGTTCGGACAGCAGGTCATAATGTTCAGATCAGATCGAGTTTTCCTCTTTATCTGATCATATTCCTGGCTATCATTTACTCATGCCATCATTCACTGAACTAGTGTGAAAGCGGTCCTGATTTCTCAGAGTTCGACTTCGACGTTGTTCAGGTTTCAGTGAAATCAAATCAAATTTGACCTCTAGTCTAAACGCCATCATGCTCTGAAGCATCTCCTGTAGGCAGATGAATGAAATAGAACCAACTATAAAATTGTCTGGCAACGTTATGGGGCACTTAAGCAATGACTGAAGCACAATGGCTGATAAAAGAAAACAAAATCAATATTCGTCATTCTGCGACTCGATTGCAAAACTCCATTTGCTCATAATGACTGCTGCTAATGAGGAAGCCTCGGTGACTCCTCGAGCCACGCCGTCCGAACTCGCCTAATTATTTGAGTGTTACAGTAAACCATGACACTTTATTGGCATACAATTCCATAATGGCACCAATCGATAGAAACCGGGAGGCTTTTGCACGGGTCCATTTTGACACTTTGAATAATTGCCTTGCAAAAAAATCAAGAGTTTGGTGGTCTGGAATGTTTCCACTGCTAAGAGGAAAGGGAAAGAAAAATATAACATAGCCACTGGTCTGTTTTGCTTCCTGGTGTCCATATTCCTGCTCTGGCACTGCCTGGGCCACGCCCCTGATCATTAATGTCATCTGTGTGTAGTTTGTTTTGAGTCTTGTCATTTATGTAAGAAATAAAAGATAACAGGATGTGATGTTATAGGAAGATAATCAATGATGAAGTGGTGTGATACAGCCTAAGGCTAAGCGGAGTTAAAATTACCACCAAGAAGTTGACGATTTTCCTATAAAAGCACATCCCTAAGTGGTTTATTCCTCTTATACTAGAGCAATTTTAATTTTTATCCATTTATAGTTAAGTTTAATTTAAACAAGCCTTTCTGTTTTCTCTTTTGAAGTTAAGACATAAAAATTGCAGCTTGTCATGTTACCGAGAAACTGGGCGAGAAATCTGACTGTACTGACACTGGAGACTCCTTCCATAAATGCTAAATAAACATCTCACAGAAAACTTCGCCATATCAGTAATTCCATGTTTTTTAAATCTATTTATGTGGATTGTTTGCCATATAATTTCTTGTGTACGATGTTACAATAGAAACAACATATTTAAACGAAAGCATTAACATAATCCTGATTTGTCTAGCCACCAGAACTACTATCAGAGTTGCTGTTATAGAAAATGAATCAACACCTTTTGACCAATCAGAATTGAGAAATCAATAGCACTGTGGTATAAGTAACTCTCTTTTGCTTGTTTGAAGTAGTCTACATCTTATTTTCTAGTTATCTGCTTTCCTAGTCGTAGTCTTTGGATTTCACTGATGTTCATTATTGGATTATTGTAACCCTACCTAAACACACGGTGCAGTTACATTCACACATCTCCGACACTCTGGCGCAGATGCTGCCTGAATGGCTTGAGACGGACAAAACCACTTCTGGATCAGACACACCAAATCAGTCCTTCTACAGTTTTATGGGAGACGCAGGTGATCCAATTACGGCAGCCATTTGGCTTAAGTGTCTCTTCACATGAGAACATGAGCAAATAATCTTCAGATATGACACAATCAGCACCACACACACTACATCCCTTGCTCAGGCTTCAAGATCATCATGTACAAATGCCCAGAAGATAGAGATCAACCCCTCCACACACACATACACACAGATAGACATATACACTCATACACTCCCCTGAACCCTAAGATTTCAGTGCTGGGAAATAATGTAAGGCCCCAGGGTTTGGCACGAGAGATAAAGGCCACAACATGGTGATGATCTCTATTGATCGGCAACCCTGGGTGTGTAGAAGAGTTGGAGCATTTGTCACGGTGCCGTGAGGCTCAATGACTGATCCCCACCACACGCTGATGAATGTGCTTGTGCTCCAAGCTTCTTTAATTGATGACGTGCTGCTTTTGGGTGGACCACTCTCTTGGGTGCGTTCATTTATTTTCCAAACAGATCCCTTCTTAATTATGTATAATCTTATCTGTTTTTCAAAATCAGATAGATAGATAGATAGATAGATAGATTTTTTGATAGCTGGATTGAGTGAAATAAAAACAACATTCTTTGGTATTGCTATTAACTACATTTTTAAAATATACAGCTAGCTAGCTAGATAACTAGCTAACTACATAGACAGACAGACAGACAGACAGAGATAGATAGATAGATAGATAGATAGACATTTTACTTGTTATGTTAACTATTTTTTTTCCCCAAATATTCTGCCCGCTATCCAGGTAACTATATGCAGTATATATTGCTAGCTAGCTAGCTAGCCAGATAGAGAGATAAATAGATAGAACAATGCCAGCCTGTTTAAGAGATAAATATTGTGTATAAAAAAACTGAAATAAAAACAGTTCTTGCTAGCAGAGTCATAATTTTAGCTTCTAGTGTCACTAGCTAACTAGCTAGCCAAAATGTTTTTTTTTAGCTAAAATGCTATTACTGAAGAATGACATGAGCTTAACTCAGAAATTTAAGTTGATATATAAATGTTGTGTTAGTTCATAGTTGAAAAAAATAATACACACCCATTCTTGCTAGCAGAAAAAGTCAGATGTTTAGCCCTTAATGTTGCTAGCATCCTGAAGTGGCTTATATTTTATTAGGTGGCTAGTGTAGTATTATTTTGGCTAACGTTAGCTTGTCTCAGAAATAGAATTTGAGCTGATAAGATACATACCTAATTGATAAAAGAGACATGATAGAGAAATATAAATCTCATATTGTTTTAGTTGTTTTAGTCAGAGCTTTGCTAGCTAGTAAGATAGGTAGATAGATGGACGGCAGGTTCCATAAGTGTGAACCAATTACAAGCAGCTGTTATAAGTAATAACTGAGACTGAGACGATTTAAGTTTTTGTAGCTTAACATTTAATCATTTGGTCCTCTAAGTGTTATCATCGTTATCCCTGCTGCTATTGATTGGTATGTAGAAAGCTTTTTTTTTATCTAGCTAGCTAATTCTTTGCATCATGCATCACCAATTACGGATAGATAGATAGATAGCATTAAAAGTGTGTATTTAATATTGTCTTTCAGTAAAAGTACATTATGGGACACAAACCCACTCACATGAACCTGATCTGAGTGTGTGTTTAATTCTGGCTCAGACCTTGTCGGAGCAGACAGAGTGTTTTTGTGAGACCTCCACACACGCTCCGTCCCACCGGAGTATCGCATTCAACCTGAGCGCACTTTGCATCACACATCACCAATTACAGCGCTTTTTTCCCCCCTCTCTCTGTCTCCCTTCAGAAAGCCCAAACTAATTTGTCCCATTAAAGTTCAAGCAGGTTCTCTTTCACTAATGTAATCATATACAAAAGCATTCACATGTTTCCTCTGCCAGTTTTTTTTTTCTTTAAGTTAGCTGATCTTAATTTATTCGCAAAAACTTGCTTATCTCTCTCATTCAAAAAGGAAAAAAGGAAATGTCAAAGAGACAATAATATTAGATTTGCCGTAAAGTGTAGTGCTGCCAAGGACACAAACTGAGCACATTCTGATTAGAGCTATCAGAAGAACATCCATCACTAAAGGAGAGGCTGTTTTACTATGAGAACTTGGGTAGAATGTAAAATAAAGCATAAAAAAAAAAACTCTTAGCTGGTGGAGCCAGAAGTGAAAGGTGAGCTGAGGATTATGGCCGTGGCTTTTTAGCTGGCCCTTTCGATGTGTTATACTTCACTAAACCATCACAATAATGCTATTGTGGCCTCTGCTTTCCATCATAACCCTAGTTTTTCCCTCTTAGGGAGGTCATATCACATTTTGCAATGGAAACACTTTAAAGAAGGGATGCATCGATGCCCATACTTGTATCACATACTCGTACTCAGACTGGTAAAAAAATGCTCTGATACCAACATCCGATACCATGTGATACATTGTGTGACCTAAGCCTAGGTTGCGTTGTGACACTAATAAACAGATGACATGAAATGACAGCCATTTGGATGTACTTCCTGATTAATGATGGCAAGTAAAGCAAAGCAGCATACAAACAGTACTATGTGAAAATATCAAGAAGAGGAGCTACAGCATCTTCTAGGATACAATACCAGTAACCTGAAACAGTATAGTCAAGTCAAGTCAAATCCAGTGAGTTTTTATTGTCATTCCTCTATACAGCTTGTATACATTGGAACGAAATGTCGTTTCTTCAGGACCATGGTGCAACACAGAGCAGTACACAAGAGTACATAAAGTGCAAATACACAACAGTGTCAGATGAGTGCAAGACAATAAATACACAGAACAGGACAATAAATACACAGGACAGTTAATACACAGAACATGGGCTGTAAACAGTAAACTATTGTGTGATGTAGCAGCACAAGTGTAGCAGCAATATTGGCAGCAAAAACGAGTTCCATAATATAAAAGTATAAAAGCTTTGTAAAGTGCGGTGTGCGGTGGTACTGAGTCATATAGAGAGCGTGACGTGAGCCCGCAGAGTAGTATCAGAAAGCATGGTTATCGTGTACACGCAAAGGCGTGAAGCAAGCTTGCAGAGAAACTGTCGCATATGAGAGCAATTCAGATCTGCAAGCACTGAGCACTAAGACACACACATCTCCTTTCTCATTGATTGCCAGAGTATGCACTTTGCTCTTTGCTGCTTTTTTAATGGCCGCACTCTCTGATACTGCTCTGCACTCCCAGGTTGGCTGCCCATGCGCTATATATTAAAGATACCATTTACCAGCACATCATTAAGCATAATACTTAGCATAAGGAGTTCATTGCTAGCAGCACATGAAGGCAACTAGCATAAACAGAGCTAAAAAGAAATGTTCCATGATGTCCCTGATGGATATATAATACTAAGTGGGTTACTCATATACTTGGTATTTCTATCAGTATTGCAGAATACCAAAAACTCATCTGGAAAACAATGATGTTGATGCATGCCTAGTTTAAAGGCATTACAATCACTACTGAAAGCATTTAACTTTAGCTACATTTAAAAGAGGATCATAAAAATCTATTATTTTTGGTTTCACACATGGTATGCAAATGTCTTTAATTCAAGATGGTATCAATGTTGTGCTCAAGATCTAAAATTCAGCTAACGAACATAAAAGTGGAGAGTTATTGGGACAGAAAAGTGAATGAATATCTCTGTGGAGTCTTTTATATTATCCAAAATAAAATCATTCCCCCGGCCCACTTGAAAGCAAACAACAGTCCGATCGGGTTGAGAGGCTCTTCACAGTGCACTCAGGAAAGAATCTGAGTAGGTAAAGCATCCAGTCCAATTTCTGGGGCGATCTGGAGTGCATAACTTTGTCATCTCGAGAGCCGTGCTGAAAAATAACACTTAGGAAGCCAGCCAAGCGGACGAGTGAGTAACAGCCTCAAGCCTATAGAGGAAAATTCCAGCCAGAAGGGCATTCATGGGTTCCAAAGAAAAGACCAGAGGCAACTTTAAGCGACTTTTCAAACACCTGGTAACTCCAATGTCACAGGTTATATTGGTGAAATACAGTTTTTAAGATGTTGGGTGCAATCCCACTGGCTGTTCACACTTCCAGATAAATGAGATGATGTCTGAGAAAGATCACCAATCAGTACAGTGAAAAAGGAAGCTCTATGTCAGTAGCAGAAAAAATATGATAAAGTTACAACCCATGAGCTGAGCTTTTCAAAAAAGCCAGTGAAGCAGCAAACCATTCCACTATCTAATATGACACACTTCTTTCACATTTTTTCATATTTCATCAACAAAATATTAAGACTAGCAGCAAACTAGATATCCAAAATCCTATTAGCTAACATCAACTAGGTACTTACAGTGGCTAGGTTACAAGAAAATGCTAACAAATAATTAGTTTTATGGAGATGGCTAGCTTTTTGGCTATTTCATTTTTAGTTTAGCAACACTAAAAACAAACATTCACTTTTTGCTAACATGAACCTACACTTCTTACAGTGCATCCATCAAGCTAGTTATCTAACACATGTAGCTAACAAGCAAATGCTAACATATGAAAAGTAGAGCTTATATCAAAAAAATATAAATGGGCACCTTTTGTTTACATATTCATATGAACCTACAGTTTTTATCCTACATAAACATTAAAGGCACTTAGGAATGAGCACAAAGTTTGTAATCAAGCCAGCAAACAGCACTAGCTAGGGAATGATTATAATGTATGAAATGTAAGCATTTAAATACTTGTATCTTTGAAAACAAAAGCCTAGATAGCTTAGCCAGTACTTTAAACAAAGAAAAACAACAAAAAAAGATGTTATAACACCATAAGACTATATTGGGTCCTAAGTATCAGGCAGTTAGACTCAATCCTAATGAGTAAGAGCGAATTCATTTAAAAAAATGTAAGAAAAGCTACACTCATGCTTTAAGTATCCTTTTAAATTAATGTACGTGGAAACTTGGAGCATCGTGAAGCATCTTTTAAGTTTAGGTTGGGGTAAATCAGCAAATCAATGCTGCACAGGGATGACAGCTCTGAGATGGCCCCATAAAAGCAAAGGTGTGAAACCAAAAGAAGACAAGGGGAAAAAATGGAGGAAAAAACAACAAGCTATTTCGATTTAAAGCACCTATCTGAGATCCGAGAGCCTTGAGAATTGGATTGGATTACTGTCGGGCAGATTTACTCTGGAGGCACGCTGGCTCTGCATCATCGTAGGGCCCCCTGCTCCTCGATCAATGGCAATATTTACGGCGTCCGTTTCAGGCGGCCCTTCACCACCACGCATGGAGCACTAAACAAACAGAAGGCAGCGCTTTCCCAATCACACATCCACTCGAACATCAGGCTCATCTCTCCATCCAGACATGCGGGAATGACAGCGTGGGCTGCTATTCATTTATTTAACACTGAAGTGGGTTAGAAAGTTAGCAAATATCATAACATTGTATCATCAGTTCAAGAAACTTGAAATGTTAATGTTAATAAAATGCTTTTTTGTCCTCCCTCTCACTCAAACTTTACTTAAGGGGAATGTTCATAATGCTACATGGCATCCACGTTACTGAAATAACCCTGCATAACCGACATTTTAAATAAACCTAACTGACGTAAACCTACCTAACTGACATAACACTGTATAACTGACATGACCCTACATAACTAATATAAACCTATATGACTGACATAAATCTACATGAGTGACATACTAAATCTACATAAGTGACATAAATCTGCATAAGTGACCTAAACCTACATAACTGACATAACCCTACATAACTGACATGAATCTGCATAAGGAACATAAACCTACATAGAAACATAAAGCTACATAACTGACATAACCCTACATTACTGACATGAATCTGCACAACCAACATAAACCTACATAGTAACATAAACCAAATAACTGACATAACCCTACATAACTGACATGAATCTGCATAAGGAACATAAACCTACATAGTAACATAAAGCTACATAACTGACATAACCCTACATAACTGACATGAATCTGCACAACCAACATAAACCTACATAGTAACATAAACCAAATAACTGACATAACCCTACATAACTGACATGAATCTGCATAAGGAACATAAACCTACATAGAAACATAAAGCTACATAACTGGCATAATTCAATCTACATAACTGATCAAAACCTATAGCACATAGCTGACATAAACCTCTATAGATGACATAAACCTACACAAGTGGCATAAATCTATGTAACTGACATAAACCTACATACTGTAGTTGACATAAACCAACATAGTCTACATAATTCTAGATAACTGACATGTATCTACATAACTGTCATAATTCTACATAACTAACATAAACCTAAAGAACTACCATAAACATACATAAATGTTTAAAAAGGCTTATTGAAAAAGGTATTAGCTTTCATAAAGGCTACTTTTGTCCGTTTTAACGTCAAGTTCATGTAACACGTACATGAATTGACAACAGACGTAGACTTGATGACATACGATTGCGTTGTGTCACTTTCTGGCTTTTTTTCCTGAAACATCAAGGTCAATTGTCATGACGTTCTAATGTCAACTTGGAAAGCGATATAACTTATGTCAACATTTGAATCAACTTGACACGAAAAATTGTGGTCTTTCAGGCAGCTGATATTAATGTCTACTTATTATATCGGTTGTCATGAAGGGTATCATGATACATAATGAACCGCTTATGTAGCGTTATGAAGTGTACCATATATTATAGAGCACTAACTCAAGAGTGTTTCTAATGACATTTGTAGTCACTACTCACACATTCTATAGCAGCCTATGAATATATTTGCTAGATGAACCCTATTTCACCTCATAGTTTACTGGCTGGTGTTTGGTAATTGAAATCACTTGAGGTAAAATGGCTGCCCATAACAAAGTGCTCTTATAGAAATCCTTAACTGCATCATATTGAGTTATTGTATAATCACTCAGCCACTCAGCCAAGAACAAAAGACTTTATATTTCATCATCCAGTCCCAAAAAAATGAGCATTTTCATTAGCTAATGGCTACGAATGGACAGAACGCAACTCCATGTTTAAAAACAAGGCCCAAGTATGAGGAGGAAATCAGTCGCCATGTATCAGGCTAAGAGAATTGAGGCATTCATTTTGTAACTGTGCAACTGTTCAGCAGGAGGGATGAGCTGGCAGGAAAAAAATGCAAGATTGTGAATTACAATCATATGATTTTCCATTCCTTCACTGAGAACTTTTAATATATTTAGCCTTACAATGCTTACATGGTGAACTAACAAACTAGCTGAAGCGTGTATCCTAAAATATTCAGTTTCAGAATGAGAACGCAATGACATTTGGTTTTGCTTCTGATTATTACTCCTTTATTCTTCTTATCTTCCTCTTCTAGTGTGTTCAGTTACTGTTTTCTCTGTACTTAAATATTGAAAATATTAATAACACTAAATGAATGCTAATTCTAGTAGCCTATGTGTAGACTTTGGACATATAGGCTATGTATGTACTCTATGATGTGTTGATGATGGTGGAGGTGCAGAGTGCTGTATCTGTCTATCTCATCCAAAATCTCCTATAGGTGTTGAACTGGAATGAGATCTGGTGACTGGGAAGGCTGTAGCGTTTATCCTCATCAAACCATTCAGTGAGCTCTTGTGCCCTGTGGATGGGGGCGGGGTTATCTTGGAACAGAACATGTCCATCCGGATAGAAATGTTTCATCATGGGATAAAGATGATCAGCGAGAAGACTTTTGGGTTGATTTTTGCAGTGGCTCAACACTCGGAAGAGACGAGTGGGCCCAAAACATGAAAATAAATAAATGCCCCCCCCACCCCCCCATCCTACACAGCATAACATCATAACACAGCCACCTATTTTTTCCTTTAATTTGTCACTCATCATATACTGTAAATATAATTTGTTCTTTGGGTTTAATGCACTGCCATAAAATCGCCATTGCCCATGTGGTGTTGAGCAATTCAGAAAAAATCATGTGGATTTAATTCCTCTAACTGCGCTATCGCAAACGCAGAACACCAATCACACCAGCTGCTTGAGTCAAATGCCCTACAGTAACTGTGTGTGTGTGTCTGTGTCTGTCTGCGTGAGTGTGAACTGTGTGTAGGGTGTTACAACATGACACACTCTGGGTGGCAGTCGTGGGCGAACACCAGCATTTACACTCGCTGTCAGTGTGACAACAAAACTGAGCACCCACTCAGCATGACATATGAGGGGTCTCTCTCTCTCTCTCTCTCTCTCACACACACACACACACACACACACGTGTTTATCTTACTATCCTTATGAGAACCTTAATGCAGCTAATTAATGCTGTGCTACACCTAAATCTAACCCTAACCTTAATCTCAGTACCCGAAAGGAAAACTTTTATCTTATTTTACATTTAGATGTTTTTAAATAACATTTTTTTTTGATAAAGTAGAAAGTCAAAACTGTCACATATTCCTATGCTTGTAGGGACACTTGGTCTCCAAAAACAGGCCCATCCACACACGCGCACACACACACACACACACACACACACACACACACACACACACATACGTCTCTTATTTATTAATATGACTCTAGAAACATAATTGCTTAATTGCTATCCTCTTCTTCACATATTTAAAGTGGCCATAACTTGATGCATATTGATGTATTTTCTTTTTGAAACAGGAAGTCAATGTGGGACATTTCAAGGAGCTTGACTTATTTCCAAAATAAGTCCAAAGCATTAAAGATGCACCACACTCTGGCAGTTTTTTTTTTTTTTTACACACACACACACATGCAATTTATATATATATAAATTTTAGCTATGTTAAAATGAAATCTGTAAATTTTAAATATACACTCACAACTATTTTGATTTCATGGATGCTTTCAACTATACATACATATTAATTTTTTATATATTAATGACTATGTGTGTTTTAAACAATTCTAATAGATCTATAAATAAAAAATCCAATTATATAAGCATTAATTTTCCAGTATATGATAAACACAACTGTAAGTTGTAAGCGCTGTGTGCACTGAAGTGCATTTTTTTTCTCTCTCTGTAATAGTCTGTTCTACCCAGAGTCGACTGAGTGTGCTCTCTAAACTAGACTACACTCGTTCTCTGGTGCACATTTTACAATACACTCACTACCACCACGGTAGCTGACGCACACATACACCCGCTGATACGCTTTACACTTCACCTTTTCTAACTACTAATAAATCAAATGAATAAAAAAATATATTTCTTGCTTTTGTTACACTCATACTCAAAGACACTTGGATATTCACTTGGAGCTTTTTTTATTTTTATTTTTTTTGATAATATAACCGTAAAACACACTATTCTACATTCGTAATTGATTTTTTTTTTAAATAAATTCAAACGTATACTTTTATTTGTTAACTATAAAAAGAAGGAGTCATATTGAATCTGTCCTGGAAAATGATTATCCATCTCTGCATTTTGAACACCAGTGTTTGAGGCCTGAATCTGGCCTGTGAGCAGTTAAAGGAATAAACAAGTGCATTTAAAATGGCTACAGGAACTAAATTTGGAAGCAATTACAATGATGGCAACTGTGGTCGTTTTGAAAGAAGCCATTTGCTTGTGATCAAATAGAAGTGAAACATGTGCGTCTTTGTGAGACAGATCTCTGCTAGAACATCCCAACTTGTTCCACTACACGCTTTAAAACTAAATGTGACATTATGCATAAATAAAGCTGTAACCTGGATTTCGGTGGTAGATAGAAGACAATGAGTTCAGTTTGCTTCATTTTTCTTCTAGGGTATGAGAGAACTAGGGTTTATCTCAAATACGAGTAGCTGTATAAAGCAACGTATTACTAGATAACGATATGTCAATCCAGTGGCACTAAACAGGAACTAACTTGATTTATCGAGATTCCCCAACAATAAACGTGACTGTAAATGGATAAAAAGCACAACGTGTCATTCTTCAATAAATAAAACAAATTTGTAGCATCTGCGAATAGAGAGGATGCTCCAGGACGTGCCGTTATAGGAACATAATTATCTTCAGGGTGCTAAGAGTAATTCTGCTTCATCGCACCAGTATTTCCAGTACACCCCGTCGTGTTTTATTCCTTACACAGTTCATTGTTTTAATGCCTGAAGCTTGGTACAAATATGAGGTCATATTTCCTCAGAGTTCAAGATTGCAGTATTAAAAAAAAATAGCCATTTTTGATTCTCAACAAATGAACCACAGCAAGGCTACAAAGTTCTCCAGATTAGGCAAAATGAAATTTGACATTATGACAAATTAAATTCTGATCGGTAATCTGGTTAATTATTTTGCTCCCTCAATTCTGTGTCCCTTCTGTCCCTAATTCAGGGCTGTACTTCAGATGAGATCTACTGAAAAAAAAAAAACATCAAATACGATTAAAGCCATTAGACAACAATCAGACAAATGCCATCCAAGCAGACATGATCCTTTCTCACGATTTTATTATTTGATGTGAGCGAAGGGGTGAAGATTTCAGTACAGAGCCGTATCTGTCCCACTCCTTCACCCCCGTTTTTTCCAGAAGTTTCTCGATGACTCACGTTTTAAGAACCCCACGGGCAAAACGAAAAAAGAAAAAAAAAACTCAAAACAAAACAAAAAAAAAAAACAAAATGAGATAGATAGTTCAGTCAGATCATTAATGATAAGTCACAGACAAGACCGTTCCTCTAAAAAGTGCATTCACAAACATGACAAATCTCAAATCAGGATATCCTTTTTTTTCATGATACAAAATATGCATACCAATTTTGTTTTTACTTTATACACAATAAGTTTCTGTATATCTCTGTCTCTCATCTTTACAAAGGTTAAAAGCGAGTCTGTAAAGGCAGCAGCTTTTTCAATATCCTAGCTTTTTCATCTTGTACCAGGTCCATTACACCGACATGTGCTAGATTTCCAAATAAAACTTCGCAATGTGTCCGCATCGGCCAGATGAAGAGACGTTTTGTCTTTATTGAAAGAGACAGCCATAATAGAAGTCTAAAGTTTAGAAAACAAAGATCAATAAAATGTTGGGGCTGTTAAATATATTTTCTTATACCCGCTTTTGTGTATATTATAAATACTAAAGACACCGGACATTAATATAAGACAATGCCAAGAGACTAAATGCAAAGATTAAAATAGTTCAAACATTTTTTTTCCATCAAGTATCTACTTCATGAGTGAAAAAAATAAGCACACATTACGACAATGTATTTCGGTTTCACCTAATCCCGTGTCTTGTACCTCAAAACATACACTGTAACCAAGTAAACATTAGTCAGTCTATCCACACTGAGTTTGCTCTTCATTTCATTTTTTTTCCTTTTTAGAGATCAACTGAGTAAAGATATTCTTCTTTTATGTGACATAATCCTTAAAAGCAGTCAAATGTACTGATAAGAACCAATAAAAGTACCATGCAAATCTTGCAAGACGACAAATTCTCAAACATGGAACGTTTTTTTTTCTTCATAGTCGAAACAGGAGGATGGGAAATACTTCTACTCAATACCGAATACTATAGATCCAAAACCAACAGAATATCAAACTTCAGCTGTACATAATATAGTACATAAGAGACCAAACTGGGTAAGGAGGAACCTTCGAAGTCTTTACTTAGTCTGTTTGTGTCTTCCCATTGAATGACGGCTTATCAATTGATCCCGATCTCTTTGTTGTCCTCCAGGAACCTGGAGAAGGGACGTACAGTTCCCACCTCCAGGCTTGTCTTCTCGAGGCCAGTCATTGGAGGGCTGCTGCCTGTGCGTGCCCTCTCCATGCCCCCTGACATGCTGGCCAGAGAAGGGATGCTTCCCCCTCCGAGGCTAACAGGAAGCGGAGGAATGCCCCCGTTCTGAATGACGGAGATCTCATTGTTCTTCATGGCCAGTCCATTGGTGATGGCCGCCGCATACTGGTTCCAAAACCCTGGGTCTACATTCATTGCCCGAACTGCCAGGTCTTTCTGAAACATCTCGCTGAATTTCATTGCATCACCACCCAGCAGGGCCATGGGGTTTTCCACTGAGAGACGCCGCCCCCGTCTGGCTGGGGCATTGTTCCACATATGGGTTCCCATGTGAACCTGCAGCCAGAAGGAAAAATGAGAGTAAATGTGAAGAATTCTGTAATGTTTTACAGTTATTAATTAGCATTTTATAAAATTAGCATTTTAATAATTATATAAACTTTGTATTATATAAAGTTTGTATATGGATAAAAATTCAATTTTATTTAAATTTACAACAAGATTTTTCAGTTAAATAATTCAGATAAAATGTTAATACAATGATTCCTACTTACATAATAATGTCTAATTTTTATGATCTTATATACATCATTATGTTTAATATTAATTACTGTAAAAGCTTAATTACTGTAAAAATTAAAAAAAACTTTGATTTCTAATGTTTGAATTCCTATATTTCACTGTTGATAAATTCATATTTTTAGTTTAATTAATTCACAAATTGCACCAAAATATACAAATAATTAAAAATATACAAAAAGAAAGTAAACTCTTACATACCAAGGAATATTGAAAAAAAAAAAATAACTAGTATACCTGTACACTTAAATTATAAAGCAAACTAATTTTATACTTAGATTTATTTTTTAGATTTATTTAATGCCAATGTGATAAGCATATTGAGAAGTTACATCAACTTACTGATGGTACATTATTATTGTATTATTTATTATAAACTGGTTCGAGTATCAATTGTGTAAATTCTTAGAAAAATAAATAGGTTTTATGAAGAAGATTAAGAAAAATTAGTTTGCTGCAGTTTGATCTGAGCCTACCTTCAGATTGCCCTTCGTGGTGAATGCTCTCCCACAGATGGAGCAGGCGAAGGGTTTTTCACCTGTGTGTGTGCGCTCGTGGATCTGCAGGGCGCTGGCTGAGGAGAAGTTTTTCCCACAGGACTGGCAGTTATG
Source organism: Pangasianodon hypophthalmus (assembly GCF_027358585.1). Classification (NCBI taxonomy): domain Eukaryota; kingdom Metazoa; phylum Chordata; class Actinopteri; order Siluriformes; family Pangasiidae; genus Pangasianodon; species Pangasianodon hypophthalmus. The sequence goes on along the minus strand of NC_069730.1, from coordinate 3,362,856 downwards.
CTGCTTGGGGGTCCGGCGTGGTGGAGGCGGTGCCAGCATTGGGTTGAGGCTGGGGCTCATTGTTGTCTGAGGTGCTGCGGCAGGCACCTGAAGGCCCATATGCAAGTGGGAGCCCTCACTCAAAGACAGCGGTTTGCTGTGGCCGTTCATCTCGAGTTTGATGAGGCCTGGTGCTGAGCTCATCAAGCTTGAAGCAGTTAGACCTAAACCAGAAAAATGGAAATATAAGACATTTTGAAAATATTTCCTTCATATTTATGTTACAAGATATTCTAAGAATTTTAGGGAAATAAAAATAAAAATACCACTTGACAAAAATTATTATACCTCGATCTCTTCCTAAGAACAGCATGCTGAACTGGTTCTCCTCTTTAACATAAGGCCTGGCAGGCTGAGCAGCTGTGAGGTCTAGCACACCAGTGTGCTCAGCTGGTACAGAACCTGGAGATGGTGTGTCTGACTTTTCTGACTTCACAGTCGCTATAGCTGCACTGGAGTCCTGGATATCCTCGGCTGCATTACTGCTGTTGTTATTGACCAGACCTGGAGACCTGGAACGATGGCTCTCAGGCTGACTATGAGCAGGCGAAAGAGCCTGCATAGAGCCTGATGACTCAGACAGGGCTGGACTCCCCACACTGTGGTTCTCTAAGTCTCCCATGGCAGAGGATGAGTCGTTGTTAAACACATCTCCACTTTCTCCACCAATCCCACTTCCATTCTCAGAGGGCTTGAGGCTAAAGGCGCGGTTCATATTTGCTGTTGAGTCAATCATCTTCATTTGGTTTTCCAAAGCAGCAATGCTGGAGATGACCGGAGTTGGGGGAGAGTTGCTAGGAGACATCTCTCCATATGAATGTGCTGGTTTTGATGGGTCCACATCTCCATCTTTGACATCTGCTTCATCCTCTATGGCCTGTTCCATCTCATCAATCAGTTCATCATCATAATTGCTCATGTTGTCTACACTCTTCTCATCAAAGTTAAAATCTGTGTCCATGTCTTGAAAGCCCTCAGGAAGAGGTGTGTTTGGAATCTGACCTCCCATGTGCATGCGGATATGCTGTTGCAACACTACAGCATTAGTAAACTTCTTCTGACATATAGGACATGAGTGCTGCACTCTTAGAGGTGGCTTAGACCTGTGAACCCCAAAGTGCGTTTTCAAGTTGCCCTTAGTAGTGAAAGCACGGCCACATATTTTGCATTTAAAAGGCCTTTCCCCAGTGTGGATACGGTAGTGCATCTTGAGGGCACTCTGACAGCTGAGCACACGATGGCAGATGACACATTGGTTGGGGTCTGTCATCTTTTTGTCAATGTTTTCCACCAGCTGCTGCAGCTTTGAGGTTTCTGATGTTTGCATAGAGTCCAGGAGGCCACCAAAGGGAAACTTGGCCTTGAATTGATCTGAGATCATTGGAAGGGCAGAATGCGAGCCAGAGGTCGGAGGAGTCACTGGATCTGTGATCTGGGTGGTGGTAGTGGTTGTGGTAGTGGTTGTGGATGACAGCACAATCTGGCTCACAGTAGTCAAGGGCATGCTGGTCTCTCCAGGTCTGGTGGTACAGTTGGATGGCAAATGAATCCCCTCTGGCTTCAAAACTGGGGGTGCATCACTCCCCATGGTGGGCTGTGGAGATGCCGAAGTGAGGGTTGTGCTTACTTCAGTACTGAGAACATTGGGTGACAGAGATGCACACTCACTTGAGGGTGGTGATGGTCTTGGAGGTGACCTGCTGATGGGAGTAAGACTAGGCGAATCTCCATACCCCCCTATCATACTGGGCAGGGTTGGGGGAAGCTGCAGCCCCACTGAGGTTGGGGCTGTGGACAAAACAGGCTTGCTGTCTAGCCATGTGGTAACAGGCTTCTCTGGAGGCAGCGACATGCCATAAGGAATGCCTGAGCTGGTTGGCACATTGTCCAGGTACTCAGGCACTGGATAGGGGTTCATTGGAATGTGTGGGTACTTTTCTTTGTGCCTCTGGAAGTGGACCTTCAAGTTTCCTTTTGTAGAGAAGCGATTACCACAAATGTTGCACTTGAAAGGCCTTTCACCAGTATGTGAACGAAGGTGTATTTGAAGGGCACTGTCACTTCCAAACACCTTAGCACAAAACCTACATTTATGTTTGAAAAAGGGGTCTTCTGAGCTAGGCTTTGTGTCAAATACAGAGACATTAGGAGGTTTTCCTTTGCGGTGCTTCATCAGGGCAGAGAGAGGATCAAGTGCATTGGCTGTGGCTGCAATACTGGCCAGTGGGTTAGGGAAGATGACACTACTTGAGGAACTCGGAGGCATCAGGGGAAGGTTGGAAGGGGAGCTCAGCAGGCTTCCATGGGTCAGTGTTGGAGGACTTGAGGTGTTTCTAGGGAGGGAAACACTGCTACTGATACCAGTTCCAGCTCCGCTGCTGCTGCTGTTGCTGCTGCTGCTGCTGCTGCTAGTGACTGAATTCTGAAGTGGCAACAAGGAAGGAACTACACTACAGCTAGATGGTGGATATGAGGAATTTGTTGAGGTGTTGCTGTTCATTATAGAACTGGACAGCTGGCTACCTGTCTGTGAGACATGGGAGTGACCCCCTTCCAAGGTAGAAGACAATGAGGTTGGGCCTTGGGCATTTAAAGTGGGTGGCACCCTTATAGGGAGCTGGTGGACAGGTGGCGTAATGAATCCATGTAGCTGGAGCTGACTGGGTATTGTGGGAAGGCCAGTGGCAGATGATGGTTGTGAGCCACCATTTGTATTGTGGTGTGTATGATGGTTGAGAGCCGCCTGTGCAGGGTTCTGCCTGTTCATTAGGGCCACTTGGCTACGGATCTGTTCTATCAGCTGAAGCTGGTGAATTTGCTGCTGCTGTAAAGCCATCAGCTGGTCTAGGATCATCGGGATGGCCATGGTGGACACGCCACTAGCTATTGCCCCACGAAAGCTTTGGGCAAACTGTGCCACAGCCACTCGGGTTCCATGCAGCGTTTCCAAAGTGACATTTGTGCTGGGCATGCTGTAACCTGTCCCAGAGGGTTGGGCTGTGCCAAGCTGAGGTAGGCTGACATCAGGCTCTGGTGATATATCTGGATCTTCAGGGTCCAGTGTTTTCTCAGGAGACATTTCCACATCCATGGGCTCATCATCTTTGTCTAGGGTGGTTACTTGCTCCAAAGTCATCTCAGCCCCATCATCCACTTCGGCTGGGGTGTGCCGGCCCTCGGCTGCCTCCTCGCTGTCTGCAGGCTCACTCGGACAGCTGGGCACGGGTGAGGGCTCAGTTGGGTACTCCCGTGTCGGGTCCGGTGTGACCTCATTCTCACTAATAATAAGCACAAGTGGGTTCTTGGTGCAGCTCTTCAGATGTTCACAGAAGTCAGACCACTTGAAGAACTCGGCGCAGCATTTCTCACACACATGGGTCTCCTCACTACCACTACGACTCTCATTACCGCTGTCAGCATCATCCAGGATCTCACCTGAGACTGAGAGGAGGAAAGAGGCAAAGCACAGAATAAATGAATAAATAATGCACATACATTCAACACACTTTTCAGCACAACACCTATGAATTAACCTTTAATTTTTTTTCTCGCCTTACCATGACTAAAATCAATATTCTTTTTTTTTTTATTCTGAACAAATCATCCTAGTTCACCAATTCTCAGAGCTGGGTTTTGTGCATTCTACTCCTCTCCATAGAGCCAGCTAATAATTTTCTTTGTGCAATCCATCAAATTATGAGGGCCTATCAATTGTGGATACTGCTGCTTAATGAAATTCCATACGAGCTATTGATTTCCAATATTTTTATACAATTCACAGCTGCCTTGCCTGTTGAGTACAAATCAGGTCTTTGATGGCCCCATTAGGATTCCCCTCTGCTATCAAGCCACCTCATTTCCACCTGAATTTCAAATGCCTAAGCCTCTTATTTAGCATTGCTAGGGTAACATGCAACCTCTGCATTTCATCCAGGTGATAGATTTAACCTTCAGCAAAGTCAGTCCACTCATCAGCACAATAACTGCTTTCTGACAGAAGCAATGGTTGTTGCTTTGCTTCATAATTAAGCCTTTTTTAAAGTATGCTTCACAGATTTGTAACACATGGACTAAATAGTCAGTGATCTTTAGAGAAAAATTGATTTGTCTCCTAAATGGATGCACTCCTACTAAATGAGAAACACGTCGTAATTCAGGGTTGGCGCATGGAGTCGGTCAGTATATAGTATGTAGGCTCCAGGATGTAGGATGTATTATTTCTTTCTTTCTTTCCATCCTCATGTCTTTCATCATGCACTGTCTCTTTGGTCCTCCCTGCGAGAGCAAATTACATGGTTCTGCCAAAGCAGCAATACCTCTGATTAGTTACATATGTTCAGTCACAGTTGTTGGAAGCCACTTCCTCTTCATATAGCTGTCATGTGGACACGGCACGCGAGACACTCGCCAAATGATTCCAAATTCACACCTAATCAAACCGTGAAATGCCGGCCTCGCACCAGTTTACGTTTTCATGCATCCAAATGAATGCAGGACTGGACCGGTACTGGCATGATTGTAACGTGTGTGTCTGTGTGTGATGTGGCGTATGTTAATTATCTCCACCGAGTGCGCCTGATACTTTGTTA